>NW_012098999.1:613062-713815 GCF_000951045.1 Mandrillus leucophaeus | reverse complement strand
AAAAAAAAATGATCAACATCACTAATAATTAGATGATGCCAATTAAAAACTGCTGGCAGAAACTTTAATTAATTCATCCATTGTGGAAAGCCATTTGGGGATTTCTCAAGTAACTTAGAACTGCTATTTGACCCAGCAATCCCATTATTGGATATATACTCTAAGGAACATAAATTGTTCTACCGTAAAGACACATGCATGCTTGCTGATGTTCACAATAATGAATCCATGGAACCAAGCTTAATGCCCATCAACATCACACTGGATAAAGAAAATGTGGTACATATACACCATAGATTACTACACAGCCCCCAAAAAGAATGAGATCATCTCCTTTGCTGCAACATCAATGGAGCTGGTGTTCATTATCCTAAAGAAACCAACACAGAAAGAGAAAACCAAATACCGCATGTTCTCATTTGTGAGTGGTATCTAAACATTAAGTGTACATGACATTTGTAAACATTAAGTATACACGACAAAATGACATACTAAACATTAAGTATACATAAACTCAAATAAGATATATATATGTGTGTGTGTGTGTGTGTGTATATATGGTATATATATTCCTTTTGATATATATCCAAAGGAAATGATAACAGTATGTGGAAGAGACATCTGCACTCACATATTTATCATAGAACTATTCACAGCAGAAAAGATACAGAATCAACCTATGTGTCCACCATAAGGAGAAGATGGCCATATAAAAGCCGAGGAAAGAGGCCTCAGGAAAAAAAAAAAAAAAAGTCTTATTTACATCCTGATCTTGAGCTTACAGTCTTCAGATTTATGAAAAACAAGTCTCTGTTGTTTAAGCCAAAAAGGAAAAAAAAGTTTCAAAAAATGTAAAGTTATCCTGAAATGGAAAAGGAAGCCTTGTGACAAATTGAGTTATTGGTCATTAAGGAGGTTAACACAGATGCTGGATGACAATCTGCAGGTTGCTTAAAACATTCAAGCATCAGTTATGATTCCTCTCAAAGTATTAGGTAAGTATCTATTACCCAATATTGCTGCCAAAAATAAAAGTACCAGATATTAAGGACTGGAAGATTATGATTTATTTAAATAATAGAACTGCTACATCATACTTTATCAAATTGGGTTAATTTTGTGATAAAAATAGTGAATTTGTTTTGCAATGAAATACTACATATTATATATAATTTCGGCAATTAAGAAAATGCATAGTAAAATGCAAAAACTACATTCTATATTGTACCACCACAAAATGTTTATACCAGCTGAATATCATTTCAATCAACTAATTACAAAGGTAGGAAGATAGATGGGTCAAAGGACAGATGGATGAATAGATGGATGGATAGATAGATATAGATATGACATATAGATAGATAAATTGACAATAAAAAATGTTTTATAAATATTTGGTCCTAACACATGCCTTATTTTAAAAAATAAGTATTCAATGTAAGTTTACGTGAATTAACAGAACAGGAAACTGTAATGAAACAGAATTAAATATTGTTTCACCTTAATAAATTATTTCCTTTATTTCTAAATATAAAAACTTTTTAAATATAGGTTTTTAAATTATGCACCTTTAACTCCTCTTTTAAACTTTACACACATAAATTGGCTCTCTGCCATAAAAGATAAAGACGTTAGCAGTCTTTCATGTTGTCCTACCTCCTTTCCTTCCTCTTTCTGATTTGTGATTTATGCTATTAATTTTATTTCACTAATATTTATTACAGTCTGTTCTGTTACTGCAATTTTTATAAGTTTATATTTGTATGTATAAGCTTGTTCATTATTTTATGTTTTCACATATTCATTATTTTTGCTTATTTCTTTATTCGGTTTCATCATTAAGTAGTTTTTATTTCCAACAAAGTTTCCAAAATGTTTCTTTTACAATTTTTCTGGGTTTAGGATTCCTAACGCTTTCAAGTTTCAACATTTTCTTTTGGATGAATAATCCTTGCATCACATTTTATTTCTTTCAGGAAGAAAACAAAACAACTTTGTCTTGAAATTTAATTACTTACACATGGGATATATCTTAACCATTCAGTGTAAATGTTTCCTGGAATCTTTTTTGGCTCTTTCTTCATTTCATGGAAACTTATTTTATTAAATATTTAATAATTCTCCCAATCCATATGTTGAGTTCTTCAGGGAAACCAATAATTCATATAGGAGATTGTCTTTGTCTTGCATATCTATTTTTTTCTGATTACTTGATCTTTCACAGTTGTGTTCTCTGTAATTATTTCAAGCCTTTCCTCCATGTTATCAAGTAATTAATTTGCATTTTTCCATATATGCTTTGTTCATTGCACCTTTCAGTTTATTAATTACATTAATATATTTTGACCCTTTATTTTGTATTGTAAGTTAATCACCTCAGTTTTTCTCATGGTTTTGCTCTTTATTTTATTTAATCTGAGTCCTTCTGGAATACAAAGCATCATTGGCAAATTTCCTTTTGTTCCTTGGGTTATGTTTTCTGCCATTATAGTTTCTTTCTCTGTTCTTTTTATTGAAAGCATCTCATTTATTATTTTTTTTCTGGTGTTATGCATAGGCTTAATTTCCATGCCAAACTTTTTCAGCTTGTTTGCACTTTGGAATTTCCTCAGCTCTGTCCAGACTATATTTTAAATCTCTATAGTGTAGGTGAATTTACCTTTCTTTCCTATTCTTTTGTGACTTACTTTTTGCAAAAAGCAGTTATTTTCAGCTGCCTTTAAAATATTCTATTCAGTTTTTCTGTCGCCTGCAGTCATGGAAAGAAGAAAGAACAATACTGAACTCACTTTTTCCTTCCCAGATTTCGTTATATCTGCTGTATCAAGATGTACCGCACCTCACTGTTAGGTGTATTCAATTCATTTGGGGTATCATTTAACTTAAAATTTACTCCACTAATTATTCTTTATACTTAGAACCTTTATTTTTCTCCGATAAATTCAATCTCATTGTTAATTTCTTCAGTTTTACAGCATCCGTTTCCCCTATTACCTCTTCAGAAGAGAGTCAACACAAAGATATTCAATTAGCTTGCTTTTTCACATTTGGTAATATTAGTTAAAATTCTCAGGCTTTTGTGGAATCACTATTATGGTATCTAAAGGACATGGGTTGGATGGGTCTTGTCTTGTTACTTTTTTTAAAAAAATTTTATTTATTTATTTATTTTATTTATTTATTTATTTATTTTTATTTATTTATTATTATTATACTTTAAGTTCTAGGGTACATGTGCATAACGTGCAGGTTTGTTACATATGTATACTTGTGCCATGTTGCTGTGCTGCACCCATCAACTCGTCAGCACCCATCAACTCGTCATTTACATCAGGTATAACTCCCAATGCAATCCCTCCCCCCTCCCCCCTCCCCATGATAGGCCCCGTGCTCTGTCACATTATTAACTGTTTCCATTCTTGGTTGTCCTTTTGGAAGTTAATGATTTTGGGTTCCACCTCTTGCGTTATTTAGTCATTGCTACTTTTTTTTGGACTTTTAAAAGTTTTTGCTGTCTTCTAAATTGTTTTGCTGCTGTATCTTATTAATTTTTGCGTTATTAAAAACCATTATTTTTTCATTGGGAGCTATAGGAGAATTGGAGGAGAAATATGCTGTCAGGTACCATTTTTCTCTTCCATTTAAAACTGAAAATTTGAAGATATGCTTTTATGTGCCCCAAGTCTAAAATTATTAGAAAATTATAAAACAAATTTATGTTCCCATGTCTGAGTAATTTTAAGATAGTTTCAATGTAAATAATACCTTACAAACTTTTAAATTACAAAGGTGCGTAAGCTAGGAAAGCATGAAAATTTGATTCTCATAGAAATAGTAGAAATCTTGATCAAACAAAATTATATAAAAAGGATAAAATTTTTCCAGTGAATATGTTTTACACATGCAAATAATGATAGAAATCTTATTTAAAGGCACACACAAAAAGAACTGAAATGTTTTCCTTGGGAATCATTTCTATTTATTTTTCATTGTTATTGTATTTTGGCCTCATCCACTAGATTACCAATAGGAAAGTATTAAAATGTATTCATGTGATATTATTTTTGATCCTTTGACATAGCCTATTATACAATTAATGTGAACAAATGGAAAAGATCGGTCACCTAATTCTATAAATTAGAAATTTAAAGGACATATTAGCCATGTTGTTCAGCCTTCATTTTTTCTAAATATGCATTTTATTTTACTAAGAGTCATGGTTTCACTGTAAACACAGAATACACATTGATTTGGTTTTATGGTGCAGGTTTAATTAAAATTCCACCCCTAATGGAACAGTACAAAGTCCTATTTTAAGTTTATGATCTTCAGCTGATTTCATGCATTATTTAAGAACCATTATTTTGGTTTATTAACAGTCACGTGTGCATTTGATCACTTTCTTCAGTGGGAAAGTGCTGTGTATAAGTTACTAGTTATTTCAATATCATCTAAAGCCCAAGTCAGTAACATTTTTTTTCAATTTGAAAGCAAGCACTGTTTATAAACTGAACAGATTAGAAAAATAATTATGATAAGCACATTAGTTCATCCTTCTAGTAAGTCTGTTGTTCTGGTCCTCCCTGTTGCCAGCATCTTCACCTTCTGCAAAAGGGATGGTCTTTTTTTTTATTATTATTCCACCTCATGGAGAGGATAATTTGAAGGGCCACAGAAAATTTTTTGCTTCTTTGAAGCATCTTTCCATCAGTAGAGATCTCATGAATCAGACCCTCCATGCAGATGATGCCATATTTACCAAGCGATGAGCAATCAATGTGTTATCTGTCAAGGCAATGTGCTTCTTGATGATTTTGCCATAATCATGCTTGTAGATTAGTTCAGTTACCAAGTTCAGGTTTGGGTATCTCCATGCAGTATATGGTTCTACAATCCACAACATATTAAGTGAAGCGTTGTTGAGCTTAATGAAGGTTCCATTGAAGATCTGACAAAGGCAAAGAAGCTGCAACACCTTTCAGACTTTTGGGCTCACACCATTGATACTTCCGTTCCTGATGACAAATGTCAGTTTGGGTTCTACAGGTGTAATACATAGAAATTGCTAGCTTTTCTTAGCATCCTAGCCATTCGAATTTCAGATCTGTGCATCTGCCTATATTCCTTGTGATAGTACTTTGCTTTTTCATAGATAAGCTTCCTACTTACCTTTCAAAGCATCTTTTGGGCAAAAACTTCTTTCTCAGACACTTGATGTTCAGCTCTGCTAAATCCTTCACTTTTTCTTAAGCATTACTGGCACAACAGGAATCTTCTTCTTCTCTTGGACAGCCTCCATGTTTCCAGCCAGAAAGGAGCTCAGTAAAGCCCTGATGGGAGGAAAGAGAAACTTAATTGCATTTGGCATGACTCTTTTACCTAATAACAAATTGGATGTTTGTGTCTTTATCTATAGAGTACCTATTCCTAGGCAGTATGTTAACAATTAAAAATGTATCATTTTAAAATTTCTCTCCCACATTTTTTTATCAGCTACTATTTTATTTGCACATGCCCAGGAAACCAAGAGTGAGTTAACATTGAAGTTTCACTTGGGTGAACTATGAATATATATACATATATACATAAATATATATTTTCATTACATTTATGTATGTATGTCAGAATTAGGAACTTAGATGTTCAAAGTTATATGTGTGTACATTAAATGTAAAAGGAAAAAGAGTCCAGAAATAATTGGTGATGTATAATATCATCTAAGTAGTTAAAATTCAGGAAAAAAATACTCACCAAAGAAGAAATGAATGGAGAACTAAAACAAATGATGTTAAAAAAAGGGCTGGGCTCTCCTAGAGGTAAAGAAATAGTGGTTATAATAAAAAGTATTACCCTATAGAACTAGATAAAATCTGATGGAAAATTAGTATTCTAAGACTTTTATCTTGAAATGATCTGTGTTTTAGTATAATGATAAAAAGACTATGCTTTTGTTTTATTGACTAATTTTTTATTCTTCATACATAACAGATGCACAAAGAGCAATGTTTTCTGAACTGGCTTCCTAAATAATAAATAAATTGCTTAGTTTCCTTGTTAAACAAGCCTTAATGTTTCTGTATGCCATGCACTGAAGAAGTATGGAAACATTTTTATTTGATGGCAAATTCCAATTTTTCTTTAAAAGTTGGCAATATTTTGAGTCAAAAACATGACAAAACATCAAAGTCTATTTCAAAATGCTTTACATCTTAATATAGTTGAAGTTAAAGCGGTAAGTAATTTCAGAGATTTTCCCATGAGCTGCATAGTTCTTTTCATATGTAATTATGCTCTGAGTGCATTAGATAATGCTATGGTTCCCACAGCTGTATACACATCTATAAATCATTAATGAGGCAGTTAACTGAAACAAAACTGTAAAAGATTTGCATTACCCAGCAGAATCTGGCTTTAATGACATCTAGTTATTTACAATTAATTTTGCCTTTTGGAATAATAATTGAAAGTAATTTAAGATTTTCTGGCACAGAAATTAGATGTTGTCTATTCATCAAAAGTTTTCTCTCTCTCTCTCTTGTTTACTATGTAATGGAGACTCTGTCAGTGACCAATATGCAGCCTGTGCTAACAATCTTAACTAGATCAAGCCCTCTCCTACTCTCCATTCCTAACCTTTCTGTTTTCCTTCCTCCCACCTAAAAAAGGAAGGATAATTGAAAAAATTCAGAAATAAAAGGAAAATGTACCTTATCTAAAATGGAGTAAGAAGAATGAGTCCAGTGAAACATACTTTTGGGGTATATTTATTGATTCTTTATGTTTTTGAAGGAATATCTTTTTCATTGTTTCTTAAAAAATGAATGTTAAAAGTGAAAAGCAAATGAAAGTTTTATGAATGTATATGCTGTAAGTATAAATACATCATAATGCTATTTAGTAACTAGGACTCTATAGAAATACTTTTCAAATATAGTAAACATGCTTTGGCATTTATCAACTCATTTTATATTGCTCTACCTACATGTCATATTTTAATGATATTATTCATTTGCCACAATTTTCTATTATTATTTATTTGCAAGTCATCATCCCTCAAACCACTAATATGCAATAAGCAGTCTAATGATGCCACAATGATTGTTCTTCCCCTATTTAACACCCACCAATGATGGAAACATCATAGAGAATGAGAGTGGGGATTGGTGAGAGACTTCATTATTGCTAAGAAACACCTAAGGAAGTTATCCAAATAATCGAAACTCTTACTGCAGTTTTAATATAAATTATAAGACAAATTATTTCCCCTTTTACAGTTTGTTTTTTAATGGCTATCACTATAAATGAAATCTGGCCCCACAACACCAGATCGCTCCACTGCACTCCAGCCTGGCAACAGAGTGAGACTCCATCTCAAAACAAACAAACAAAAAAGAGTAGAAAGTGCAGAGACTTTCCATATACTCCCAGTCTCTACACATGCATAATCTCCCTAGTATTAACATCTCCCACTCCATGGGTTTATAGAAATGTATAAGGGCATATATCCAACACTATGGCATCACATAGAATAGTTTTACTGCCCTAAAATTCCTCTGTGCTCTGCCTATTCATTCCTCTCTCCCCGCCAACCCTTGGAAACCACTGATCTTTTTGCCATCTTTATAATTTTGCCTCTTCCAAAATGTCATATAGTTAAAATCATACAGTGTGTAGACTTTTGATATTATCTTCTTTTCACTGGTCAGCGTGTATTTAAATTTCCTTGCTAGTTCATTTCTTTTTAGTGCCGAATAACATTCCATTCTCTGGAAGTACTGCAACATGTACTTTTGCTCCAGGCTCTACTTCATGAAGGACACAAGCTAAGGCAAAAAGTCTAATGATATTAAGATATATTTAAAATACCAGCACTTTTAATTTGTTCTTTTGCACAATTTAAAATACAAAAAAGAAAAAAAAAAAAAGGACTCTTGCTAAAGTTAACCGGAATGGAAACTAAAGTATACTGCCTCAGAACGTTGTATTAATATATATACAAGATATCCAAATACATATTAGATAATCTATAAATGAATAATTATTAACAATTTAGATTTCCAGTTTTTCATCTGTCTCTGATTCATTCATTCACTCTTAAAAATGTTTGAGCCTTTAATATTGCCAGGCACTTTTCCAAGTGATGCTGATTTGGCAGGTTACAAAAACATGCAAAGTTCCTGCCCTTGTGAAGTTAAAATTTTTGAAGGGCAGATAGAAATTTGTTTAGATCTTTTTGTTTTTAGTTTTTGTAGTTACATACTATATGTATATATTTATGGAATACATCAGATGTATTGATACAAGCATGCAATGTGAAATAATCACATCCTTGAAAATGGGGGTATTTATCATCTCAAGCATTTATCCTTTGTGTTACAAAGAATCCTATTCTACTCTTTTATTTTTAAATGTAGAACTAACATTACTGGCTATAGTTACCCTTTTTACTCTCAAATACTAGGTCTTATTAATTTATTCTATTATTTTTGTACCCATTAACCATCCCCAACTGCCCCCTACCCTTCCACTATATTTCCAGACTTCTGATAACCATCCTTTTATCTCCATCTCCATGAGTTCAGTAGTTTTAATTTTCAGATCCCACAAATAAGTGAGAACATGCAATGTTTGTTTTTCTGTGCCTGGCTTATTTCACTTAACATAATAATCTCCATCCAGTTTCAGCCATTTTGTTGCAAGTACTTGGATCTAATTTTTTTAGGGATGAAAAGTACTCCCGTGTGTATAACTACCACATTTTTTGTATCCAGTCATCTGTTGATGAAGACTTAGGTTACTTCCAGATTTTGGCTATTGTGAACAGTGCCGCAAGAAACGTGGGAGTGCAGATATCTCTGCAATATACTGATTTACTTTCTTTTGAGTATAGAACCAGTAGTAGGACTGTAGGATCATATGGTAGCTCTATTTTTAGATTTTGAGGAACTTCCAAACTGTTCTCCATAGTGGTTGTACTAATTTACATTCCCACTCAGAACGTACAAGGATTCCCTTTTTTCCATATCATCATCAACATTTGTTATTGCCTGTCATTTAGATGCAAGCCATTTTAACTAGGGTGAAATATCACATTGTAGTTTTGATTTGACTTGACTCTGTGACGGCATTACTTGACCTGCTCTGGGCCAGAGGGGAGCCCACTACCCTGAAGGGTGAGTCCCAGGCCATGCAGCATTCACCACAAACTAACTTACAAGCCCTTAAGTCTTATTAAAACATCACTAGTAGTCTGGCAGTACTCCACATGGACATGTAGTGCTGGTCAGAGGGTGAGGCTCCTCTTCTTTTGCAAAGAGAAGGGAAGAATGAGAAGGGCTGCACCTTGTGGTTTGAGTGCCAGCTCAGCTTCAGTACAGAGAGCAGAAGGCAGTTTACTCTTCTCTATGAATCCTGGCTGTCATCTCTGGGCTCACCTGGGGAATGGGGCATCCTGCTGCCCTGAAGGGAAGGACACAGGACTGGTGGGCTTTACAATGTGCTGATTGTAGAGCCTTAGACCCTTGAATGAACAAAGGCAGTATCCAGGTAGTGGTTACAGAAGACCTTGGGCGAGATCTAGTGTTGTGCTGACCTCAGGTCTGTCTGACTCAGCACAGTCATCATAGTGGTGGCCACAGGAGTATATGTGTAACTCGAAGCCCCAGCTTTAGGTGGCTCAGAACAGAAAGAGGACTTCATTTGTTTGCAAGAAAGTAGGGCAAGAACAAGAGTTATCTGCCTCATCCTCCAGAGAATTTGTCTGGATCTTGTCCAAAACCATCAAGGCAGTACTTCTATGAGTCTGCAGGAACCACAAATATATGGGGTATGGGTTGCCCCCTAAAGCAGATACAGTTTAGATCCCAATGCCCAAGATTTTTTGAATATCTAGAAAAACTTCACAAAAAGGATAAGTTAAATAAAAAGGCCAGACAATGAAGACTACAATAAATACTCAACTCTTCAGTGTCCAGACATTGAAGAACATTTCTAGCATCAATAACATCCAGTAAAACATAACCACACCAAATGTAGTCAACAAGGCACCAGGGACCAGTCCTGAAGAAACACAGATATGTGACCTTTGAGACAGACAATTATAAATAAGGGTTTTGAGAAAACTTTAAGATAGCATCAAGAAGTAATTTAGAATGGTGTCAGATAAATTTAACAAAGAGATTGAAGTAATTTACAAAAAAACAAACAGAAATTATGCTGCTAAAAAATGCAAGTGATATACTGAAGAAAACATCAGAATTTGAATAGTAGAATTGACCAACGAGAGGAAAGACTTAGGGACCATGAAGATAAGCTACTTGAAAATACCTAGTTAAGGATTGTGTGTGTGTGTATATATATATATATATATATATATCACTAAAGCATACTTACAGGATCTAGAAAATATCCTCAAAAAGGAAGAATCTAACTGTTAGTGATCTTAAAGAACAAATAGAGAAAACAGATAGTGGTAGAAAACTTATTCAAAGGGATAATAACAGGGAACTGCTAAAACATAGAGAAAGAAAGTAATATCCAAGTACAAGAAAGTTACAGAATGACAAGCAGTTTTAACAGAAAGAAGACATCATAACCAGACAAGGATACATCAATAGAAAGAAAAGTATAGGGAAATATCTCTGGTGAGTGATGATACAAAAATTCTCAAGAAAATACTAAGAAACTAAATTCAACAATATATTAAAAGTGGTGTTTGGTTTTCTGTTCTTGTGATAGTTTGCTGAGAATGATGGTTTCCAGCTGCATGTGTCTTTATAGCAGCATGATTTATAATCTTTTGGGTATATACCCAGTAATGGGATGGCTCGCCTGTATCAAAATATCTATGTAGCCCATAAATATATAAATCTACTACGTATCCACACAAATTAAAAATTTATAATTAAAAAGATAAAAGAAGATGTACTGAATTCCTAATGCAAGGCCCCAGAGCACACTCTTCCTCCTGCACAGTGATTGTGAATGCACGGAGATGGAGCCTTCATCAGCCTGGTGTCCCGGGACAACGCAGATCAGAGCCCCTACCAGTCCATGAGAGATATGTAGCATGAGAAGAAATAAACCTTTGTTGTTTTAAGCAAAAAAAAAAAAAAAAAAAAAGTGGGATTCATCATGACTAAGTAGGATTTATCTCAACAATGCAAAAATGGTTCAACATATGCAAATCAATCAATGTGACACATCATATTGACAGAATGTATAATTCAAACCATATGATCATTTCAATTGATGCTGAAAAGGCATTTGATAAAATTCAACATTTTGCCATGATAAAAACCCTAAAATAACTGAGGATAGAAAGAACATGTCTCAGTGTAATAAAAGCCATACAAGACAGACCCACAGCTGGTATCACACTGAATGAGGAGAACCTGTAAGCCTGACCTCTCAGATCTGGCAGATGACAATGCCCATTACCAAAACTGTTTTTCCACATGGTATGAAATTCCTAGCTAGAGCAATCAGAAAAGAGAAAGAAACGAAGGGCATTCAAATTAGAATGGAAGAAATTAAATTACCCTTGTTTGCACATGATATGATCTAATATTTGGAAAAAATTAAAGACTCCATGAAAAAACCTTTAGAAATGGCAAACAAATTCAGTAAAGTTGCAGGATAAAAAAATCAACACAAAAAATCAGTGACATCTCTATATGTCAACAGTGAACAATGAGAAAAAGAAATAAAAAAGTAATCCCACTTACAGTAACCACATATACATTAAATACCTAGAAAGTAACTTCTACACACCAACAGCAGTCATGTGGACAATTGAATCAGTAACTCAACCCTTTTAACAATACCTGAAAAAAATAAAAGTTCTAGCAATATACCTAACCAAGGAGGTGAAAGATCTCTATGAGGAAAACTATAAAACGCTGCAAAAGAAATCATAGATGACACAAACAAATGGAAACACACCTCATGCTCATGGATGAGTAGAATTAATATTGTGAAGATAACCATACTGTCAAAAGCAATCTACAAATTCAACACAATTCCCATCAAAATACCACAATCATTCTACACAGAATTAGAAAAAACAATTCCAAAATTCATATGGAACCAAAAAAGGGCCTGCATAGCCAAAGGAAAACTAAGCAAAAAGAACAAATCTGGAGGCATCACACTACCTGATTTCAAACTATTCTATAAGGCCATAGTCACCAAAACAGCATGGTACTGCTATAAATGAAACAGAATAGAGAGCGCAGAAATAAACCCAAATACTTGCAGCCAACTAATCTTCAACAAAGCAAGCAAAAACATGAAGTGGGGTAAGGACACCCTATTCAACAAATGGTGCTGGGATAATTGGCTAGTAACATGTATGATAATGAAATTGGATCCTCATCTCATAACTTATACAAAAATCAATACAAGATGGATTAAGGACTTAAATCTAAGACCTGAAACTTGAAAAACCATGGAAGATAACATTGGAAAAACCCTTCTAGACATTGACTTAAGCAAGGATTTCATGACCAAGAACCTAAAAGCAAATGCAATAGAAACAAAGATAAATAGTTGGGACTTAATTAAACTAAAGAACTTTTGCGTGGCAAAAGGAACAGTCAACAGAGTAAACAAACAACCCACAGAGTGAGAGAAAATCACCACAATCTAAACATCTGACAAAAGCTAATATCCAGAATCTACAATAAGTCAAACAAACTAGCAAGAAAAAAGCAGTGCCATCAAAAAGAGCGCTAAGGACATGAATAGATAATTCTGAAAAGATATACAAATAGCGAATAAACATATACAAAATCTTCAACATCACTAATGATCGGGGAAATGTAAATCAAAACCACAATGCAATACCACCTTTCTCCTGCAAGTATGGCCATCATCAAAAAAACAAAAAAACACTCGATGTTGGCCAGGATGTAGTGATCATGAACATGTCCCACTGCTGATGGGAATGTAAACTAGTACAACCACTACGGAAAACAGTGTGGAGATTCCCTAAAGAACTAAAAGTAGAACAACAATTTGATCCAGCAATCGCACTACTGGGTATCTATCCAGAGAAAAATAAGTCATTATATGAAAAAGATACTTGCACACACATGTTTATATCAGTACAGTTTGCAATTGCAAAAGTGTGGAACCATCCCAAGTGCTCATCAATCAATGAGTGGATAAAGAAACTGTGGTAGATATATACAATGGAATACCACTTAGCCATTAAAAGGAATGAATTAATGGCATTCACAGTGACCTGGATGAGATTGGAGACTATTATTCTAAGTGAAGTAACTCAGGATTGGAAGACCAAGCATTGTATGTTCTCACTGATATGTGGGGGCCAAGTTATGAGACTGCAAAGGCATAAGAATGATGCAATGAACTTTTGGACTTGAGATGAAGGGTGGGAGGGGGACGAGGGATAATAGACTACAAATAGGGTTCAGTGTTTACTGCTCGGTTTATGGGTACACCAAAATCTCACAGATCACCCCTAAAATATTGACTCATGAAACCAGACATCACCTGTACCCCCAATAACCTATGTAAAAATAAAGAAAAAAATAGGATAGACAGTGTCAAAATAAAAACAAAAAAGAAGCAATACCCAATGGTATGTTGTATACAGGAGATCCCTCTCACATGCAATGACACCTGTAGCTTCAAAGTAAAGAAATGTGGAAAAATCCACCAAGCAACCAGAAACAGAAAAAAAGCAGGGATTGCTATTTTAACTCAGATAAAACAGACTTAAAAGCAAGAGACAAAAAAGGACAAAGAAGGACATTACATAATGGTGAAGGGTTCAATTTAACAAGTAGACCTAAGTATCCTAAATATATAGGCACTCAAAATAGGAGCAGCCAGATTTACTGAGCATGTTCTTGGTGACCTACAAAGAGACTGAGATAACCATAAAATAATAGTGGGTGACTTCAACACTCTACAGAGAGTATCAGAGAGATCATTGAGGCAGAAAAATAACAAAGATATTTGGAACCTGAACTTGACACTTGAACAAATGGACCTAATAGGCACATGCTTGAAAATCAACCATGCAATTGCACATAAGACAATCCTTTGCAAAATCAAAAAAACCCTAAATCATACCAACCCCACTCTTGAGTTACAGTACAATAAAAATAGACATCAGTTCTAAGACAATTACACAAAATCATATAATTACATTGAAATTTAACCACCTGCTCCTGGATGACTTTTGGGAAAATAATGAAATTAAGGCAGAAATAAAAAAATTCTTTGAAACTAATGAGAACCACGATGCAACATGCCAGAATCTCTGGGACCCAGCTAAGGCAATATTAATAGTGAAGTTAATAGCACTAAATGACCACATCAAAAAGTTAGAAAGATGGCAAATTAACAACCTAACATCACAACTAGAGGAACTAGAGAAGCAAGAGCAAACCAACATCAAAGCTAGCAGAAGTCAAGAAATAATCAAAATCAAACCTGAAATGAAAAAGAATTGAGATGCAAAAAGCCATACAAAAGATTAATGAATTAAGGAGGTTTTGTTTTTTTGAAAAAAAAAAAATAAGATAAATGGCTAGACTAATAAAGAAAAAAAAAAAGAGAGAAAATTCAAATAAACACAATGAGAAATGACAAAGGGACATTACAATTGACCCTAAAGTAGTTAAATAAAACTCTCTCCCGGCCAGGTGTGGGATATAATCTCCTGATATGCCGTTTGCTAATACCCTTGGTAAAGCACAGTATTAGGGTGGGTGTTACCTGATTTTCCAAGTGTTGTGTGTCTTAGTTCCCCTGGCTAGGAACACTTTTACACTGTTGGTGGGATTGTAAACTAGTTCAACCACTGTGGAAAACAGTATGGCGATTCCTCAAGGATCTAGAACTAAAAATACCATATGACTCAGCCATCCCATTACTGGGTATATACCCAAAGGATTATAAATCATGCTACTATAAAGACACATGCACACGTATGTTTATTGTGGCACTATTCACAATAGCAAAGACTTGGAATCAACTCAAATGTCCATCAGTGACAGATTGGATTAAGAAAATGTGGCACATATACACCATGGAATACTATGCAGCCATAAAAAAGGATGAGTTTGTGTCCTTTGTAGGGACATGGATGCAGCTGAAAACCATCATTCTCAGCAAACTATCACAAGAACAGAAAACCAAACACCACATGTTCTCACTCATAGGTGGGAACCGAACAATGAGATCACTTGGACTCAGGAAGGAGAACATCACACACTGGGGCCTATTATGGGGAGGGGGGAGGGGGGAGGGATTGCACTGAGAGTTATACCTGATGTAAATGACGAGTTGATGGGTGCTGATGAGTTGATGGGTACAGCACACCAACATGGCACAAGTATACATATGTAACAAACCTGCACGTTGTGCACGTGTACACTAGAACTTAAAGTATAATAACAATAAAAAAGATTAGTTACTGCAAAATAAAACTTAAAAAAATAAAAATAAAAATAAAACTCTCTGAGACTATTACAATTACATCTATGCACACAAGGTAGAAAATACAGAAGAAATTGATAAATTCCTGGTCACATGCAACCTCACAAGACTGACCAGGAATAAAATGAATCCCTTAACAGACCAATAATGAACTCTGAAACTGAAGCATTAGTAAAGCCCTGACAAACAAAAACAGCTCAGGACTAGATGGATTCACAGTTGAATTCTACCTCACGTATAAAGAAGAGCTGGTACCATCCCTACTGAAAATATTCCAGAAAACTTAGGAGAGACTCATTTTTAGCTCATTGTACGAGGCTAGCAAGATCCTAATACAAACACCTGGCAAGCACATAATAAAAAAAGAAAACTTCAGGCCGATATCCTTGATAAACATAGATACAAAAATTCTCCATAAAATACTAGCAAACTGAATCTCACAGAACATCAAAAAGTTAACCCACCATGATGAAGTAAGCTTTATCTATGGGATCTAAGGTTGGTTCAACATACAAAAATTAATAAAAGTGATTGATCACATAAACAGGAATAAAAATAAAAACCACATGGTTATCTCAACAGATGCAGAAAAGGCTGTTGATAAAATTTGCATTCCTGTATGTTAAAAGCCCTCAACAAAGTAGGCAATGAAGGAAAATTAAATAATAAGAGCCATCTATGACAAACCCACAGCCAACATCATGCTGAAAGGGCAAAAGCTGAAAGCATTCCCCATGAAAAGCAGAACAAGACAAGGATGCCCAAAGCAATTCATAGATTCAGTACTATTCCTATTGAACTACCAATAACATTTTTCACCGAATTAGAAAAAAAAAATTAAAAAATTTATATGGAATCGCAAAAGAGTCCAAATAGCCAAAGAAATTCTAAGCAAAAAGAGCAAAGCAGGAAGCAACATATTATCCAACTTCAAAATGTACTACAGTGCTACAGTAACGAAAACAAAATGCTACTGGTACAAAAACAGACACATAGACCAATGGAATAGAATAGAATTGAGGAATAATGCCACACGTGTACAACCATCTGATCTTTGACAAAGAACTTAACACTGAATTACCGTTCAACCCAGCAATCCCGTTCTTTGATATATGTCCAAATGAATATAAATTATTCTACTATAAAGACACATGTATGTTCATCACAGCACTCTTCACAATATAAAATACATTGAATGAATCTAAATCCCCATCAACAGTAGACTGAATAAAGAAAATATGGTTCATAGACACCATGGAATACTACATAACCATAAAAAGAACAAGATCATGCTCTTTGTAGCAACATCAATGAAGCTTGAGGTCATTATCCTAAGTGAACTAAAGCTCAGAGTCTTGAGCGAACATAGATAGTAGCCAAAAGTGATTAGAACAGGCCTTGGGCGGGACCCAGAGCAGTGCTTGCTTCAATTTCACCCATTGCATTCATTGTGGTGGTGGCCACCGGGGTGCTTGTGTCACTCCACTTCAACTATAGATGGCTCAGAACAGAGAGACTCATGCTGTATGTTTGGGATAAAGTAAGGAAAGAGAACAAGAATCACTACCTGTTAATCGACAGAATGCTCTCAAATCTTGTCCAAGACCATCAAGGTTGTACCTCTGGGTCTACAAGAATGACAGTGTTACTCGGCTTGGGGTGCCCCCCAATCATAAACATCTTAGGTTACAACACCCAAGTCCTTTTAAATATCTAGACGTTCTTCCCAAAGAAGACAGCTGCAAATAATCCCAGAGACTAAAGACTACAATAAACACTTAACTCTTCAGTGCCCAGACACCAAACAACATCTACTAGCGTGAATACCATCCAGGAAAAATATGACATTACTAAATAAACAAAATATGGCACCAGGGACCAAACCTGGAGAAACAGAAATATGTGACCTTTCAGAGAGAGAATTCAAAATAGTTGTTGAGAAAAGTCAAAGAGATTTAAGATAACACTGAGAAGGAATTCAGAATTCTATCAGATAAATTTAGCAGTGAGATAGAAAGACTCTACATTGATTATATCCCCAGGCTTACAAATCAAAGAACCAATAAAATTGGAAAAATTTTTCAGAATATTCAAATTATGAGAGAATGCAGAAACCAAATGTATATGGGTATAAGAGAATTGAAAAGTATAATAACGGTAAACCCTGTGAAGCTCCAAAAATAATATTTTTTCTTCAGAAGATAAATCAACTTGAATCAAAACTATTTTGCACATGGATAGAACACTGGGAGTAAGAGAAATAAAGTTTATAATATTGGGTAGGTGAAGGATCCCAAAAGAAATAGATCACATTAAAGACTTGTATTAGTCAAGGTTCTCTGGAGAAGTAAAACCAATAGAAGGTGTCTATCTATAGTTTATATAGGGTATTAGCTAACATTATTATGGAGGCTTACAAGTCCCACAATCTGCTGTCTGCAAGCTGAAGACCTTGATGGTGTAGTTCACAGGTCTGAGACTGAAGAGCCAATTACAGATTCCAATCTGAGTCTGAAGCCCTGAGAAACAGGAGTACCAGGAGCAGGAGAAAACTGATGTCTCAGCTCCAACATTCAGGCACAGAGTGAGAGAATTCTTTATTAGTCCATTTTCATACTGCTATGAAGAAATCCCCAAGACTGGGTAATTTATGAAGGAAAAAAAAAAAGGTTTAATGGACTCACAGTTCCACATAGCTGGGGAGGACTCACCATCATGGCAGAAGGTGAAGGAGGAGCAAAGGAACGTCTTACATGACAGTAGGCAAGAGAGCTTGTGCAGGGGAATTTCCCTTTATAAAACAATTAATTCTTGTAAGACTTATTCACTATCACAAGAACAGCACAAGAAAAACCCACCCTCATGATTCAGTTACTTTCCATCAGGTCCCTCCCATGACATGTGGGGATTATGGGAGCTGCAATTCAAGATGAGATTTGGATGGGGACACAGCCAAACCTTATCACCTCCCTTCCTCCACCTTTTCTTAGGATTTAGGTCCTCAATGGACTGGATAAGACCCACTCACGTTGGGGAAGGCAATAGGTTTTACATAGTCTAATGATTCCAATGCTCATCTCTTTTGAAAATAACCTCATAAACTGTTTTGTATTGTTTTGTTTGATGGTCAGTCAGCTGTGGCCACAAAAGAAGACACAAGAGAGGCTGAAGAAAACAAAGTTTATTACACTCACAGGTCCTAGAGACAGGTGGCATAGCACACCACATAAAACCACACTGTAAAGACATTAGGGTGGTCAGGAGGCAGAAGACAGGAATGTTAGCCAGAGACTTTATTGGAGTTTCTGTGGGAAATGCAAGGCAGTGGAGGATGACCAGTTTAAGATTGGCTAGTTTGAACAATTTTTGCAGGCTTTATCCTATAGACGTGATCCCTAGTTGTCTGGTATCTGGTCCTAGGATGCTTAAGGCTGAAGAATATTGCCTCCTGAGGTGTGTAGGCCAGATAGAAAAGTTATGGCTCTGGTTAATTTGCATGTCAAAGGGATGCCCCTAGCTGTGACCTTTGCTATCTCTGAGGATTGTCTATCCCTGAAATAGTCTCTCCCCAGCCAGAAAGGTTTTTTTATGATGCCAAAACTTCATAAATAATACAGAAAATAAAAATATACAACACATAGAGACACCCAGAATTAATTTGTTTTACCAGATATCTGGGCACCTCATGATCCAATCAAGTTGATGTATAAAATTAACTATCACAAGTCCACCCCTTTTCATCTTGATGATAATATGCATGTCATAAAACATACTTAATTTCCAAATAAAGACAATACTGGATCAAAATATCACCTAACATGATACAGCAATACTGTGTATAACTGAAAACACACTAACCCCTTTCCTAAAGGAAGAGTAATTTTGTCCCAAAGTTCTTAAGTTTTTATTCATTTACTTCATATCCTGTAATGTAAATACTATAAAGTAAAATTAATACTTAGATAGTATGATATGAAGTGAATACATCTTATGTTATGTAATATAGAAATGAGAGGAAAGAAAATCAAGTTATTTGATATATTTTATACACACACACACAAACATGTTCATAACCAAATAAGGAGGAATACTCATGACAATTATAGTTCTCAGTTTAGTAACTAGTCACATGATCATGGCTGATATTTTTAATTGTTCTCTTCTCTTACCATTCTATATTTTCTTTGCCTTTATCGAGCACCACAGCTGGTCATTATTCTTTACCTGGTGTTGTAATCCAGACCTTCATTACTGAATGTTTTGTGCTAATCTGCCTGGATTAGGTTGTTTTAGTTTTCCATTGACTCTAATCACAGGGCATGATAATAATAAGAGATGCTCTAAGTAATATCCTGCATTCCAGACATACTTTTCCTTATCTCCATTGTGGAGTAAGAGTCCAATCTTTTTTTGCTAGCCAAGATCAATCACCACAGCCAGCATAGTACCTTCTTTCTTTGCCTGTTAATTCAGAGACAAAAGAGGAGTTCAAAGTGACTGGATGGCAATCTTAACCTCCAGTACAATGAAATTATTATTGTGTTTCCTGGTGGAAATATTTCTCCTTTTAGAGCTAAGTGCGCTAGGAAAGCAGGGCATAAAGTCGCAGTAACAGGAAGCAAATATTTGCTAATGGATCACTGGGGAGTTCTACCACTTTTATTTCTACTTCTCGATTCCTGGACCAATGATACTGCTATAGAAGAAACACCACCATATATTGGACACTGATTCAGAGTATATACAGCCTTTTGGAGAGTATTGTGCCAGACCTGCAAGACATTGCCACCCAGCTGGTGCTGTAATTGATCCTTCAGTCATTCTACTGTTCTATCAAGTCAGCTGCTTCAGAACAGTGAGAAACATGGTAACTAATGGATTCTATAAACATTGGCCCACTGTTTATATATATATACATATATATATATGTGTGTATATATATATATATAGCTGTGAAATTTTTTTTATTAGAAACAATATTGTGTGGAATACCATGACAGTGGAAAAGCCATTCTGTGATTCCAAGGATGGTAGTTTTGGCAGAAACATCACATGCAAGGAAAGCAAGTCATATCTAGAATAAGTATCTATTCTAGTAAGGATAAAATGCTTTCTTCTCCTAATAGAAGCAGTTTATTGCATTTAATGTGCCACTGTGCCACCAGGTAGCTGGCTGATCACCCTGAAAACAGTGCCACATCAGGGCCATATATGGAACTCAATGTTGCTCTCTGCTGTTGGCACATTGGGCACTCAGCGGAGGCTGTAACTAGGTCAGTCAAGATGAGTGAAGTCCATATTGCTGAGCCCATGTATAATCTTCATCTCTGTTACCCTGGAGATTTAGTTCATGAGCCAATTGGGCAATAACAGAGGTGGCTGGGGAAAGAGTCTGACTAGTATCAGCTTGTAACCACTGAATGGTTCTGGTTCATCGTTTTCACTTGATTATTAAAATCCTCCTTTGCTGAGGTCACATTTTGGTGATCATTCGCATATGACACAAATATCTTTACATTTTTGCCCATTCAGAGAAGTCTATCCACATACCTCTTCCTCAGATTTATTTGCTATCAATTTTCTAATCATCATCTCTCTAAGTTCCTGACCATCCTGCCAAACCATTGGCTTTTGTGCATGAATAGGTATATAATCACCTATCTGGCCATTTCTTCTTCCACACAAAGTTCACAGCAGGTATGCTGTCAAAATTCTGCCCACTGAGAGGATTTTCCTTCACCACTGTCCAAGAAGTATGTCCCAGGGAGTGGCTATAGCGAAGTTGTCCACTTTTGGGTGGTGCCTACATATCATGTCAAACCATCTATAAACCAGGCCTAAGTATTTTCTTCCTCTGCCACTTGATTATAAGGCACTCCTTGTGAGGTTATAGGTGCAGGCCAGAGGAAAAAATGTAATGTAACAAGAGTGGGGATCATGGGCATTTGGACTGCTTCTTTGCATAACTTACATATGTTGTCAGGGCCTGCTAGGACTGGAACATGTATATATCTCTTCCATTTGATGATGGAATTTTGCTATGTGTGCCCTACTTTATGACATCGCGGGTCAAATTACTACCAATTCAAGAGGGACAACTCATGTTTCATGATAACTTAGTGGCTTCTGGTCAAGCATTCAGTTTCTACTAAGGCTCAGTAGCAGGCCAAAAGCTGTTTCTCAAAACAAGAGTAGTTATCTGTGGAGGATGGCAGAACTTTGCTCCAAAATCCTGCATCTGTACTATAATCTTCCTATAGGGACTTGTCAAATGCTCCAATGAACATCACTACTTGCCATTGACACTTCTAGAATTACTGGATCAGGTGAACCATATGATGAAAATGTCAGAGTAGCTTTCACAGCAGCCTGGACTTGTGACAGAGCCTTCTTTTTTTCTGGGACCTATTCAAAACTAGCAGCATTTAGGTCACTCTGTAAATGGGCCAGAGTAACATACCCAAATGAAGAAATATGTTGCCTCAAAAATCCAGGGGTGTCCTGGTCATAGTGCATTCCTTATGGTTGTAGGAGGGATCAGATACAACAACTTATTCTTCACCTTAAAAGGAATATCTTGACAGATCCCACACCACTGGACCCCTAGTAATTTCACTGAAGTAGAAGAACCCTGAAGTTTTGTTGGATTTATTTATCTCCATCTGGAACAATGCCTTACCGTAAGTCTGGAGTAGCTACTTCTCACTAAATCCAATCAAAATAATGCCATCAATATAATGGACCAGTGTGATCAGCGTGATATGGAAAGGAAAGGAGATCAAGATTCTTGCAAACTAAATTATGACACAGGCCTAGAGAGCTGATGTACTCTTAAGGTAGTACAGTGAAGCTGTGTTTCTGGCCTTGTCCACTGAAAACAGTGGGCTTTTAGTGGGCTTAATAGACAGGAGTGAAGAAAAAGTCCTTTGCCAGAGCAATAGCTGCATACCAGGGGCTGTGTTACTTTGCACAAACAATGAAATAACATCTGTTATAGTAGATGCAATTGGAGTCACCACCTGGTTAGGGTTATAAAAAATCACTGCAATTCTCCAAGATTCAACTTTCCTCTGCACGGGGTAAATAAGTGAGTTGAATGAAAATATGGTGATAACTACCATCCCTACATCTTTCAAGTCCTTGATGGTGGCATAATCTCTGCAATAACTCTAGGAATGCAGTATTACTTTTAGTTTACTATTTTCCTAATTAAAGGCAGTTTAAGTGGCTTTCACTTGGCCTTTCCCACCATAATAGCCCTCACTCTATATAAGTCAGGAAATCAAGATGAGTATTCCTCCTGCTACTGAGTATATCTATTCCAATTATGAATTCTGGAACTGGGGAAATAACCACAGGATGGCTTCTAGAAAACAATGGGCCCACTGTGAGACTGATCTGAGTTAAAACTCCATTGATAACCTGACCTCCATAAATCCCTACTCTTTCTGGCAGGCCACAGTGACTTTTTAGGTCTCTCAAAATTAATGACAATTCATAACTAGTGACAGTAGTCCCTGAGAGATCTGAATATTTTCTTTCCTCAAGGGCAATTACCCTTAAAAAGGCTGTAAGCCCCATTGGGTTTGTCTGAGAGAAAAAACAGCAAAAATTTGTGGTTAGATACTTGGGTCCTTACTTCCTTACAGTGACCTGACCTCTCCTTTATTCAAGAGCTTTGGGTCTGTAAACTGGCTCAAGTCTAAGAATTGATTGAGGGATGATAAGTTTCCATTTTTATGATTTAGGTTAGTCTTTTTTTAAATTGACTTAGAACTTTTCTGTTTATATGGATCAAGTAAGAATTTAGTAGCCTTCATATCTATTTTACTTCTATAAATCCCATAATCAATGAGCCAATGCCAGAGTTCTGGATGAGTCTATTCATAATTGTTGTTTTGACTCTGCTGTCTTTTATAGTAACCATGCCCACCTACTTCTGGCAGTTGAGTGCTGCCACTCCAAAATCCAATTAATCCCATTGCATTTAGAATTTCCAATTAAGTGGCAGCAGTTTCCATTTTTGTAACAATGGAAACCGCTGCCTACAGAGAAAAGCAATCATGCAGCTCTTTAAAGATGCTGGGTCTCCCTTACCAACTTATTTCTTGGAGTATTGGTGAAAGTTATGTATTCTGGACCCTCCTATTGTGGATGAGTAGGACTTAATGACAAATACACTGTAACATTTCAATCTCCATAAGCCTTTGATTTCCTTTCATTAAAGGAAGTCAGGTCTAGCATTTCCTAGTCACTCAATGTGGGCACCTTTGGGTCCATGTTTCACCCAATCGAGCAAACTCTTAGAACACTTTCTAACTCTCCTAGCTACATTAAATCCAGAATCTCAGCTTAGTTATCCCATACCAATACATTCATCCTGATTCAACTTAGTGTTCCTTTAATTATTTCATACCCTTAGAATTTACTCCCACACATATTCCCCAGGTTTGTGTATTTATAAATTAGAAAAATTCAAGTAGCTATTTTGGAGTGTGGCACACCTCTTCACGGGTCATACTATATACCTCACCATTAGGGACCTGCTGGAACCTGAGTCTAGTTATAGATCTAGAAGCAAAAGATGTAGTGGGGTGGATCCTGAAAGGAAGCAGCATTGTCTTGCATGAAAATTGCCTCAGCGGAGCCCATTACAGTTTTCTCAGTCAATGCAGAGTTAATTTCCTCAAACTGAGATGGGTGTAAAATTTTATACCACTGGGAATGGAGAGATTTGGGGATATTGCTGCCACTGAGTGGGGAGTCTGCTTCCATTGGAGGCTGAGAGATCTCTTCCACTATCAAAGAAGACGCATCAGTTTTGTAGGAACTCAATGTCTGTTTTCACTCTATGGATTTGCCTATTCTGGACATTTTGTATAAATGGGATCATACTAAATATGGCCACTAGTGTTTGTCTTATTTTACTTAGCATAATATTCCCAAGGTTTATTCATGTTGTAGCATGCATCAGTACTTCATTATTTTTAATGGTTGAATAATTTTTATTTGCATGAATATACTGTATGTTGTTCATCTATTCATTTGTTGATGAACACTTTGGTTGTTTCCATATTTTGGGTACTGTGAATAAAGCGGCGATGAATATTGTCAAACAAGTATCTGTTTGAGTCTCTAGTTTCATTTCTTTTGAGTATATAGATAGGAGTAGAATTGGTAGGTCATATTGTAAGTCTATGTTTAACTTTCTGAAGAAACTCCAAACGACTTTCCAGTATGACTGCACCATTTTACATTCCAGTAAGCAACATACAAGGGTAATACTTTCTATACATCCTTGCCAACATTTGTTATTTTCTGTTGTTTATAATTATAGCTATCCTACTGGTGTGAAGTGGTATGTCACTGTGGTTTTGACTTGCAGTTTCTAAGTGACTGATGTTGAACATCATTTCATCTTCCTATCAGTCATTTGTATATGTTTTTGGGATAAACGTCCATCTATGTATTTTGCCCATTTTGTAACTGAAACATTTGTCTTTTGTTGTTAAATTGCAGGAGATCCCTGTATATTCAGGATATTAAACCATAATCACTATATGATTTGCAAATATTTTCTCCCATTCTGTAAACAGTCTTTTTACCTTCTTGATAATGTCCCTTGACACACAAAAGTGTTTAACTTTGATAAAGTCACATTTCTCCTGTTTATATGCTTTTGTTGTCTGTTATTGGTTAAAATTCCACATCTCCTCTACCAAATCATATGTTGCAGTCCCAACACCTATTACCTCAGAATATGACTCTTTTTGAACATACGTTCTTTAACAAGGTAATTAAGGTAAAATGAGGTTATTAGGTTGGGCCCTAATCCAATATAACTGGTGTCCTTATAAGAAGAGAAGATTATGATCCAGACACACACAGTAAAAATACCATGTGAAGACACAGGGAGAAGATACTCATTTACACTCCAAGAAGAGAGGTCTCAGAAGAAACCAATCCTGATGGCACTTTGATTTCAGACTTCTATTCTGAAGAATTGTGAAAAATAAATTTATATTATTTAAGCCACCCAATCTGTGGTACTGTGTTACAGTTGCCCTAGCAAACCAATACAGTGTCATGCTGAAAAATCCATTGCCAAATCTAAGGTCATAAATATTTTACTTCTAAGTTTTCTTATAGGAATTTTATGATTTTAGCTCCTATATTTATGCCTTTATTATACATTTTGAGATAATTTTTGCATATGGTGTGAGGTTGGGGTCCAACTTCATTCCTTTGCATATAGAAATCCCAGCTACTTAGAAGGCTGAGATAGGTGGATCAATTGAGCTCAGGAGTTTGAGACTTCAGTGAGCTATGATTGTATCACTGCACCAGAGCCAAGGCTACAGAATGAGACCCTATATCTACAAAAAAAAAAAAAAAAAAAAATCCTCCATTGGGCATAGATTCATGGGTTTATTACATGACTTTCAATTATATTCTGTTGGCCTATATGCCTTTTATTTGGCCAGGTCTACAATGTTTTATTAATACAGCTTTGTAGTAAGTTTTGAAATTTAAATGAGGGAATCATGAAACATTGTTCTTCTTTATTGTTTTGGTTATTTGTGGCTCCTTGTAATTACACATAAATTAGAGAATTAGATTTTCTATATTTGCAAAAAAAGACTATTGGTAAAACTTTGATAGGGATTGTGTTGAATCTAGAAATTGTTTGAGTAGTATTAACATCTCAACAAAATTAAGTATTTCTACTGTGAATTTGTGGTTTTTTCCCCATATATTTAGGTCTTACTGAATTTAGTTTAGCAATGTTTTCTAGTGTTCATTGTACTATCTTTCACCTTCTTGCTTAAATGTATATCTAGGTATTTTTATGTTTTAGTGGTTATTAAAAATGAAATTGCTTTTTTATATTCCTCTTGGATTGTGCATTATTGGTGTTTAGAAACACAAGTGATTTTTGTTTGTTGAGATTGCACCCTAAAATTTGGCGGAATTTGTTAATTAGCTCTAGTAATTCTCTTGTGAATGCTTTGGTATTTTTCCATATATAAGATCTTGTCTTCAGCAATTGGAGATAGTTTTACTTCTTTCTTTTCAGTTTGGATGGCTTTTATTTCTTTTTGTTGTCTAATGTATCTGGCTAGAATTTACAGTGCAATGTTGAGTAACAGTAGTTAAAGTGAGCATTCCTGTCTTGTTCCTGACTTTGGAAGGGAATTGTTTCCTTTTGTTCACCATTGAGTATGATGATAGCTGTGTGTTTTTCATAAATGCTCTTTAATATGTTGAAGAAGTATACTTCCATTCCTAGTGTTCTGGGTATTTATAATACGAAAAAGTATTTTACCTTGTCAAATAAATGCCTATTCTGCATCAATTGAGATAATCTTTTCTCATTGATATATTATGTGTAATATTATATTGATTTTCTAATGATTAAAAATATTTCACTGATTTCTTACCAGCCCTTACATGTCTGGAATGAACCCCACTTTGCTTTGATTTCTAATTCTTTAAATATGCTGTCGAAATCTGTTTGCTAGTATTTTACTGAGGCTTTTTGCATATATATATATATTACTAAAGGATATTGGTGTGCAATTATCTTTTCTTGTGATGGCTTTATCTATCTTTGGTGTCAGGGTAATGCTCATCTCCTAGAATGGGTTAGGTAATTTCTTGGAAGAGTTTTAGAAGTACTCTTTTAAAATATTTGATAGAATGCAACATTGAGACCTTCTGGTCCTGGGCTTTACTTAATTAAGAGATTTTTTATTACTGGCTTAATTTCTTTACATATTACAGCACCATTGATATTTTTAAATTTTTCTTAAATCACTTTAAGTAATTGGTGTGCTTCTAAGAATTTTTCTGTTTCATCTGAATTATCTAATTTGTTGGTATACAATTGTTTATAGAATTCTCATGATGCTTTTCATTACTGTAAGGTTGGTAGTAACATACTTATTTATGATTATGAACTTAGTTATTTGTTTCCTCATTTTCATTTCTGTCAGTCCAGCTAAAGACTTGTTAATTTTATTGTTTTTTTAAAGAACCAACTTGATTTCACTTATTCTAGTTATTGTTTTTTTATCATCCCTTTTAAAATCTCTATCCTAACTTTTTATTTCCTTCCCTCTGCTAACTTTCACTTTAGTTTATTCATTTTTGTTCTAGTTCTTCTAAGTGTACAGCTACATATTTCCCTCTGAGGACTATTTTCACTGCACTCCATAAGTTTTGGGATGTTGTGTTTTTGCTTCCGTTTATCTTTAAATATTTTTCAATTTCCATTGTGATTTTTCTTTGTTCCATTGGTCCTTTACATGTGTATTGTTTAATTTTCACAAATGTGTACATTTTCTAGTTTTCCTTCTGTTATTTATTTCTAGATGCATTCTATTCTTGTTGAGAAGACACTTTGTACAATTTTATTCTTAAAAAATTTTCTTTGAGACACACTCTCATTCTGTGGCCCAGGCTGGAGTGCAGTAGTATGAGCATACCTCACTGTAGCCTCAAACTCCTGGGCTAAAATTACCTCCCTTCCTCAGCCTCTTGAGTAGTTAGGACCACAGGAAGACACCAACATGCCCAATTAAGTTTTAAAAAAATCTTTTAGAGACAGGGTCCCACTATGTTGTCCAGGCTGGTCTTGAACTCCTGGCCTCAATCAATCCTCCTGCCTTGGCCTCCCAAAGTGCTGGGATTCAGGAGTCAGCCACTGCAATTTCATTCTTCTCTAATTTAGAACTTTTTTGTTTAGAATTTGTTTGTTAGAATTTGTTTTTTGGACAAACATATGGTCTATCCTGGAGAATGTTCCATATGCTCTTGAGAAGAATGTGTATTTTGCTATCATTAGATGGAGTGTTTTATATATATCTGATAAGTATAGTTGATTTATAGTGTTGTTTAAGTCCTCTATCTCCTTAATGATTTTGTGTTTCATTTTTCTACCCATCATTGAAACTAGTGTATTGAAGTGTTCTACTACTGTAGTAGAACAATACCAAAGCCAGACAAAGGCCTTACAAGAAAGGAAACTATAGAACAATATTTCTTATAAATATATTTTTTAAATTCTCAACAAAATACTACAAAGCTGCATCCAGGAGTATATTAAAAGAATGATGCACCATGACTAAGTGGGATTTGTTCCAAAAACAAAAGAGTGGTTTGATATATAAAAGTCAATGAAAATAATATACTGTGTTAATAAAACAAAAAAATCACATTATCACAATAGATGCAGAAAAAGCATTTGAAAACATTAAACAATCTTCCACGTTAAAAAATGTCTAAAAAACCCTACTAATTCAAGGAAGCTCCTTCAACTTGTTTAAAGACATTTCTGAAAAACTGGCACACACACAAAAAGAATACTTGATGGTGAAAGACTGAAAGTTTTGCCTGTAAAATAAGTAACTAGATAAAAATGTTCATTTATGCCACTTCTATTCAACATTGCACTGGTAGTCCTAGCCAGGGCATTAGACATGAAAAATAAATAAAGCTATATAGATTATAAAAGAAGTAAACCTATCTTTATCCATAAAAGTCATAATCTTATAAATAAAATAATGTAAGGAATCCACGAAGAAAAAATCTGTTAGAGCTACTAAATAAGTTCATTAGAGTTGCAGCCACAAGATCAATAAAAATATTAGTTTAATTCTATACACTAGAAATAAACATTTTGAAAACAAATACATTTACAAGAGCATCAAAATAATAAGATACTTAAATAAATTTATTTTTATTTGTTTATTTATTTGTGAGACGGAGTCTTGCTCTGTCACCCAGGCTGGAGTACAATGGCACAATCTCGGCTCACTGCAACTTCCGCCTCTGGGGTTCAAGCGATTCTCCTGACTCAGGCTCCTGAGTAGCTGGGATTACAGGCATCTGCCACCAAGTCCTGCTAATTTTCGTATTTTTTAGTAGAGATGTGGTTTTACCATGCTGGCCAGGCTGGCTGGTCTCAAACTCCTGACATCTGGGGATCCACCCACCTTGGCCTCCCAAAGTGCTGGGATTAAAGGTGTGAGCCACTGCACCCAGCCAGATACTTAAATAAATTTAGCTAAAGAAGTCCAACACTTGTATAAAACATTGTAGAAAAAAATTAAAGAATACTTAAATTAATGGGAGGGTATCTGATTTTTTTGTATCTAAAAACTTAAAGATGTTAAGATAGCAATACTTACCAAATTAATCAATAGATCCAAAATGATCTCTATGAAAATTTCAATGCTCTTTCTTTAAATAAATGGACACGTTTATTCTAATACTCATATGTCAAAGCAAGGTACTGCTGAATGTCCAAATATTGAATAACCAAAACACTCTTGAAAAAGAAGAATCAAGTTTGAGGATTCACATGTGCAGTTTTGAAAACTTATTGCAAAGTTACAGTAATCAAAACAATGTAGTACAGGCACACTGAAATGGAATTAAAAGTATAGAAATAAATTCACATACTTTGGTTAATTGATTTTGAAAAGAGTGCCAAAATCATTCAGTGGGTAAAACGTAGTGTTTGCAACAAATGGTGCTGAGAAAAACAGATATCCACATGCAAAAGAATGAACTTGGACCCTTACTTCACACCACTCATAGAGAAAAAGGGAATCCTTTTTCAATCATTCTGTGAACCCAGTATCACCCTAATATCAAAATCAGGAATGGATGTAACAAAAAAAGATAACTACAGACCAATATCCCTGATGAGCATGGATGCAAAAATCCTCAACAAAATACTAGCTAACCGAATCCAACAGCAAATCAAAAAGATAATACATCATAATCAAGTGGGTTTCATACCAGGGATGCAGGGATAGATTAACATTTGCAAGTCAATAAATGTGGTACATTACTTAAATGGAATCTTAAAATATCATATGATCATCTTAATACATCCAGAAAAAATATTTGATAAAATCCAGATTCCATTTGTGATTGGCATAGAAAGGACATACCTCAAAGTAATAAAAGCCGTCTTTGACAAACCCACAGCCAACATCACACAGAATGGGGAAAAGTTGAAAACATCCCCACTGAGAACTGGAACAACACAAGGATGCCCACTTTCTCCACTTCTATTCAACATAGTACTGAAAGTCCTAGCCAGAGAAATTAGATAAGAGAAAGAAATAAGGGGCATCCAAATTGGAAAAAGTAAGTTAAACTATCATTGTTCATCAGTGATATGATCATATAACTAGAAAAACCTGAAGACTCATCTAAAAAGTTCCTAAACCTGGTAAATAAATTCAGTAAAATCTCAGGATACAAAATAAATGTACACAAATCAGTAGCACTGCTATATACCAAAAACGACCAAGTTGAGAATCAGATTAGGAACATAATCCCTTACAACAGCTGAAAAATAAATAAATAAAATCCTTAGGAATATACTTAACCAAACAGGTGAAAGATCTCTAAAAGGAAAACTACAAAATGCTGTTGAAGAAATCATAGATTACACAAAGAAATGGAAACACATCCCATGCTCATGGATGGTAGAATCAATACTGTGAAAATAATCATACTGCTCAAAGCACTCTACATACTCAATGCAAGTCCCATCAAAATATCATCATCATTCTTCACAGAACTAGAAAAAACAATCCTACAACTCATATGCACCCAAAAAAGAGTCCACATACACAAAACAAGACTAAGCAAAAAGCACACAACTGGAGGCATCACATTACCCAACTTCAAATTATACTACAAGGGTGTACTTACCAAAACAGCTTGGTACTCATAAAAAAATAAGCATGCAACCCAATGGAAGAGAAAAGGGAACCCAGAAATAAAGCTAAATACTTACAGCCAACTGATCTTCAACAAAGCAAACAAAAACATAAAGTGGGGGAGAAAACACCCTATTCAGTAAATGGTACTGGGAAAACCTGCAACCCATGTGCAGAAGAATGAAACTAGATCCTCATCTCTCACCTTACACAAAAATAAACTCAAGATGTATGAAAGACGTAAATCTAAGTCCTAAAACCATAACAATTTTAGAAGATAACATTGGAAACACTCTTCTAGACATTGGCTTAGGCAAAGAATTCATGACTAAGAACCTAAAAGCAAATGCAGAATAAATAAATAAATAAATAAATAAATGCCGCCTAATTAAAACAAAAGACTTCTGCACAGCAAAATAAGTAATCAACAGAGTAAATGAACAGCTCACAGAGGGGGAGAAAATATTCACAAGCTATCCATTTGACAAAGAACTAATATCCAGAATCTACAAGGAGCTTGAACCAATCAACAAGAAAAAAAACAAACAATGCCACCAAAAAGTGGGCAAAGACAAAAGAAGATATACAAACAGTCAACAAACCTATAAAAAAGGTTCGAAATCACTAGTCATCAGGGAAATGCAAATTAAAACCACAATGAAATACCAACCTACTTTTTAAAGAATGGCCATAATTAAAAAGTCAAAAAAATAGTAGATGATGATGTGGATGTGGTGAAAAGGGAACACTTTCATACAGCTGGTGGGGATGTAAACTGGTACAACCACTATGGAAAACAATATGAAAATCCCTTAAAGAACTAAAAGCAGAGCTACCATTTGATCCAGTGATCCAACTACTGGGTATCTACCCAAAGGAAAATAAGTCATTATATAAGAAGACGCATGCACACACGTTTACAGCAACACAATTTGCAACTGAAAAAATATGGGAACAACCTAAATGCCTATCAACCAATGAATGGATAAAGAAAATGTAGTATATATGTACCATGGAATTCTACTCAGCCATAACATGGAATAAAATATTGGCCTTTGCAGCAACTTGGATGGAACTGGAGGCTATTATTCCAAGTGAAGTAACTCAGGAATGGAAAATCAAATATCGTATCTTCTCATTTATAAGTGGGAGCTAAGCTATGAGTATACAAAAGCATAAGAATGATATAATGGACTTTGGGGATGCAGGGAGAAGTCTGGGATGTGGGTGAGGGATAAAAGACTACATACTGGAAACAGTGTACTCTGCTCAGGTGACAGGTGCACCAAAATCTCAGAAATCACCACTGAAGATCTTATCCATATAAGCCAAAATTACCTGTACCCCCGAAACTATGGAAATTTTAAAAAAATGCATGCAAAATATTTATTTAAAATAGTTTAAAGGCGCTGGGCATGGTAACTCTTGCCTGTAATATCAGCACTTGGGGAGGCTCAGACGGGTGGATCACTTGAGGCCAGGAGTTTGAGACCAGCCTGGCTAATATGGCAAAACCCCATTTCTACTAAAGATACAAAAATTAGCTGGGTGTGGTGACAGGCACCTGCAACCCCAGCTGCTTGGGAGGCTGAGGCAGGGGAATCGCTTGAACCCAGGAGACAGAGGTTGCTGTGTGCCAAGATCATCCCACTGCACTCCAGCCTAGGCAACACAGTGAGATTCCATCTCAAAAAAAAATACACTAGCAAATGTACTAGCAAATCAAACCCAGCAGTACATCAAAAAGCTTCAATGTACTCAAACTCTAAAATTCATATTAAACAAGAAAATAACTCAAATGGCTCAAGCAATTTTAAGAAAAATAACAAAGCTAGATAATGGAACAGAACAGAGAACCCAGAAAAGAAACCAGAGATCTACAGCCAGTTGATTTTTAATGAAGTCAACAGAAACATATGCTGGGGAAAGGACACCCTTTTCAATAAATGGTACTGGAAAAATTGGATTGTCATATGCAGAAGAAAGAAACTGGACTCCGATCTCTCAACACATACAAACATTAACTCAAGATGGATTAAAGATCTAAATGGAAGACCCAACACTATAAAAATCCTAGAAGGCAACCTAGGGAAATCTCTTATAGACATTGGACATTGGTCTAGGCAAATAATTCATGACTAAGACCTTAACAGCACAAGCAAGTAAAATAAAAATAGACAAATGGGACTTAATTAAAAAAAGAAACTTCTGCACAGCAGAAGAAATAATCAAACAATCAACAGAGTGAAAAAGAAAATCTGCACAATTGGAGAAAATATTTTCAAACTACGCATCAGAGAGAAGACTTATATCCAGAATTTACAAGGAACTCAAACAACTCAACAACAACAACAAGACAAACCAAATTACCAAATTAAAAAGTTGGCAAAGGATATGAATAGACTTTTTCAAATAATGGTCACCAGGCATATGAAAAATTATCAATATCAGTAATTATCAGAGAAATGCAATTAAAACCACAATGAGATATCATCTCACACAGGTCAGAATAACTATTATTAAACTGACAAAAATATGAGATATTAGCAAGGATGTGGAGATAGGGGAATGCTTATGTACTTTTGATGGGCAAGTAAATTAGTACAACCTCTAAGGAAAACTAAAAATAGAACTACCATCTGATCAAGGAATCCCACTACTAGGTATCTACCCAAAGGAAAACAAATCATTATATCAAAAGATAACTGCATTGTATGTTTATCACAGTAGTATTCACAATAGACACTTAGGAATCAACCTAAGTGTCTATCAATGATGATTCAATAAAGAAAATGTGGCATATATACACAATGGAATATGATTGGGCCTTAAAAATAATGAAATCATGTATTTTGTAGCAATATGGATGGAACTGGAAGACATTATCTTAAGTAAAACAACTCAGAAACAGAAGGACAAATACCACATATTCCCACTCATAAATGGGAGTGAAATAATGTGAACACGTGGACATAGTGTGGAATGATAAACACAGAAGATTTGGAAGGGTGGGAAAGTGGGAGGGAGGGAGATGATGAGAAATTACTTAATGGGTACAATGTCTTTATTCAGGTGATGAACACACTAAAAGCCCAGATTTCACCACTAAGCAATATAGTTATGTAATAAAATGGCACTTGTACCGTTTAAATTTATGCAAATAAAAATGGTGACGATATCGTGGAAAGCAGTTTAGTGATGTCTCAAACTGTTAAGCATAGCGTTACCATATCATCCAGTAATTTCACTCCTACATATATAGCAAAAATGAAATAAAAGGTGTTCAGAACAAAAAGTTGTACACAAATGATTTCGTGACATTATCCATAAAGTCAAAATTTGGAAACAATAAAATGTTCATCAATTGATGAGTGGATGAAAAAGTGTGTATCCATAAAATAATATATTATTTAACAATAAAAAAGTATAACAAAACTAATGCATGTTACAACTTGGATGAGCATTGAAAACATTATACAAATTAAATATTTTATTATTGCATTTATATGAAATATTCGGAATAGGCAAATCCATAGAAATAGAAAGGAGATTGGTGGTTGCCAGAGGTTGAGAGGAAGGGAAATTGGCAGTGACTGTTAAAAAGTATGGGGCTTTTAAGGGAGGTAATAAAAATGTTATGGAATTAGTGGTAATGTTTGCACAACATTGTGAATATACTAAAACTCACTGAATTCTACACTTAAAATGTGTTAAAATGGTGACTTTCAAGTCATATGTGCTTTATCTCAAATGAATATAAATAATGCCAATAAATCTGAGCCCAGTGATTCTACATCTAAGAATTTTTCTTTAAATGTATACATATATCTATAACATAATAGTATTTTGCAAACTTAAATGTCTAACAGTATGAGATTAGTTAAATTAGTGTACCTACACAGAATACAATGTATTCATTTGAAAACATGTTATAGGCCCCCCAAAAATGGTAGTATACATTGTTGTATGAGTAAAAGAGGCTTCAAAATAGTATTTACAAGATACTTCAGCATGTTGGTCTGACATATAAAGAGGTTACAGGTCATCACTGCCATCCTTGAAACAAGAAAAAAACTGAACTAAAAGCAAACAACTCTTATTAGATCCAACAGCGAATTGAGGTAGAGGGCAAACCACTGTCCCCAAAACTGGAGAGAAATGTCAGTGCTGAAAGTTGTAGCTTACCAGTATCAGAAGCCTGCCACTGGAACCAGTACTGTTAAGAACACTTGATCTCTAATTGATGAGTTGTTGAAGGCACAAGGTGATCCAGCTTGAGAGGTAAGAATCTTGAGGGGACTGTTTTAATATGGCACCCACAATTTTGTAACTTTTGCCTCCAGAAAACCTACCACATTCTAAGGGTAAATGTTGGAGAGAAATCCTCTTGTGATACTCCATAGGGAGGGGAAAAGTAAGCATTTTGTAAGATAGCTAGAGCATTTGGTTCTCCTTAAACATGGGTCATTCTCAAAAATAAAATACTGTTTACCAGAGACTAAGTTACATGGTTTTTACTAGAGTCTAACTGGCACAAGGGAAGAGAAATACCCAACTCGAGTGGCCCAGCCATACTGTCTTACCTAAGGGAGAAAAATCTAAGGAGCACTTGTGAAAATCACAGCCTAGGGACACATGCTTCTAAAAGATTGAGATCTAATCACAAAATCCTTCCTGTCCCTCACATCTTACTGCCACACCAATAATTAGATTACGACTTAAGGACTGCAACATTCAGACCCTATTTTTAAAAAAAGAGTCTCTAAAGAAGCTCAACAGGAAGACAAAAACAAGGACATGACAGAAAAATTGAGTATTTGACACTAGAGCTACAGCAAATAGTAAACACAGACTAGGTCTCAGTCAGATAAACATAACGTTTCACATTATTGTTCATGTTACTCAATATATTAAACCTGGATTTCAACAAAAAACTGCAAGGCATGTTAGAAGACAAATATACAGAATAAAGAGGCAACATAGGTATCAGAATTAAACTAAGATATGACAGAAAATTTGGAATTATGAACTGAAGTAAACATAATTATGATTAATGTTAATCATAATTAATGGGAAATTAATGAGAAATGTGGACAACATGAAAAACACATGGGTAATGTGAACAGAGAGATGGAAACCATAAGAAAGAACCAAAAATAAATTCTAGAACTCAACAACACTATAAACAAATGAAGAATGTCTTCAACGGGTTCATCAGTAGCTTAAACATGGGCAAGGAAACAATTGGTGGATGTAAAGATCTGAATATAGAAATTTTCAAAACTAAAATGCAAAGAGAAAAGTAGTAAAAAATAAAAGGTGGAGCAGAATATATAAGAACAGTGAGACAATTATGAAAGGCGTAACATATGCATAATGGTAATACCATTAGAAAAAAAGGAAAGAAATGAACAGAAGAAATATTTGATGCAATAATGGCAGGATTTTCCAAAATTAATGACAGATATCAAACTACAGATCCAGGAAGCTAAGAAAACACCAAGCAGGATAAATATCAAAAAAATCTACATCTAGGTACATAATATTAAACTGCAGAAAATCAAAGATGAAGAAAAAATTTTGAATGATGACATAGGGAATAAAACACCTTACTTATAGACAAATAAGCATAAGAATTACATTGAAAGACTACAGAAATCAGGCAAGCCAAAGAAGAATGGTGTAAAGTATTGAAAGTGTTGAAAGTAAAGAACCATCAACCTAAAACTCTGTGTCCAGTGAAATTATCCTTCAAAAGTGAAGGAGGGATAAAGGCTTTCTCAGACAAACAAAAGATTGAGAAAATTAGTCATCAATAGACATGCCTTGCCAGAAATGTTGAAAGTTGTTTAGAGAGAAAGAAAATTATATAGACCATAAATTCTGATCTACGTAAGAAGATCAGGACACCCACTTAAAATTTAAAAGATAAGTTGAGTTGAAATCCTAAGTAAGGAAACATTAGAATCATACAAAATACTCATTTAAAACCAGAGAAAGCAGAAGAGTAAAAGACAAAATGAGAAACAAAGAACAAAGGTAACAAATTAAATATATTTAAAAATATGGTAATATTAAACCAACTATATTTATAATCTCTTTATATAGGAATGGTCTAAATACACCAATGAAAAGGCACAGATTGTCAGAGTGGATAAAAAATCAAGTCCCAACTCTATGCTGTCTTCAAAATATGCATAATATGATTCTAATTTTGTAAAATCTTTTTAGATCTATATTTGTATCTTATCTCAAGAACATCTAGAAACAAGGTGAAAAGGATATAAATCAAAGGTTATTGGTGATCATATATTGATGGTTAAATTATTGGCAAATTTTATTTTATTTCTCCCTTCACATGTTTTAAACATTAACAAAGAGATAATATTGTTTTTCTAATAAGAAAAAAACAGTAAATTTTATTGAAATAACACTGCAATTGAGAATGTCCATGCATTTTATAAATCGGCATCTAACTTTTACAGAGAAAGTTATCTGAATTAATCAGGACCCATGCTGAGTAATATAATATGCTGATCCTAGTTATGGATTTTCTTAGCACAATGTTTTGTTAATACACGTTTTTATCTTCAAAAACTTTAAATACTTATCATAACATTTAGTATTCATTATAGCAAAGTTAGAAAATTCAAATAAGAAAATCACCTCTATTTATAATACCATTTCCAACCTTACAATGTGTGTGTGATTATGGCATATAAAATTTTGTAGTTTGATTTTTCCCTAATTTACATATTGTACACCTCTTCTTGAGCCCATTAATATAAAAAATGACTACAGTTCAGTCTCCTAATGAAGATGCCATAATTTTTAAAATTTATATCTATGTAAGATTTAAGGTTTATTCCATTTTCTCTTGATAGAAAAAAAAGTTACTGTGAATAACTTTGTCATTCATTTTTGTACAGTTACAGCAAGCATATTTATAATAGAACAAGTACAAAGCTAAAGGATAAGCACATTTATATGGCTTCTGAAGCATATTAACAAGTTATCTCCCCCAAATTTAACAATAAATCCTATCAACTGCAGTGTGTGACTTTTTCCACACAACTTCATTAACTCTGACCATAATGATTTTTTTTATTCTTGTCAATATTATAGATAAAAGGAAGCCCTCTCATTTCAACTTGAATTTTAATATGTGAGGTAAATAAGTTTCAAATTTATATCTTTTTAAAAATAAATTGATTAAATATCCATTTTCATTTGACAGTTTCTTATTGATTAGCAATAACTCTTTATATATTATAATTATTAACTCTTCATCTGTCTATATTGCAAATGTTTTATCTGTTGTTGCCTTTCAATTTTTGTTTTATAGTGTGTTTTACATACAGGTGTGGTTGACTGCTAAGAGCCAAATCCATCAGTCTTTATTTACCTTTATGGCTTCTGCCTCAAAAGTTATGCCTCCAAAGGCCTTTCTCTTTATAATATGATATAGATATTAATATGTTTTAGTTTAATGACTTTTATGGTTAAGTCTAATATTATCACTACTACAATTTGAAATATCTAATATTATTATTACTATTAGATTTGAAAAATCTAATATTTGAAACATTTGCCAATGAAAAATTTAGCAGTCATTAAGTTTGCAAATTCCATGTAGTCACATTTAAAGTATCTTCTGTTGAAGAAAATTATTGTCATTCTTAAATAAAATGTTTCATTATTATTTTTTGTAATATTCTACAACCACAAACATAAAATTATGCAGATAGAGGTATGTATGTACATTTATATGTATTTAAACCAATCTACTCTTTTTTCTCTCCTTCAGAAGCATATGTTATTGTCTTTGTAGATATATGTGTACATGCATGTTAACAACGTATGGGTTTATCAAATAATTGATGCTTTAGCCATAATTTTTCACTGTCATCATGGCTATATACTAAAACATTATACAGTGACTGTGTTTCAAAACATTCCTGGATCTGCTCATATAGTATGGTATTATATGCATATGAAGGCCTATAATATATTATAGTAACATTTTTATGTCTATGGTTATACTGCACAGCAGCCAAAATACATCATGTTATTAGAGAGTGTACTCATTATGTGCCATACATCAATTATCAACGAAATTTTCCTTTAGTAACTACTTTGGATAATTCATAGTTCAAATATGCCTGTTCTGATGATGATAGTGATGCTGATGACTACCTTGTAGTTAGAGAAATCTAATATTCTGTGTGTGTGTGTGTGTGTGTGTGTGTGTATATATATATATATATTTTTTGACGGTGTCTCGCTGTGTCACCCAGGCTGGAGTGCAGTGGTGTGATCTTGGCTCACTGCAAGCTCCTCCTCCTAGGTTCATACCATTCTCCTGCATCAGTCTCCCGAGTAGCTGGGACTACAGGCGCCTGCCACCATACCCGGCTAATTTTTTGTATTTTTAGTAGAGGCGGGTTTTCACTGTGTTAACCAGGATGGTCTCGATCTCCTGACCTCGTGATCTGCCGGCCTTGGTCTCCCAAAGTGCTGGAATTACAGGCGTGAGCCACTGTGCCCCGCCTATTCAGTATACTTTTGAGTTTTAATCAGTACACAGTAACTAGAGCTATTTTAATTTTCAAGGTAGACTAACTTAGTACTGGATAACAGTAATGTGCTTTGTCCTCAGTTTTTTTCACTGAAGATTGTTGTCTGATAAGAAATTTTTCTTTTATAAAAAATAAATCGAAATGCCTTCGGTAGCACTCCATTGCTGCAATTTGTCGTCAGGCACTGTGAGACAGACCGTGTTACAAATACATATTTTAAATATTTAATTGCATAATAGGTAATGCTGTGGAGATGGCCATCCATTGGAGTTATGCTTTTATGGCGTGAAAGTTGCTGTGGTGCTTTACAACTTCTGCAAGTGATCTTTCTAGATTGCAATCACACATATATGATTTACTCTTTTCTATACTTATCACTGGGGGCTCCCTCGTATAGCGAGATATTCACCTGGAAAGAAAATCCCACTGAGAAGCATTACTATTCCAGAGCACTTTGACATTGCTGAAATACAAATATTCATGGTGTAGAGATATGTTGTGGCAGCGTGTTTCATGGGAGTTACAAAGAGAAAATGGTTGGATTCATATTAATTAATTTGAATGTCATATTTAGGAATCAATCATTGCCCACAGATAATCCTAATTTGCTCTTACTGAGAGTATGAGAAAATTCAGCAAAAGAAAATATTAGTTACAAGCTATTTGGATAAAGTTGAAATATTTTCGCTTCATACCCCGGCCTGTCAATATATATCAGCAGCAAGCTAATAAGAATTTAGCAACAGGTTTCTTCTGTGAAACTTATCAATTCCCTAAACCTCATTTTCCAGTAGTTTGACATTTTAAATTATTTTTAGAGGGGCAAATTAGAAATCAAGGACATATCAAGCCAATATCGGTGTAGTTTACAAAAATGTAAAGCAGGTTTTGAGGGGAAGTACTATGATTACAGTACTTTCCCTCTAAACCTGTTTTACATCCCTCAGAGATGTTAAAGAAAATACAGACACTTAGTTCTCAAAGTTCTCTGTGAAACATTTTCCATTAAACTTTACTTTTATTCCCTAAATTACGCCAGTGTAAATGCACTGGGAGATCAGTCATAAGAGGAAATAGTAGTGTTCATTCTAGCAATCAGCAATAACCGTGAGAACTGATTGACAGACTTGTGCCCCGAGGTTTCATGCTAAGAGTTCACAGAAGGATATCAATACAGATGGCCCTGGGCTGATATTCTAGGTGTGTTGAAAAACTGGCTGCTCGGTGACAGAATATCAGATGTAATCCTAACAGCATTTTATTTTACTATTCGAGTGTAATAGGAACGCTGAAAATCTGGAATTTAGAACAATGCTTTATCCTATCTTTTTATTTTACTATGGAAGTCTGAGAGCTAGTCTTAAAACAATAACAAAACACACACAAAGCCTTCCACATGGCAACTGGCTCTAATATATATATATATATTTTAAAGGATTTCTGAATTAGGCTATGATATATATATACACATATGATATATGTATATATATGTGTATATATATGTATAGGTGTATATATATGTATATATATCATAGCCTAATTCAGAAATCCTTTAAAAAAAAACAAAAAAACCCCAACACCCTCAAAATGTAAAGTAGAAATCACTGGAAACATTTTGTAGAGACTCTCCTCACCTCAATGCTCCCCACTCCCTTTTTTTTTTAATTGAGACAGAGTCTCGCTCTGTCTCCCAGGATGGAGTGCAGTGGCGCAATCTCAGCAACCTTCGCCTCCTGGGTTCAGGTGTTTCTCTTGCCTCAGCCTCCCAAGTAGCTGGGACTACAGGCGCGTGCCACCATGCCTGGCTAATTTTTTGTATTTTTAGTAGAGTCGGGGTTTCACCATGATATCCAGGATGGTCTGGATCTCCTGACCTCATGATTCACCCACCTTGGCCTCCCAAATCTCATGCTGGGGTTACAGGCATAATCCACCACGCCTGGCCAATGCTTTCTTTTTAAAATTAGAGAGTGAAGGAATACTTCTGCCTTTTCTTTCTCCCAAACTCATCCCTTGCTTCCTAATTTTGGATGCCTTTGAGAATTCTGATTTTAGCAAAATACAGGAGGTAAGTGAATAACCGTTTGTATGAGTTCTAGAAAATTATTTGTTTTCAGCAGAAGGAGACACAATTGGAAGTTGCTGTGCATCTGTAGCAGTCAATATCAACTTCAAGTGAAATGTAAGTCAAGGTGGTGGAAACATTAAACCATCCCTTCACAAATAATACAACAAACACTAAAAGAATGAGTACTATGTACCAGATTCTGTGCTAAGTGTTCAATAAAAGCATTAGTTCATTAATTCATTTTGTATTGAGGGTGCTGCATGCTATGGTAGATATTAGGAGAGTTACAGAGTAATAAAGACAATCTTGAGTCCAGTGGGGAGACAAATACAATTGAAAATAATTCTAGTATAATGTCACAGGCCAAAAATAAATTAAAAGCTACCATTTAGTAGTTGCCTCTTTTGTACTAGACATTGTTCAAATTATTTAAGTACTTCAACTCCTTTAATCCTATATAAATCCTGTGGGTAGTATTCTCTACATTTCAGACAAGGAAATTAAGGCTCAGGGTGGGTGTATATATATATTTTTTATGTCAGAGACAGAATTGAGATTCAAACCTAAGTTTCTCTGTTTCAAAAGCCTGTGTTCTTTGACAGGGAAAAGTGTATAGGTTACTAAGCAGATTAAAAATAAATGGACCTTTCTTCTGCAGAAGGCAAGTGAATGTACTCGGTCTCAAAGGAGTACACAAGATGGGAAAGAGATACTGACAGGGCTGGCTTTGACATTTAAAACTGGCTTCACACAAAAATAAAATTGAATGACAAATTTGTGGTAAAAATTTATATTTTTCATAGAATGACATTAAATTGCAATTTAAAAAATGTTAGCAAGAAAAAGAGAACATGGCAGAAAGGGAAAAGCTTTATATATAAATTTAATGGCATTTATTTCTTGCTTTTTAAACAAGGGATTCCACATTTTCCTTTTGCACTCACCCCCAGGAATTATGTAACTGGTCCTGGGTCCTGATCATTTTAGGCAAAGAGAGCATGAGATTTAAGGAAATGGAAGCATTAAATATATGCATTGCGTAGGTTGTGGGTGTATGTTTAGCATACGAGGGGATGTAGCAGGAATTGAGATTTAAAAAGTAAGACTGCCTTGTATGCCATCCCCAATTAGGGAGGAGGCATTAATGGTTTAAGATTAATAATAACATGACCCTAATAAAATCCTAGGAAGAGCCCTCTAGTAGTTTGGTTATGATAGCATGCAGTTGAAAAGACTACTAGACTGAAATTCTTCAGGTAGGAGATAATAGAGGTTTAAATTAAGATAATAGCAATTTGGAAGGGAAATGATTTTGAACTGTATTTCTGAGGTAGATGTGATAGGATTCGACGACTGGATGTTGGTTATAAGTCAAAGGAAAAATTCAGAATGTCTCTGAGGTTTCTAGCTGGAGAGATTCAGTGATGGTTATGCATTAACTAAGAAAAGGATTATTCCAAAAGGGGCATGTTTGAAAGAGAAGATCAAAAATGTTATTTTGAATATATTTCATGCCCTTCATTATTATATCTGAATGAATATATCCAGCAGACACTTGGAAGTGTAAGACCAAAAGTGTTCGTGTACCAGTAAGACAATATTTTGTTACTTTGGTAGCAATTTTGAATTGCCTGACTTTCTGATTTCTCGTCATATATATTCAGAATTAGCTTCTAAGTTCAGAAATAAGTAAATCAGCCTGGGAGCCTGAAAGATTGTTCACAAAGACTCTGGTCTAAAAACGTAGTATGTATGCCTGTTGGCTCTGACATAAAGACATAAATTTTACACCTATTAAAATTTAATGAGCTTGAGTATCTATCCCTGAGACCTGTGTCACTCAAGCCATACTTCGTGGAGAAGAGCTCTTACAAGAGTCAAGGTTGTACAATAGGGGAATATATGAAAATAAAGGAAAGTACATTCCCTTAGAAACATGTTGAATAACTGATAGCGAATGAAATGATTTGTGTGAAGACAATTTATCAAATGCAAATTGCTACAAATATGTGCTATGGTTTTAGTCACTCTAGGTCAAACTAGTCATTCACAAATACCAAGAGAATAAGACATTTTTTACCTTCACATAGTTGCAGATATTATAAGAACTAAGAATGAGTGGTTAACCTGGGAGAAATACATGGGCAGTTAAAGCACTGGAAGCCTTTAGCGGCTTTAAAACCCATCAAGCCCAATGGGCTATAGAGTGAGAACTTAGTACGTGGAGCCACCTTTATTTTTTTTAATTTTATTTTCCTTTAAATGCAAAATAGTAATTGTACATTTTATAGGAAAATGTGATCTTTCCGTATATGTATACATAGTGGAATAATTAAATCCAGCCAGTTAATATATCCATCACCTCACTTACTTAATTTTTGCAGTGAGGACATTTAAAATCTATTATTTTAGCAATTTTGAGATAAACAATACATTATTAACTAAGGTTACAATGCTGTGAAATTGAACACTAAAACTTATTTCTAGTGTATAACTGAAATTTTATACTATTTGACCAACATTTCCCCTTTCCCCATTCACACTCCCAACCCCCAGCATCTAGTAACCACCATTCTACTCTCTACTTCTGTGTTCAAACTATTGGATACAGAGGAGAGAAAATTTAAGGGGAAAAAGAAATAAGAGGAGACTTTAGGTTTATTTCTTCCTGGAGCACCAAGATATTAAAGATGAAAGAACTTTAGGGGAATAAAGGTGGCATTTTTCTGGAAGTAAATTGTATATTTGCTTGAAGGTGGCCTGACCTCTCTTCCTCTAGTGAACTGTGTTTGTCCTTCAAGTTGCAAGTGAGATGTCTTTTTCTCCAGGAAACATAGAACCATCTGTGCTTCAAACCCCCAACTGTCTGTCAAAGCTAATCATTTGTCCATGGGGAAAAAAAAAAAATCTGCTTCGTTCTGAGTTCTGTATTAAACCCCAAAGATACAGCACCCAGTGCATTCTTAGTAGCAGGACATATAATTATTCTTCCTCATTTCAGTATGCTGGCTGATAGGAGCAAGGACTTTAATGGGACTGTAAATATTGTAGGGGCTCTGACTTTGGGGTTAGCTTGGTCAGGGAAGTACAGGTGGTAAGAAGATTTCAGTCGGACTTTGTCTTCTTAAGGTGGCAAAAAACCCTATGTCTAAAAGTAGTAAAAGGAGTGAGACTTTGGAGGGTAGAAATGGAGATGAAGCCTAGCTGATGCCATGGTTCACGTATAAAAGATGTTCAGTTGTAATGACACTTAGAATTCAGGGATGATCTATATTAGTAAAGTTGAAAATACTAGATTGATTGAGATTTCAGATGAAATGTTTTATTTCAAATAAAACTCCATTTCTGGCTTATGATTTTATAGATATTTGTGGAAGCTTAAATGCAAATGTTAAACCTTGCCAAGAACAGTTTATGTTGATTGACCCGTGGAACACCTCACATTCTCATAGTTAGCTAGGATTGTTAAGCATCTGTGAAAATTGATAGCATGTGTACCATCCTTGATTATGCTGAATTCTCCTTTTAAATTAAAAACATGTAGAGAAAAACATAAAAGTGCTATTTTATGCCATGTAATTGTCTCTCTTCCTGAAACTTCTCCAATCACTTTATCCCACACTGCTCTCAGATTGATGTTCCAAATGAGTTGTTGTTATATGTTCATTACTACCTACTCACAGTGTTCTATAATATAGCCCCATTTTAACTATCAAATCTTATCTCCCACTAAAGCTGGATAAGAAGTCTGTGCTTTCTTAGAGTGGATTTCTTTCTGTTCCATGAGTAGTACATACCATTTTACTTTCTTACCCTGGGGCTTAGCTGGTACTGAACTCTTACCGTTGTCTTCTTCCCATAAATCCTTCCTGTTATTTAGGGCTGTAATCAAGTTTCACAAAACCTACCCATTATTCTTGCCCATAACATGTGTTTCCTTCTTTATCTCTGTACCATACATATTGGCATTTAATTATCTAACATTTGTAGTGATTTTTAATCGTTTATAATGTGAACTCTGTTTTCTCATTTCTATTAGAATTTTCTTGCTATATAAAGTATCCTTTTCTATGTCAGACACAAAATTATACCTAAACACTTAATTTTAATGCTCCTGTTTGACTAATTAAGATAGATTTTGAGGTGTGTTAGTGTTGCTCTGGAACTTCTAAGATCTTTACATACCGCGAATCTCATAAATGGCATGACAACCCAAGAGGCATACTCTACCTAATTTTAGCACAAATATTACACAAAAGATTATGGGTTTCATGCATTTAAAAAAGCACCCAAAAGTGAAGAAATATTCTCCCCATGAGAGCATAATGAGTTATTGTGCAATGCCCTAAAATGTTTATTCGTTGAGTTCAAATGCATTTGTGGTTATTGTAGCTCTCTTATTTGAATAAGTGAGAGAAGTTGTCCATGAGGCATAGATAATTCTGAAGATATTAATAAATATGTCTGATAATCAAGGAGCTTTAAAATTAGTACAATTGCCTTTCTGGAGCTTCTGCCTCCCATACTTCTAATGTATTAGAACATAAAACAGGGTTCCATGGTTGTGTTCTCAGTTGGACTATCGTTCAGTTTAAACCTAGAAACTTTAGGGAAGGATTGCAGGGTAATTGACAGAGGTTTAAAAAATGAACTCTTACATGGCCAGTTGGGGTCAGGAGAGGGGACTTTTTGTTCAGAAAACTAAAGAGCTGAGCTTCAGAATTATTATTATAATCTGGGCATTTTATATTCAAAATGACTACCTCCCCTCCCAATGATTGCCTACTATCTTCATACCTCACATTTGCTTTACCTCTCATAATTTAGCTACTCATATGCTTTAAGAGAGAGTTGAATCAGGTGAAACTGGACAAATGCCCAGGTTTGATTTCAGTAATTCATTGACAAAGGGAAGCAGGAGTGTTTTGTGCATATATCCTGTGTGTGTGCACACAAATACAAATAGGAATAAAAACTATGCTGATTCCTTTTACTTTGCCTGTAATATCTGACAGATTTCTATAATTTTAAAGGAGGGAGTCATTTAGCTATGTTTGTGATTGGGGGTAGTGTTCCTCCAAGTTCAAGCTGAAGTGGTAAATTTTAATTCAATATCACTTTTGATCTTCATAATGCTGACAGCTGTCTAACAAAAGCAGCAGCTCCTTGACATTGTAATTCTTCAGATAGTAATTGTTTGCCTCTTTTTGATATATCAGACATTTGATGGTCTTTATAGACGCTGCCACTCACTCCCTAATCTCATATTCTATTTTAAATTATTTTTAGAACACCATCTACATCGACACCTATCCCTAAGTAAGAGGGCACAAAGCTAGTGTTTGCTGGGTGAGAGAGGCCTTTATAACCAAATACATAGGGGTTCAGTTATATATAAATAGCAGTATATGTGAATGGCATACGTTGGGAAGAACAAAAACAGCTGTATCTGGCAAAAAGGTTAGGTGATTTGTAAGGAATGGGAAGACACTCAGACTAGGATTGTAATTATAGATGACAGTGTTATGAGTATGTCTGGTGGTGGGAGCAGCTGTAATCCCTCACCCCTACTCCATGATTAGGGAATTTAAGGAAGTCAGAGACCATAGGATTTGCTTGAGGCTGATCCAACTGCTACAGCCATATTCCCAGGATGAACATAAACTGTATTTTCTCCAAAGAGAGTGCATAGGAAAATAACGTAATGTGGATCCTCCCAACCCTAGGATAAAAGCATTTACTGAGAAAGAATTGATATACAGTGAAATCACCATCCAGCAATGATGGAATTCTTAGCCTTGACCCAGTTCCTTTTCTTAAGGCTAAGGTTCCTGTGCTTTTGGAGAAGGGAGGTGGTTGTGAAGAGGAGGATGTGGAAGAGTTGTCAAGGGGTAGCAGTGAAACGACAAGCAATCCTATCCCAGTAAACTTGAAGGTATATGGTGGGCCTCACTCCCAATATTTTTCTGTCTCAGTTTCTTCTGATGGGTCAATTAAGTGGGCTTTCAAATAACCAGAAGATTCCTATAATTGCTTTCACTTCCTTAGAAGTCCTAACCATCCATGAGACCCAAAATCAAATTATGCCCATTGATGTTAAGCCGGTGCAAATAATTGCTACCAGGTGAGATAAACCCACAGGCAGCATTAGGCACCAGAACACCTGAAAGTAGGGCAGCTACTAGCACATGCTTTCTGTGATTGTTAGATTGACTTTTAAATATTGCAAGCCTGAATATCATATGTCTGCCTATTGAGGACTTGCTTTGTGTGTTATGGCAGGGGCTATAGTATGCTACCAGAGCAGGCCTGCTTAGCAAACAAAAATCTTAGAGATCTTTGTCCTTTACAACACAGAAAGAGCTTATAGTCCTGTCAGAACTCTCAAGATTTCCATAAACAAGGACGGTGTGGACATGATAGTGAGAAGAAACATCTGTGGATTTACCAACATGGTTCCAAAGTAGAAGACCTAGTCATTGGGTGACCAGCTAGAATAATACTGTGAGATACAATACATTTCAAAAGATAGGCAAGGAGTGGGAGTGTCGCTGCCACTTCAGAGGAAAACCTGAGAGGTTTTATTATCAACCAGAATTTGAGTGAGCTCCAGCGTTTCACCAGAAGTGAACCAAGAGAAGCTAAGAGCACAGATTAAATAAACTGTAGGGCAGGGCTATAACTGGCCTTGGTTTTTCACTACACTGTGATGGGCACTTGGATATACAAAGAGACTTGATATTTTGGGGGGCCAGAGAAGATACATACCCCTTCAGTTTTGTTTGCTTTTTAGGGTAGGTGACTCTAGAATAAACTTTTGACGATAACAGATGCTCGGAAAATATTTTCCAGTTCTTGGTGCACCCATTTTTCCTGCTTCCCAGTGTAACCCTTCCTCCTGGAAGCAGGCTCACTAAGCACACATAGCTAGGAAAAGGCAATCCAGTGTGAATCAATATAACAATCGAGGACGGGAATATCAGCCTGCTTAAACAGATGAACTGAAATAAGAACTGTGTTCATATCTGCTTGAAAATAACAAAACTAGAGGAAGATTTGCAAACATCTTGCTAGTTCCTGTATTTTGATTTGCATTGACTCTACTATATGTTTCAATGGCTGCAGATGGCAGTTTGAAAATAAATACTCAGTCACAATTGACAAAGTCAAAATGTTTTTATTTATGCTGAAGTTTAGCAAGTACATTTTTAACAAAGAAGGTGTACTTTAACGTTATGTATAGTAGAATAGGGAAACCATACATATAAGTTTCTAGTCTCTAACACACTACTGCATTTTTTTTAATTTAAAAGACAAAAAGCCAAGTTGAAATGAGCATAGAAAAGCATCAAATACGGTCAAGTTACTTTAGCCATTAGGATTTAGCTCATATTTTTAAACTGGTCAATCTAATGCAAGGACAAAGTTTACATCATTGCTTTTAAAATGTACACGTGTTTCTTTCTTTTTTAATGTAACAGATTAAATAGCTCCTTCAGTAAACAAAGCTTTGCTGATAAACAAAATTGAAATAACTCCATGTTGAATAGTTTCAGAGATAAACTGGAATCACAAGCATCTTCATTTATGTAAAGCCAGCGAGGACCTTTCAGGCTGAATAAAACTGTTGTGCCATTTCTAAACAGTAATAGTTACCTCCTTTAAAAAAAAGAAAACAAGTTAGTTCTTATGAAGAATAATTCTGATACGTGCTTAAAAATACTAAAACTTCTATCTTCAGGAACCTAAAATGATCTGATGTAACAGGCTCAATTTAGTGTTGGTAAAATTTAACATTTCTTAACATTTCTATATTTTCATCTGTCAGTTTTCAAAGATCCTTCAAATTTCATGCTATAGCTTCTGTTCTTCTTTCCACAGCACTGGAGACATTGAAGACTGATAAAGGCTCTTCATGAACCATATTATAATGTCTGTAATAATCTATATTACTTTTTCTTTTTGTATATAATGGTGCATCTGAAATACAATTCCTATAGTTTACCAAAACAGGGGGAAAAGAGTATCTGGTTATGATCTAAGATAATGACAGCTTTGTACATTTAGAATTTCCTCTCCCGGGTTGACCCTGAGACTGTGTATACTGCATGAAGGGAGACTAGTTCCGAATTATCATTTTAGCTACAGTGTTTAGTCAAACCGGTATCCCTCTAAATGATAGCAATTAAAAGAGCCCATGCCATCCTAGAGTTAGATAATATTTAATTTGGGTGGGTAAAAGTTATTATTGGAAATTTTTTTTTTTTAATTTTATTCTACCTCTTTTTGTCAAACCTTGTTATTTTCCACAGCAATGGCTTACAACCCGAGTCTCTATTTAGATGCGTTAGAAAGATTGGCTTTTGGTTACAAACGAAGTCGGAAAAGAAATGTGGATGAATCAGTACAAATCCATTACTTGTGCTTGAAAAATACTTAAAGATAATGTTTCTGAGTCAAGTGCTTTATTTTAACATATAATGGAGAGGACATTATCATTGTTGGACTAATATGTCTAATCTAAAATATTAAGTCAATCTGGTCAAAGCTTATTAGGAGGAAAGTATACCCTTTTTAAACCTTGGGTTTAGTATCTTTAAAATCTTTATTCTTTCTGTGTATAAGGTATCATGGTGAGTAGCAGAATTTTCTAGATAATACCTCAGAACCAAAAATAAAGATGTAGTAAGGTAACAGACGAATAAAAGATTGGGGTTTGGGTTAGTCAGACTCATGGAGGGTTGGACTTCATCAGAGGGCAACCAGACATTTTTCCCAAGAAGCCCATGGAATTCACTAAAAGTTTTCCAGGGACCAGAAGAAAACGGAACTTGAATTTTTGGACACTGGTAATTGGTCCAACTCCTTTGTGGAGTCTGAGAATATTTACTCTGATGAATTGACCAAATATTTGCTTAGTCCTCCAGTCTACCTCATCCTATGTATACACAGCCTAAATGTCAAAGGAAAGCTCTTCAACATGAAATGACAGTCATTTTACCAGGATTGAAATTTATACATTATAGCTAAAGCTTAAATCATGCAACACAAATTGTGAACATTACAAACTGGATAGCAATGGCACACACTATGTCCCCTTAAAAAGGGTACATGAACTCAGCAATGAATAGCGAAAGACAATCACCATCTGTCCTTTAGAAAAATGCAGTTTCTCAAAAATTTCTACTTTTGTTATGTTTATTTCTTGCCTTTATTTAGAGACAGAAATATTTGCCCACATCCTTTATGTGTCTGCTTACAAGGCCTATTAGGAATAGTTCCCACAGCTGCTCAAAAATTGAAAGAAAAACTAGGCTAGCAAGAAGAAAACAATATTAAGTGAATCTACTTTTCTACCGGAATACAATAAATTGAGATTTCATGATAGTGAAACTTTTTCTCCCAATTTTGAGGACAGGAGCAAAATAGACCCCTGTGTAGCATGCTGTATAATGTTGACACATATTTGGTTACTGTTTTACATGTGCCAATACTGAATGATCATAAGGAAGATGCCAGTAAGGAACTGCTAACTGACACCGATCCTTGGAGCAATCTCAAAGTTTGCCACATTTCCATTTCAAAATGCATTTCAGCTATAATATGAGTGATTTATCACTTAGTAGTAGCTGTCAAAGTAATCTCCTAGATAAACCAAAAACATCTGGAACCATAAACAGAGAGGAGTAGTAGCTGAATTTTAATTCAGACCCAATGTGCTCACTTCATTAGGAACAGGAAACAGCTAATTAGTAATGGAATGTTTCATATTCTTAAAAGGGTTTGTTCTTGAGCTCCAAACAGAGATGATCTGATATGAACTCTGGATGTCAATAAGATTAAAGATTAGGAAGAGAAACTAACAAAGTCTCTCCAAGGGAATGTTATGGAGCTTGGGAACTTAAAAAGAGGGACACACACTGATATTTGGGGGGAGCTGACAGAGTTTATTGCTTTGGGATTTATCAGATAGGTAAAAAGGGGAATTTGATACATACAAATGTGACCATTTTTAAAGTAAAAACAAAGGTCCATGCAGTCCTTCCCTTAGCACAGCACTGCCTGACGTGGGCATAGGCCATGGCACAGAAGGTCAGTGTGGGCACTCCATACAGGAGATGAACCTCTCCTAATCAATCGAGTTATCTTTACTGGCCCATAAATAGCTGCTCCAAACTCAAGTAAATGTGAGACTTGCCCTCTGTGGTATATATCCTAAACTTATGAGCCGGAATAGCTAAAATCATGAATCATAAACGAGGCAAATATATGGGAAAAGGCCAGAAAAAAATACACATGAGGAGTCCTCATAGTTCAAACAAGGTAAGTTAAACATATCTACTTATTTTTAAAAAAAGACACTAGTTTATTTTGAAGTGACTTAGTTCATTTGGAAATTCTATTTAATGATGAGACTTTCTTGGATGTTATATTTTTAGTCACCCGTCATTGTTATTTATTTCAGATATTTGATATTAATAAACGTTTTTATTTGACTTGCTTCAAATCCTTCTCTGTGACTTATTTCTAATTTGGCATTATTTCACTGAATTGGGCTAAAACAGTACACCTACTCGATATAAGCAGACCTTCTACTGCCCATGAAGAATGCCAGAATCCAAATGCTTATGCTTTAGAAAACCTTCCTTCAGAGCATGGAATTACTGAAATGTCACATTGATATGAATTAATGTAATATTTTTAAGTGTTTAGAGTGGGTGGCCATTCCAGCAGAAATTGCATATACTGCCATGGGGAACCTCTTATTAGAAAATGGATAAAAACTCAGTTGGCCTTTTGCATAAGATGCTCGGTGCTTCTGTCACACCAGAACTTAATGCTAGGGCAGACGTGAAAACAACACAACGGATTAGATTTTGTTTAATGTAAGGAGGGCACTTTAGGAGGGGCATTAAATCTTTTTGGTCATTAGAGTACCATATAACACATTGGAATGCTGTTCTATTAGATTTTTAGTAGGCATCAAAATGATGATAACAGGTACCTGCCCCCAGCCAATGGCCAGATCTCCTCTAAGTAAACAGTTAAAAACATCTGAGGCCATTTCCTGCACAATTCAAGCCAAATGACCCATTTGATCCTAATCATTTGAACACATTAGGAATCTGGCCATGTCTAGACCAGAGAGTGAACAGTAGAAAATATCCATAATCTCACTGACCCATCTGTCTTTCTCTTTTCTTTTGCCTGTAGATTTTTCATCCTGTTTGCTTATTAATAGCTTAATAAAGAGGAAGCAAGATTGGGGATGGGGAGAGAGAAGAAAACAGTAAAGGGGTATTTTTAGCAGCTTGGGTATCTGTTTTTATCATTGCATTCTTTGCAAATCAGGAATGTGCTAGTAGAAAGGGGTTAAAGGATTTGCTCCACCATCAACAGTTCAAAGGAAAAACTGGGTGTGGTAAAATCTAAAAACTAGAGCTCCTTATATTTTCTTAGAGAACACTACAGGCCAAGTGCTTCTTTTAGAAACGAGAGCTCCAAAGCAGTGATAACAAATATCGATCATTTGCACAAATGATTTACCACCTGATCTAATTCCTGTTAAATACCAGGTCAGACAAGAAGTTATTTCACAGTAATTGCAGCTTAAAGTAGGTGTATCTGCATTTTAATTTGTCTCACACCATTTAGAAATAGCATTTTCTCTGTCTTAAAAATTCTTCCACCTACTTACCACACTAGGATTCTGTGTGAATTAATGTGATAATGTCTTTGAAGCACTATGAGCTCCTTGAGAGAAAGAGGTTAAAGAAGTGTAAAGTGTGTTCAGTCATTATTATGACTATCTCCTAAAAACCTGTGAAGCCCATTCTCTAGGACATTTGTCCTGTGTGTGTAAGGTTCTATTTATCAGTAATGAACAAACAGTAATTAAAGGTTCCATATTTTAAGGATTTGAGTATGAATTCTAAAGAATTTACAACACTAGATAAGCAGGTAACTGCTACAGCACCCTATTCGTGCCTATGATCAGTTGGAGTTCCGGCATCAGTGTTCAGGCTGCACAGAAAAAACAATAAGACCTGGTCAAAATTTCATTCGAACAAAGACAATTCAAAATCTACTCAATGCACTTCACTGAAAACCACAAACTCACTTTATAGTATTTCGCTGTGCTATGTATTTTCAAGATTTGAAGAAATCTCTCTGAAATTAATGTATTATTTTATTAGGTTGATCTTTTAATCAAATATTCATTTATATGAGTCTCATTTTATCAAAAATGAAATTATACAAAGGTGAGCAAAAGCGTAGATTTACAGAAGTTTAAAGCTTAATCTTATTCTCTAGGGGTGATATTGACAATATAAGTATGGTGTAAATGATATTCCCTAACTCTAAAATATGCTTATGAGCCCCTTGTGCATGTTCTTCTTCTTTACAACCTGCAGCAAAATGCATAACTAGCTTAATAAGCAAGGCATTTAGGAATTGTTTTTTCCTCCACCGTCTAAAACACGAGTAAAGGCCTATACTGTTTTTTTGTGAGTCGAAATCTTTGCTAATGATTGCAATGTTCCCTCAGTATGAGATTTCCTTCCCTGACAGGATGGTTATTTGAAAGTAATTGCTCACTTTTTATTTTTCAAGAAACTACCAAGAACTGTATCTATAATGTGTTTAGAGGATTATATTTACAATACAATGCATTTGTGATTTTTCTTACCCAAGGTTCATGTTTGCTTCCAAATGTCTCCTCACTACTTGTTTACCTCTATAAATAATGAGACTGCAGTACAAACTAATAGAATTCACACAAGTATACTTTAGGCTATCAAACCTTTCTTTTGAGGTAGCTAAGCTATTCTTGAACTATTGACAATATTTTGTAATGAGTTCTCCAGCTAAGAAGTTCGTTCTATGTTTTCTTTATGTTGGTTAATCAGTGCTGTGCTTCTGCTTTACAAATGGGCACTATATTACTTAGGAGCAAGTAAGATCATCTCTTGAAGGTCATGATTTCCTGACCTGAATAAGAGAGAGATAAAATAATGTGCTAGTTAATGCTCCACTTGTTTTCCACTTCAGTCTTAGATTCAATCCTAATTAAATGTAGAATTAATTGTAGAAACTCAACTTTAGTTGTGGAAATATGTTCAGAATATGATATTCTCAAATCAAAGAAGTGACAGTAGTGAGGTTAGTTTGGGGTCTGGTCAGTTATTATTGGAGTAGTATAAATATGAGTTACTAATTTGAAAGTAGGAAAAGCAGACAATTGCAAGCAAGGGGAAGATACAATATAGTGTTTGATTACTCTTTGTCTAGAGAAGAGCACTATTTTGGAGTCATTTTTTCAGAAGGTTCTGTTGCTTATTTTTAGAACATGACATGTTTTTTAAAAACAGAGGTTTCTTGAAAAGAATAACCATTTGGACTCATTAGCCTTACAAATATCTGACTTACAATTTAATCAAAATGAAGACCAGGATAGGTCAATAGGTCATCTTTTTTTTGGGCAAATGGTATCATAAAGGAGTATCAAACTATCTTACTCACTTGTAATACACCCTGGTTTTGTGAAATAATTATTTAATACATCTCTTTCCCCTTTTTTGAATCTCCAGTTCTTAGAAAACATTCCCTTAAAATGGAAGCATGAATGCCCTTCTGCTCACACATGGGGATAAAATGCAAAGATATCATTAACTATAACTATCTATGGGAGAGCACATTCTTTAGCGGAAGCTTTACACATCACTTATAGGCCAAATAGTTCACTCTTACTGAAATCAATATTAGAAAACACAAAATCAAATTCGTGTGTATTTTATAGGGCACCATAATAATGATATCTTGTACTTGTCATACTTATCAGATAGTATGTATCTAACTTATTGATGAGGAAGAATAGGCAAATATTATGATACCTATTTTACTAAAGTTAAGGCAGAGAGTAGGTAAATGACTTCTCAAGGTTAGTAACTGAGTTAGCGAGTTAGTAACTGAGAAATTCTGACTGCTAGATCAGTGCTCCTTCTGCCACTTCATTGTGCCTCTCACATACTGGTTATAAAACAGCAATAGAAGTGCACGTGTCCAGTACAGAGATCTTCAACTGTTGAGTCACGTTAAGAGCTTTAGAAATACTGAAATTCTATTTTTCATCTTAGAAGAGAGAGGAAGGGAGAGGAGAATAAATGAAAGCTAACGTGTATGGAACACTATGTCAGGAGCCACTCCACACGTACATATGGCATATATGGAATGCCATCTTCCTTCATTATTTTCTTGTTGTGGATAATGCTACAGTGAAAAGTACGAATTATGTTTCTATGCCATTTCTCTAAATAATCTGAGACCAAGTCCCCCACTTTCCATAAGCATATAAGTTACAAAATGTTTTTTCTTCTTTTTTCTTTCGTTTTCTGAGACAAAGTCTTGCTCTGTTGCCCAGGCTGGAGTGCAGTGGCAGGATCTCAGCTCACTGCAACCTCTGCCTCCCGGGTTCAAGTGATTCTCCTGCCTCAGTCTCCCAGGTAGCTGGGACTACAGGTGTGTGCCATCACACCTGGCCATGTTTTGTATTTTTAGTAGAGATTGGGTTTCTCTATGTTAGCCAGGCTGGTCTCTAACTCCGGACCTCAGGCAATCTGCCTGCCTTGGTCTCCCAAAGTGCTGGAATTACAGACGTGAGCCACCACGCCTGGCCACAAAACGTTTCTTAAGGTTCTAATTGATTTGAGTTTTGTACAGGATGCAGATTGGAAATATTTTAGTTAATATTTTAAAGTATAGTTAAGTTCTATTTTTAAATGACTTTTAACTACTACTTTTGTCTGTAAAACTTATAGAAGAACACTATAATACTCGATTTTAAACAAATCAAAATATGGAGGAAAGTGAAAAATGAAAGTAATGGATAAACAAATGTTAACTTGTACAATGTTAAAAATGATGACATCCAACATTTCCCATAGAAGGTTGAAATGTGGTTACCAGGAAATTGTAAGATTTGAGGGTTTATTAGTCCTATTGAGGGTTTTTCCTCACACGTTATTAAATGGTTGCTCACAGATGCTGAGATCAACATTACCTTTATTCATTTTTATTATTTTAATGAAAACAAGAGCACTTAGACATTTGTGAAATGTTGCAGGAAGTCAGGGATCCCGAATGGAGGGACTGGCTGGAGCTGTGGCAGAGGAACATAAATTGTGAAGATTTCATGGACATTTACCAGTTCCCAAATAATACTTTCATAATTTCTTATGCCTGTCTTACTTTAATCTCTTAATCCTGTTATCTTCATAAGCTGAGGATGAACATCACCTCAGGACCACTGTGATAATTGTGTTAACTGTATAAATTGATTGTAAAACATGTGTGTTTGAAAAAGATGAAATCAGTGCACCTTGGAAAAGAACAGAATAACAGCAGTTTTCAGGGAACAAGGGAAGAGAACCGTAAGGTCTGACTGCCTGCAGGTTCGGGCTAAATAAAGCCATACTTTTCTTCTTGCAGAGAGCCTATAAATGGACATGCAAGTTCAGAAGATATCGCTACATTCTTTTCCTAGCAAGGAATATTAATAAATAATACCCTGGGGAAGGAATGCATTCCTGTGGGGAGGTCTATAAATGGCCGCTCTGGGAGTGTCTGTCTTATGTGGTTAAGATAAGGACTGAAATATGCCCTGGTCTCCTGCAGTACCCTCAGGCTTACTACACCCTGGTAAATCTGAGGTCAGACCAGTTCTCTGCTCTCGAGCCCTGTTTTCTGTTGTTTAAGGTGTTTATCAAGACAATACGTGCACTGCTGAACATAGACCCTTATCAGTAATTCTGCTTTTGCCCCTTGCCTTGTGATCTTTGGTTTTGCCCTTTGCCTAGTGATCTTTGTTGGACCCTTATCAGGAGTTTCTGATTTTATCCTTGTCCTGTTTCCTCAGAAGCATGTGATCTTTGTTCTCCTTTTTGCCCTTTGAAGCACGTGATCTTGTGACCTACTCTCTGTTCTTGCACCCCCTCCCCTTTTGAAATCCTTAATAAAACTTTCTGGCTTTAAGGCTCAGGTGGGCATCACGGTCCTACCAATATGTGATGTCACCACTGGCGACCCAGCTCTAAAATTCCTCTTTGTACTCTTTCTCCTTATTTCTCAGCTGGCCGACACTTATGGAAAATAGAAAGAACCTACTTTGAAATATTGGGGGCAGGTTCCCCCAATAGTGAAAAAACAGGAAGATAGGAAAGAAATGTTTGTAAAATAATGATGCTTTCTTGAAAGCTAATAAAGTAATTGTTGGAAATGTTGTTCCAAAAATCATTTGCATTACTGACAAAAAGTAGATTCCAGTTGAAGTATGTGGATCATTACCAATGTTAATTTTCAAATATTAAAAAAGTAAAATGTAAACTTGAAAGGGTCAAGAGGTTAGGGGCCTTAAAGAGTTGTGTATAAAATCCAAAAGAATGTTTTTCTTTATATTCATTTTAATTCCCAAAAGGTAATGTTACATGTCTATTATAAATGAAAAGTAAGTTCCCTAGAGTAAATAAATGAAACTTTATGCTAATGCTACATACGGAATTCCAGTCCAAAATTAGTTAAGTGGTTGAGAGTGGTGGCTCATGCCTGTAATCCCAGCATTTTGAGAGGCCAAGGTGATCACCTGAGGTCAGGAGCCTGAGACCAGCCTGAACAACATGGTGAAAATTCAACGTTAGCCAAGTGTGGTGGCCCACGCCTGTAATCCCAGCTACTTGGGAGGCTGAGGTAGTAGAATTGCTTGAACTCGAGAGGCAGAGGTTGCAGTGAGCCAAGATCGTGCCACTGCACTCCAGCCTGGGTAACAAGCATGAAACTTCATCTCAACAAATATAAAATAAAATAAAATTAAATTAAATTAAATTTTAAAAATGTAAAATTAGAGAGTGAGGCTCTGTTGAAATCTAGTTCTGACAGACAGAGTGAAGTGAGTGTAGTCAAGAATAAAAAAGGTTATTTCTGTTACTATTTCAGCTGCTCCACACAGTTTTAAATAGAAAAGAGAGTTGTATGGTATTTATCTAAATTTTATAAATATTACGCCAATCTTTACAAACTTTTAAAAGCAGAGGTGATTATTAAATTATACCTAGTTTTAGACTATTTTAATTAATGAACTATGAAGCAGAGAAGCCTCTGCCCTTTCCCTGAACCCCATGCACTGTTTTGCATTGGATAATACTATAGTCTTGTTGCATATCCTAACTAGCTAACTATGTGAGATTTTTACAAGAACGGATTGATAGTGATGTACAGTGAGATAAATGAATGAGAGTTAAGATTCCTGTGTTTTAGTTCCCACTGTCAATGACAAGCAAATTAACTTAGGTTATTTTCATACTTACAAAACAGAGGTTAATCACATCTTTCCAAACTACCTCCCAGAAATAATCCTCCTAGAGGATATGATGTAAAGGATGACACAAAGTACACCATGCTATACACATAATAGGTCCTGCCTTTCTTTTTTCACTATTCCAATTTTAGGCTATGAATTCCTCATTCTTAGAATGGTAAGTATCTTGGAACAGAACCTCCACAGATTCATGTGGTAGCAAAATCATAATTTTAATTTTTAAAGTACTTTGAAAATAATGGCATATGATTACAATCTCCTATGAAAATGCTGTTTGTTTTATTTATTAAAACACAAATTTGGAAGTAAAAAAGTAAAACTTGACTTAATCCTTTAATCAGGAAAATGTTTTTTCTTTTGCATGTCCTTCAGGTATACCTGGGTTGGGGTTGGTGTATGGTGAATCCCAAGCTTAAAAAATTGTATTGTATATGTAAAGAGGATGGGGCATAAAGCAACTGGTCAAACAGTTATCAGCGTTAAGTTAAACAGCCCTTCCTAGATTATAGTAAAAAAACACCTGTTAATTAGTGAATTACTCCTGTAGACTCAACATGCTGAATAGCAGAACAACTTATCATGGCTTGCAAGTCTCACTATTTGCTATAACTGCAATTTGATCTGTTATATAATTAAGATGTAGCTAGAACTGCAAGTCTTTGATCTATATATGAGATTGTACGTTACCATCATAATTACCATGACAGTCTTGTGGTCACTGAAAATAACTTTGTTAACAACGCATGTGTGTGGTGCAAGCCACTCCATGACAACCAGGCCCTAAATGATTAAATAATTAATGCACGCTCTTCCCATCCTCCTAAGAAAAAAACTAGAAGTATAAATTGTACTATGGTCTGCCAGGTATTTCACAGCAGAGAGGTACCACCAGTCAGTATAAAAATCCTGTGGAGGATGAAGAAAATTAGGGGAAATACTTTCTGAGGAAGAAAATAGAAAGATTCAGGCCATTTAATAAACTGTACAGAAAAACATTTTTGCTGCTTTAGAGAAAGATGCTGGGATCTTCTCTGTGGGGTGTGTGCTAGAGTCTTTTCCCATTGTATAATGGTCACTGCAATAAAGTCTGTCTAGGAAATAAAAGGATCCTACTCTTCAAGGAAGCATTTAAAAGAAAAATTTTAAGACCTACTTCCCACAATTCCTCTGGTCCCTGACTTGCTATATACCTCCACTTTATAAGAAAATATTTTCACTTTACAATGGGAACATCAGAGTACCTGTGTATATCTTCCAACACAGTACAAGGCATCAATGGGAAGGAAATCAATAATTAATGGTTGATGAGTTTAGGGTAGGAAGCAGTCAGTGGAAACCCTAGCAATGGAGAAAGATGGAGAGCACACTGTGGTGGAGGAAAGTAGAAAAGCCTATAATAAAATTCCATCTGTTTTCCTTTTAATTTTTCTTGTCATATCACATACATGCCAATAAATCATACGTGATGTATTTTTTCTGACTCCCTTTCATGCTCTTACTATCACTTTTCTTACTACTCTTCCTAATTCTACAGTGATAATCCTATCCCAAGGGTAGTTGTTTTTAGGAAATATTGGCATGGCATCTTACGTTCTTTAGAGGAATGTTGTTTTAGGTTAGTAAGCAAGAACCAAAGAGAAAAGATAATAAGGAGGTCTAAGGGGCCAAGGAAGGATATACACTGTTCCAATTGATTTTGAGAGAATTGATAAAAATAGACATATTCACATATATTTCATATTATGAATATATATTAAATGTTCTAGGCCATAAGCTATGCATATTAAATTATGCCCTAGACTATAATTTTTAATATAATAGATGTTAAAATAATATTTGCTGCTTTTGCAGTCAAATGACACTTTTTTTGCTTTTAATTCTTCAGTGGCACCTTCACCAGGTACTGCATAGATGAGATCATGACTTTTGTATCTTTGAATGACCAGTCTGTACTCTTTATAAGATCCCTTTTATTTCTGAGCAAAAATAGTTCAGAAAAAAAAAAGTTCTAGTAGTTTTACTTTTACATGAAATTTTGGTTTCCTTTCACATGTAGATTTGACTTAATATCTACTTCTAGTGTTTCAGTAGCAAAAGGAATAAAAAAATTATTTAGGATGCTACTACATTTATGGAAAAAATATCAGAGGAAAATATATTCCAGTGCTAAATCATCTTGTGTCTTTGTCAAACATGTATACATAAAAGAAAATGTAAAAATTATTCACAGAGATTGACATTCCATGGGCAAAACACAGTTAAACATTTTGTGGTTTATTTTTTTCTCCTCAAGCAAATGCAGTGGCAGATACAGGGGCAGTATGTCACTGTGCCCTTGTACTTTATGATATTATCTCCCCTGAAATTTATTATTTTATTTTATTACTATAAAGTCAGTTCATGGTGACAGTTGTCTATTTTCTAAAAAGTAGGAGCTTCATATTCTGTTTTTGTTTTACCTATTGTTATTAAGATGTTAACTTCATTTTTTTTAAATTTAGGAAACATGCACTGTCAACTATACCACTAGCCACTAACAATGAAATATAGTCATACAAAAGTTAACTAAGGTATAAACATGCAAAAGGAGAAGTCTCCCTGAGATCATAAAATGATGTTATTTTCTGTTCAGCAGTTCATGTTACTGCTGTTCATGCTAATTAATTAAAGGAGCTGTTGCAGTAATGTGCAAACAGGGAATCTGAGAAACTGAGAGGGCTTTTAGGTCTCCAAGTGAAGTTAAGTCAATCTGGGCGCAGGCAATCAAATGTAATGAAATCACTTGTCAGTGCTAAGCTTGCAAAAACTGTGAAGTTTGACTAGGGAGTAAAAGGATTATAATTAGATTTCCAATAGGATAATAACTAAATGGCAGAATGCAGTAAAAAGAAATATTACTTTGTTAGCTAATGGTACTGCTGTTCAGTTTTAGTTTTTATCAGCACACTTGTAGTTGTGCTAATTTAATTTGCTTTTATCAGCAAAAATGCACTACGCAAATGGCACTTGAATGTCATTTGCAAAAAAATCATTGATCTGAAGGTGCACTTAATGACACCCGGTATGTTTATTTTATGTGAAACAGGGATTGGTTGATAAGATGGTTGATGTGCTATCTTGCAGGCCCTCAACTGAGTTATAGGAATTTGGATGGAATGACATTAGCACAAGTGCTCCACCAAATCCTTCATCTCTAGAGATAGCGGACATAACCACTGGAGTAGTGTATACACATTGTGTGATCACCAGAAAACATTCTGCAGGAGTTGCTATGGTAGACTCCCAAAATATAAAAGATACAGATACCCTTTTATGGAAACTTGGTCTATGCATATTGTCTTCTCTGTCAAACAACATTCAAAGCATAAAAGACATGAAATAACTAAGCTGAAGAGATGTATTATATACATATAATGTATTACATATAATACATTATATAGAATAGATAATATATATACACTATATATAGTATATATATAAAATCTTATATATTTAAGATTTCTGGTACATGTGCAGTTTGTTTGCACTAAAACTCACGTGGAAATTACCATAAAACTGGATATGACGTTTTTGCTTCCGGGTTGGTCATGTAACGTTTTTCCAAGTGCCTTTTAAATTCTTAAGAAGATGTCACAGTGGAATCAATTGAATTTCAAAGGGAGAGTACTAGGTGAATGACAGATGTCTATCTAGCAGAGCTATTGACAATAGGAAGAGAAAGAACTTTCCTGATGCTGGAATTTTTCCTGTGATGGAGATGAATTTTGGAAATGGTATTGTATTGGCATACATGAACTGACGCTCACAAACAATGATAGGAAATGATCTTTCAAGTTAAAAAATAGGTTTCAAGGGAGATGGAAAAGATTGAAACAGTATCAAAATAAGTCACAAAAAATAACTATGACTCACAAAACCAAAATTAATAGGAAGAACAGAAAAATAATGGCTAAGCTTGCTTTTCACGTTTTCTGAGCATTATACATTTTCTAAATTTCATAGATACATTTAAAAGTAATGTTTATATTACTTTTTATTATTTTACAAATAATAGGCAAAATGTTTGGGATTTTTAGGTGATTATTTGACCTGATTGATTTGGTAAACTCTATTTAAAATTATTTCTGATAATATTTTTTGGCACCTATTTTCCTGGCTAAAAGAATAAAATTTGCTATTTTTTTTAATTAAATTGTGATTCTACTGTCATATTAACATAAGACATTAACTCTAGTTTTTCACAAAGGGATGATGGGGTTTTATCATTTACAGTGCTTAAATGTTGTGCTAAGAGAAGAGATAATGTGTATTTTTCCATTTGTATCACTTTTATATAGAATCTTATTTAATATAATGTAAAAGATAGACATCCAATAAAAAATTATTAACCTACCATATTTTACCATATATAGACAATATCGAACATAAATACTAGACAATGTAATTTTTAATTTGGAAAAAATACAAATCAGCTTCTTTGCTTTAAAATAAATTCCATCTCAATCCTGTTAAGATGAATCTAATTCTCTCATATTTAGCAAGTAAAAACTTGTAGAACTTATTAAAAGTATGTACAGTGAAAAGAAGTATTAAATGTGTCCTTCCCTAAGTACAAGTAAATATGCAAAAGCCATTCTTGGTAGACTTCATAAAAATATTTGGAAACGAAGAGTGGATCCACCTTTTGCTTATATCTCCTAATTGCCCACAAATAAAATATCACTATTTGCTACATGGAAATGAAATAATTTTAGGACAGTTCAAAAGCTTGTATTTCTCTCAGAGTTAAGAAAGATGTTACTACTATGAACTAAAGGTATCATATAAATTAAACGAACAGCAATAAATCAGAGGTACAGGTTAAAAGATAATAAAGATAAAACTCACTAGTGGTGTATTCGGATTACCCTCTCCAGTTTCAAAGCTGACCTTAAACCCACTCAAAGCAGGGCACACTCAAGTTCAACATTCCTTAAAGACTATGTCTATATTTGTGTGTCACTGATTCAGAAGGGATCAACTGCTTCAGGCTATTCATCTCTACCATGGAGCTGGTATGTGATGGCAACCTCAAAAACCGAGCCCACAACTAGTGGGGCACTTCTTAATGAATTTTGCTGTGATGAATTGGTTGGACAATTGAATTCCATTTGAATTGGTTTTGCTCATGTAGACACAGCCTTTAAGCTGAGGGAATAAAGCAGGCAAGCAAAAAAGGGATAAGAAATAGCAAAAGCTTCAATGAATGAGGCAAGCATGCATGCTTTTACACCTAACATAGTTAGTGCATTAGTTAGGTCTACCCAGCTGCAACAGAGTCATGCAGCACTAGAGTATCCATGAGAGCTAATGTTTCTGGTTTTATAAAGATGACTCGTAAAACTACATGTAAAACAACTTAGGAAGCTACCACATAAAATGGTGACCTTCAGATGAACCAAAATGGATATTTTGGTCACATCCAGTTCTGTTGCTTTTATGTAGATCCACTCATCACACAGTAGAAAGGCACTGATTAATTCCAGCAAGCAACATATTCACAGTTGTCTTCATTTTTCAAAGTTAGGAAATAGTTTTCTCATTACAATGTTCTTTATTTTTTATTAGAGTGAGGTATTTTATCACAATAAATGTGAAAATAAATGTAATCTGCATGCAAAGTTCTAGAAGTGCATTGGAATCAACCGGGAACATTTTCAGTGGTCACATTTAACTCATATTTTTATGTGCTTTTGCACTCCAGTGAGACTCTATAGTGATTTGTCTCATCTGTTTTCTTACTACTAAATATTGTCAAATATTTTTAAAGATGTAAGCATTTGTGATAATGATGGAAATCACGAATTATAAGTCATGTCCTGATTTTCATACTTAAGTGGTCTCTAAGATTAACATCAAAATTTAAAGGATGAAAAAAATGTTGTCTGGAACACCTTTACAATTTCGATAAGTTATACTTATTGTACCTGTGGCTTTTACAAAGGGTAAAGTGGTGAAATTACAAAAATACCTCATGGTATTGTACGCTTTGAAAAGGTAAATTACATTCACATTTATGCATTTTTAGAATATGCCTGATGTACAAATGTGTATTCTTTTTACAGCTAAACGTATTTGCTCACATTGTATATGTAAAATTATTAGTCCCTATGTAACCACAGTTATTAGGTTTTCAAACCCATGTTAAGTATTGTTTTTTTCAAAAAAACTGCAAATTGCTTCCTGTGTCATAAAGTAAGAAGGGTTAAAACTTATTTATTTTATTTATAAGAAGAGTATCATCATAGGAGCTCATCCCCACCTCATCCCCAGGGGTCACATAATAAGCAGTCATAGAAACAAGTTTGCAGTTGACTGTACCTTGCATAGAAGCACTGTCATGAGGAGTCCCATTGTTTTCTATTTCAATATCTGGAATTCCAGTATCTGAAATAAGTGACATGCAAGATTAAGGTACAATGAGGTGGTTCCTGATTTCATTTAAAAGGAAAACTCCAGTAAGCCAGTACTTTGGTTCTACAGATAACATAAGACCTTGGGTGGCATTTTCGTTTTTTGTATGTCTGTTTTTAACGGCAAGAGGGAGGATTATAAACTGCAGCTGAATCTTACAATTGAGCATATATTTCTAGGTATATTGTAAATACCTCTATTTTTTTCATTCTCTAAAAATAAATCTTAGCAAAATAGTCTGTCCATTAAAACCCCCTAAGACTGTCAGGTTAACTTGCCCCCATCCTCATGCTATATTTTCCCTTTGTAAGATGTGATTCATGATATTATTTATGATATATATATACACACACACACATACACACACACATATATGTGTGTAATATATATATCCACATATATGTGTGTATATATATATAAAGTGCAAGTGAATACCAAAATATTCATTACGGTTTGTGGTCTTCATGTATTACTGGCTCTCGGGGCAAATGTTTTATGATTGTGCTGCTCAGGTAAAAGCTAGTAATTTTGATGTAAAAAGGTTCTGTTTGTGTGTGTACACATTTATTTGAACATTTACTTGAAATTGGGTCTGAGTGAGATGAAACAATGTTATGAGGCCTCAGAATTAAAAATAGAATCAAAAAAGTTTGGAATTAAGATCTTTCATAATTCAAGCATCTCCATTTACAGGATCTGCAGGGATTTACTCAGAACATGTTTTCTCAACCCGGTACTCCTTAGGCATGGCAACACTGATGGAATCTGCATTAAAGGAACAAGCATTGCATAGCTAATCAAAATACAGTTCACCAAACAACAGCATATTCTAACATGAAAAGATCTAATGCACCTACATTTTAGGTGCAGGGTGGTTATCAGTGTTATTGCTTCTACTGCAGAAGTCTGTAGGATTTCCTATTATTCCAAGGCTATTTGTATCTCCTGAACAGTGGTTATTTTGACTGGTTTTAATTCATGCTCTAAAATACTTGGTCTCAAATTGATTTTTTAATCATTCCTGGACAAAATATATCCGTTTCCCTCTCCCTTCCTTTCTTCCTGCTTTCCTCTCTCTTTTTTTTTTTCCCCTTCTTCTATTTTTCTTAAATCAGTTTTGCTTTGTTTACCTTGAGAGTGAAAGTCCAAATCAGACATTACCTTTTAACATCCTCAGGCCACTGTCACTAGTGGTGGCTTGCTTAAGTGCCTGCTCCACTTGCTCTCGGCGCTTTGATTCAAATTCCAAGGCTTCCTGCAATTTTCTCTTGGTTTTTTTCTCCTTTTTCAGGCGCTTTTGCATGGTAGCTGAAATGTAAAAACGTAGCTTGCAAAGACTTGAGCAATGAAATATGGATGCCAGTTTTGATGAATTATAAGCCACAGATATAGATACAGAGAGATATAGAAATGTTTCACTTGACATATGATTAGCGTTCTTTTGGTACTAATTCTCATTAGGGTCATCTAAAGAATGCTTTGTATACTGTATTTCAATCACACAACTGACTTCTTTCTATTTTCACACTTCCAGAGTGTATGTTCTGTAATACACATGCATTTGTATGACGGTGGCAGTGGTGGTGGAAAATTGTCTTCTACTTTGACTCTCTATATGCATTTAATGATTCATTAAACATTTTATAATTCTCTCAAGAAAAATATTCTTTTTATTCATCAGGTTACTGATTACTATTCATATTTCAAAATGCAAAAAAATCCTGAAAATATCTATTAGCTTGCAAAATATAGTCCTTAAAACTGAAAATGGCAAGTGTCCATTCCTCTGAAATGTTACCAGTTGTAAAGGCAAATATCTGCCTGTTTAATGTACATATTATCAATCTCTCTCTCTCTCTCTCTCTGCCTCTCTCTCGCTCTTTCTCTGCATGTGTATATACAGTCATAGGCTGCATAATGAGATTTCAGTCAATGATGGACCGCATATACAATGGTGGTTCCATAAGATTATAATGGAGCTAGAAATCCCTATCACCTAGTGACATTGTAGTCATCCTAATGTCCTAGTGCAATGCATTACTAGTGGGTATGTGGTGATGATGGTGCAGATAAATCTACTGTGCTGCCAGTCATAAAAATAAGAAACTTTCAAGTAAGAAAAACACTTTTATCTCAGTTTTACAGATGAAGAACCTGAGTCCTTGAAAGGTCAAGAAATTTACCCAAGAAAACACAGCCACTAGTTTTCAAAGCCTGAAGACAAAAGATAACATAGGTAGTTGTTTCAAAGCCTAAAGACCATATAATTGGCCAGGGGACCAAGGCAGGTGACCTCCAAGGTTTCATGTAGCTATATTATTCTATGGTTTTAAGTGTTTAATCTGCAAAAAAATATTATTATATAAGTGTTTTTAATCCAAGTAACACACTATGACTAGTAACCAAAAGGAAATTAGGTAGAAATTGTTTCTGAGTGTGGAACATTGTTTCCTTCGATTAGAAAAAAAAGTTTTGTAAATTATTTTAATACATACATAGTTTTATATATAGTTATCTATAATTTTATGTATGTAGTTACATATATTCTTCATATATATACACATACATATCACACACACACACAGACGGACATAGCATGTTTACTGTATCTTTGGAGAGATGTTATTTTATGATCATAATATCAATTTCCCCTCTGTCTTTCCCATCACGTGACTTTAGGTAAAGAGTAAATTCTTTGTCATTAAAAGTGGGGTATACCGGGTGTGGGATCTTTAATGAAGTAAAAGAAATTTTAATAATTATCTAGAACTACTATTGTAAAAGGTGAGGATACTGATATTCAGAGAGATGAAGTATATAGTTTCTATAGATCAATCAAGATGACAAAGTAGTTTCCTATAATTATGGTAGTCATTACATACAAAATGCTAAAAAAGGTGCTTAGCTACGTATTAGACATTTGATAAGCATTAACCCTAGTAATATTAGTAGTCATGATAATGGCAGTAGTAGTAATAACGAAAGCAATAGTATTAGTGGTATTATTATTATTATATTGTGATAAATGCTACATTTATTAAATAAAAATACTTCACAGAAAATTTGGTAATAGATACAATATTATACCTACCATGTCTAAGGACTTTTTAAAAAACAATAGATATGAATTATAAATACAGACCTGATGGGTCTATAAAAAGTCAGTGAACAGAAATCAAAATAAATAGATCCCTAAAAGTTAGAAGCCAATTTTACCATATGTAGTGGATTTTCATAAGCCAATTTAAGAGTCTTATTATATTTAACATACAATTTTTTTGGATGTTTGGTATTAAGGAACTCTCTACTAAAGAAATGTGAGTTATGACTGTTAATCATAATATCATATTTTGTATACCAAATATCAGAAATATATCAATTTCTCCAAACATTAAAAAGATGGTTTAGTCTTTGCTTTGTAGTATTTCATGAATTTGACAAGATAAGCAAAACGGGCTTAATTCTTTTTAAGTGCAAAGACTAAATCTCCATTTTGAATGAAACCAATGATTCCTAGGCCCTAAGGAAAATATATAGTATGTTTTCCATTTTATAAAATAAATTTCAGAGTATAATATGCTACTTTCAATTAGTATAAAGTTAGTAGATTTCATGCAACTGTAGTCATCTTTCTTTGTTCAGGTAGTTATATTTGGATTATGGATTTTCACACCTTTTCTTTGCCTGTCTTTTCCACTCTCTTTGCTAATTTTAGGCTTTGTGACCCCCTACACAGAAGAGTAAACAGGGAAGGGAAAGAAGTTGAAATTCATAAATGTCATGTTTATGGCTGTTTAGTATTTTATGATAAATATAGGGAAGATGTGGAAATTATTGACTAAAGTGAAGTTTTTAATTCTCTGTGGTTTTGATATGAACTATTCTCATTTATTCGTTAATCAAGTGGCTACTCACAGTTGGAAAGTTAATCCTATTTGTGAACAATTCTAAATATCTCCATTCCTTCCCTTTTGTCTTCCATATTTCCGCTACTCTAATTCAGTCCTCCTCACCACTGCCTGGATGACAGCAATCTCCTTTTGCACAGTTTTCTTTTTCTCTAGTTTTATATGCACTCCCCCAATCTATTCCCAACATGGTGGTGATTGATCCAATTGAAATCAAATCAGATCATTCCACTGCGTATCTTTTAATATTTCACATCACCTACAGGATAAAGTCCAAGCTTTCACATGATTAAAATTGTCCTTCATAATGCAGCTTCCACTCCCAACTTTCTCCATCATCTCACACTATTCACTTCAAAAACCTCAACGACATTATAATAAATTGTATTTAGTTATGCATGTATGAAGTTTCTTGTCCCCAAGCCTTTGCTAACTGATACCTCTGTCTAGCTTGCCCAAATCACTTAGGTTTTCTTATATATATACACACACACACACACACACACACACACACATATACATATATATATATATATATATTTGCCTCCTGATCTTTCAAGATTCAGATTCAGGTGTCAGTATCAGGAAGTGTTCCTTAACCACCGTCAACAAACTAAGCTAACTACTCACTCTCTGTATAATCATATTGACTGGACATGGCTGCTTTTGCCACTTTGTGTTAAAAGTAAACGATTGCACTAGCTCTCTAAAACATAATCCTTCCAAAACAGAGACTGTTTTGTATTCGTGTTATAATCCCATAATCTAACACTGTGCCTGGCAAAGGGTATGCATTCCATATATAAGGAATTGTTAGATTATTTATATTCAGGTGAACTTTATGAAATTGTGAGATAACAATAAATATTCATGTTTCCAAATCTGCAGCTGGCCCAAAGTGCAGACATAATTCATTTTCTTTTAGTATAAAGAGCGATGTTTTGGTTTATACACAGTACTTAATTCTTAGCTTATCATTTGTTTTCGGCAATTCCAAGATATCTCAGAGAATATTTCTATTAGTATTGAAAATACCTCCAGCATAATATTCACTCTGTAATTGAACTTGTAAAACTTACTTCTGCTTTGAAGCTCAACTGCAAGTTGTCTTTCAAGGTTTTCTCTAATTTCTCTCTCCCTATAAAGCTCCAGTCGTAGCTCCTTCTTTTCTTGTTGAATCTGCTTCTCCTGGATGCGAGCATTATCCAAAGCCACTTTCAGTAGACCCTGTCAAGGTACAGGAAATGACATGCAGTTCATCTTATCTGTTTTAATTTATCAAATATAAAATAATATATGTAGGTGCTAATGTCTTGTATTACATTTATTTTGTTTATAGAAATATTGTTGACCTGAATGTTGGTCAACAGAGTCTCCACGGAGGACAGACTATCAGCGAAAATCAATGGTCCAGGGAATCCAGCGGGCAATGCCTGCCCAGGAGTCAGCTGTATCTTGTCCAAGGGTGACTTCATTATTGGAATTTGTACTGGTACCTCTTCTGCAAAAACAAAATTAATATCAGAAGGTTCACAGATTAAGAGCTCAAAAGTCTCACTATGCCACCTCTACCAAGCATCTATAAAGATTTTGTTTCTAAAACTAAATGACTGACATTCTCATGATTAGAAGTCATATTTATTCTCCAGCTGCCTCTAATTTCAAAAAATAAATATTTCAGTAAAGAACTTGTGAAACTGAAACAATGCTTATGGCTAAAGAGGTATAAAATCTGCAGAAAAAAATTTAAGATACATACAATTGACATATGTGTTTATAAATATCTATAAGTTAAATACTCAGATCACTTCCTGGAAAAACATAAGCAACATTTTATTTTTTCTTCTCTAAATCTATTAATCTGTCAATCAATTTATTTATCTTGATTATTTTAACAGCTTTAATGAAGCATAATTTACATAAAATAAAATTCACCTATTTTAAGTATACACTTCATTTTTAGTAAATTTCTAGAGTTGTCTAATCATCACCACAAATCTATTTTAGAACATCTTAATTTCCCCTATAAAGACTCCTCATGTCCATTTACAATTAATCTTCTTTCCCACCTCAGCCCCTAGAAACCATTAATCTGCTTTATCTCCAAAGGTTTGCCTTTTCTGAATGTTTCATGTAAATAGAATCCTACAATACATGGTTTTTTGTGTCTGACTTCTTTCTCTTAGCATGTTTTTTAAGCTTATCCATGTTGTGGCAGGTATCGGTGGTTTATTTTTATTGCTGAATAGTATTTCACTTCATGAATGTACTAGCTTGCATTTAAACATTTTCTAGTTGATGACTATTTGGATTGTTTCCACTGTTACTTTTTTTTTTTTTTAATACTTTAAGTTCTAGGGTACATGTGCATAACATGCAGGTTTGTTACATATGTATACATGTGCCATGTTGGTGTGCTGCACCCATTAACTCGTCATTTACATTAGGTATATCTCCTAATGCTATCCCTCCCCACTCCCCCTTCCCCACAATAGACCCCAATGTGTGATGTTCCCCTTCCTGTGTCCAAGTGATCTCATTGTTCATTTCCCACCTATGAGTGAGAACATGTGGTGTTTGGTTTTCTGTTCTTGTGATAGTTCGCTGAGAATGATGGTTTCCAGCTGCATCCATGTCCCTACAAAGGACACGAATTCATCCTTTTTTATGGCTGCATAGTATTCCATGGTGTATATGTGCCACATTTTCTTAATCCAGTCTGTCACTGATGGACATTTGGGTTGATTCCAAGTCTTTGCTATTGTGAATAGTGCCACAATAAACATACGTGTGCATGTGTCTTTATAGCAGCATGATTTATAATCCTTTGGGTATATACCCAGTAATGGGATGGCTGAGTCAAATGGTATTTCTAGTTCTAGATCCTTGAGGAATCGCCATACTGTTTTCCACAATGGTTGAACTAGTTTACAGTCCCACCAACAGTGTAAGAGTGTTCCTATTTCTCCACATCCTCTCCAGCACCTATTGTCCAGTGTTACTTTTTATTTCATGGAATATCCCTTATCAGAAAATAACATGTATGACATAAAATCACAAGTTACACATATTCTCTTTTATTTTTATGCTGTATTCTTCAATAGTCTCATTACTCAATAAAGAGCTATGAATAGAATTTTTGTTTATAAATATGTTTTATATTTGCTTCAAACAGATATACCTAATTATAAAGGGAATCCCCTCCTACTTTGAGAACCCTGAACACTTGGTTATTCTGGCTGACAATCTTTCATATGACCTGTATGAATCAGATAAATTGTCTTCTGTAAATGCATATGTAAAAAGAAACTGCCACTGAAAGGTAATCTTGGGATGTTAACGAAACAAATTCAGTTACTCTTAATTGGGTTCATCAGCAGTGAATTATAGCACCTCACACAGTTACGCTGCTCACTGGAGTATCTTAGTTTCATCAAGAGAGCACAGGCAAAGTTTAAAAAATATGCATCTCTCTGGTCAGAAAAAAAATTCAGTGACTCCATATATTCTAATGAGACTCGCTCAACAAAAAAGACTTGGCTTAAATCTAGACATAACCAATTTCACATGGTTTGGAAACAACAACCAAAAAAGGTCTCTTGGTTCGGGTTCCTGTAGGTTTGGAATATGGATTTGTCATATATTAAGACTCCATTTTGCAATTGCAAGCAGCCTACATATGCAGTGTGCAGAGTCTTGAGCCCATTAATTTAACAGTTACCGTTTGCTGTGGAATTTCTCGTGTGGGAAGTTGTGCCATTCATTTGTGGGAAACTTCAGTGAGATTACTTAGTACTATCTCTGAATAAAAGGCTCTTAGTATGTATCACCTTTACATTTTTTATTTTTCCAAACCAACAGCAATTTTAAAAATGCTATATGATTTTATTAGAGTCAACAGTTTCACACTGTTTGAATCCAAATATTAAAAAGAGTATTTGTTTATTGACCTTAAATAATTCAATAAAATGCATGAACTATATCATTAATTTTCTTTTTTTTAATTTATAAAGAACATAAATTTATTCTCTCACAATTCTTGAGGCTTGGAAGTCAAATATCAAGGCACTAGAATATGATGAGGACCTTCTCACTGCATTCTCATGTGGCACAAGTCAGACACACAAGAGAGAGTGAACTCACTCTTGCGAGCTCTTTTTATAGCTTATTAATCCCTTCGTGAAGACGGAGCTCTCCTGACCTAAACACCTTTCATGAAGTCACAACTCTCAACATTGTTGCATTGGAGATAGTTTCCAATACCTTACCTGGTGCAGTGGCTCACGCCTATAATCCCAGCACTTTGGGAGGCCGAGGCAGGCAGATCACCTGAGGTCAGGAGTTCGAGACCAACCTGGCCAACATGGAGAAACCCCATCTCTATTAATTTTCTTTAGCACAGAAAGCTATGAGAATAACTTCCCAGAAATTATTTTTTAGTAAAGCTTTAAAAACAGTATTTTGTTCACAGATGCAAATGTTTTCTACAATTCACTTGTAGTTTATTTTCATACTCTAGTTATATAACTCTGACTATTTAAAATTAACCCTAAACTCTTACAAGACATTTGCCTCTCTACTTTTTTTTTTTGGTAAAGTCAGTGGTAGGTTTAGAAGAGTTAAACTATTCCAGAGAGAATCAGCACATTATCACCAATTCTGTGACCTTATTCAGCTACATGGTTTCATTTGAAGTATTATCTCATAAAAACAGTATTAAAACATGTCTTAGGCAGCAGCTCTAAGGTTTCTAAGGTACATTTCGCAACAATTAACCACAATGTGATGCTTCAATTGCATTATTTGATGTCTATATTTAAGTACTATTTTTTCCTTCTCCACATGAATGCATTAAGTGGATGGAATTACTTTATAATGATGATATATCAATATTTATAACAGCTAGAAAGGTTCTGTACTTTTATACTGATGTTTATAAATCTTCAAGTATTAATTTATGTAGCCTGGAAAAGCTACTATTATAAAATGAAGTGCTACAAAGTTATAACATTAACTTCCTGCTGATTCAGAGACAATATAATCATTTCCCTGAATAAATATTTTGTGTCAAGGACAGAGCTCTTAAAATAATGGATTCATTGTTACATATCACCTACACATATGTATAACCTCAGTGGTGAGACTCTGAGGGTTACTTTACAAACAAGATAGCTGAAAAGGAAAGCAATACATTTAGTACGCACAAAACAAAATTATAACTACATTAAATTTGTTAGAAGTCTTCTATTTGAAGATGAAAAAAATGCCATTAAATTGGCTGAAAGGAAAATTACTATTGACGATGAAGACAGGTTGCATGGTCTATGGTTTATAATGTTGCTGTACAGTAAATTGGAGTTTCAAAATAGTATTACTCTTCTTTAAAGAGATAGACACAGCTGAATTAGGTGTTGCTTGCTGCAGTGAGGATCAAATACAAAAAGAATCATATTTCATCAGACCTAGTCAACACCAGGAAAATAAATAGAAATATAAGAGGTATGCAGGCAATGATTCATTTTGATAATCTGGCCCAAGAGAGACACATAGAGACAGCACACGGATCTAAGCTTCTATCAAAAGACAAATAGGACACAGAGGGTGGGAACTGGGATGACAGTGTAGCAGAGGTCACATCGATTTTCAGCAGCAGTTTTAACATGGATGAGATAACCCTGGACTCTATTTGGCCCATTGTTCATATCCTACCTGTCTCACAAGCAATAAATTTCCTAGTCCTAGAAAAAGGGCCATAAAGAAGAAGGATTCTACTTATGACTTCTTATGATTAAGTTTCTGTGCTAACCAAACATGCTTTTCAGACCAAGGTCACATTGCATGTTAAGGTCCATAATAGCCCAAAAGTAGTGGAAGTGTATTACGTTTTAGCGTATGCAAGAGGAAACTTTCAAACTATTCATCAGATTTTTTTTCCTATTTAACTCATTTGCTACAAAAATGAATGGTAAATGAATTGGAAATCAATTTCAATCTTGTAATATATTTTTACATCTGAACAGCATCCGAATTCTTTTCAGAATGTAAATAGGTGCACTGTCATGCAGGAATTTAGTAGATAGGGTTGAAAAATCCTAATTGGCAATAAAATTTTAAATGGGCAAGTACTAGAAGCATAGGCCATTGGTTAAATAAGAGCATCTCTTACTAAACACAGGAAAAAGGATTTTGATTTTTTTGATTTAAAAAGCTGGTATTCAAAATGTAAATAGTAAAAGCTTTATCAGTACATAGAACATAATAGTATAAACTTCAAAGTAAAGATAGGAGAACTGCTATTTAGTCAAGGACATGAGCGACCTCTCCAGTTATTAAAGCAAGGTGGAAACCACTTTTATTAAGCCTGTTTGTTAAACCTGCCATACATACTTTGTAATAGCGATTGGGCATCCACTTAGAGAATAAGTTCTTCATTTTAATGTATTTCTTAGAGTCCAGATGAATAGATAAAAAAGTTGATGAGAACTTTTGTAGGAAAAAAAGATAAACATATAGTGAATACTCAAAATAGAAAAATCACCCAGAAAATTAAGTCCAGGCTGCTAGAGGCTCTCTACATGACTCTAGAGCTTATTTTCCCATTTTTCATGGAGTGTCTCTCCTCTGAGCTTTAAGGATTGTGATACAGGAATATAAACTTAACACAGCTGACTACGCCAGCCGTAGAAAAATGTAGCTCCCTACCAGGTCATCAGTTTTATTCGTTATCAAGTAAATTATACTTTATTATTTTTTTTGAGAACTTTTGCCTAAATACAGCTGTCCCAAGTGACTCTTTTATTTTTTATTTTTTTGGCAATGTCATTATTATTACATTCAGGACAAGTGAGACACCTGTTTCCCTCTCACAAACTGAGGAACGATTACAACAATAAAATGACCAACTGCTGTGTAATGTGACCTGCGTGAATATAAGGAAGTGTACATAGTTTCAATGACTCCTCAAGCATTGCCATCATCAAATGTGGAAAAGAAAAGCTTGATCCCCAAATTGTTGTATTTCTTTAAGGAGATGAAATAAAAATAATACAGATAAATGAAAACAGAAAGCTAATAGCAAAGGAATGAAGATGTATCAGCCTGAGAAAGTGACACAGATACTCTAAAACCAATTATGCCCATTTGCTGTGGATCCTTAGATTAGCAATTTCACATAACAGGCTCCTTTATAAATCATGTATTAGAATTCAATCGTCTGTCAGACAAAATACTATTCCAATAACAAATATTATGTTCAATGAAAGGTTTGGAAGAAGTATGATACCCTGTTCTTGTCATTAAGGAGTGGATACGTTAGTTAGGAAAACAGTGGACGCTTAAGCTTGAATCATGTTCATGTGGCATAGATTGTTATTTGCCTCTGGGAGTTCAAAGGAGAGATCACTGTAGTTTGGAATGAACCCTTAATAATCTATTCACTCTCTAGCTGAAAGACATTCCCACTGTTCTTCGACTAAAGCCCCACAGAACTTCCACGTGATATTAGGTGTTCTAACAAGAAAAACTTCCTTGCTCAAATTAGTGTTGAGAAAACTGGCCTAAACAATATTTAACAATTTTCCTTAAAGCTAGGATTGCTAGATCCATTACAGGGTGCTCAGTGGAATTTGAATTTCAGATAAACACCAAATCATTGTTTAATATAATTATGTCCAAAATATTCCATGGGACATCTTTAGACTAAAAATTGATTTCTCATTTATCTGAAACTCGTATTTCACAGGGCACAGTTTTCCTTTATTTTTAACTTGTTAAATCTTTTAAAGCAGAACATCTCAGACTCCATTTCACACATCACCGCTAAAGAATATACTCTTGTAACCAAATACCGTGTCCCAAAATCCTATGGAAATAATTTTTTAAATAAATAAAATGCTAATACTAAATATTAACAAATGTTATATGTCAAGATAGGAAGCAGGAGCATAACGAAGAGCAAAATACACTGGAGCCTGACTGCTTGAGTTTGAATCCCTGCTATACGATTTGTAGGACCCTGGGAAAGTTGCTTAACCTTTCTGTGTCTCAGTTTCTTTACCTGTAAAGTTAAGATAATACACCTACCTCTTAGGGCTGTTATAAATATTAATGAACTACTATTAGCAAAATTGATAGAATAATTTCTCACCTAAAGTAAATCCAATATAAGTGTTTATTAAATAGCTTAAATGGTAGTTGAAAATTTACAGAAGTGGAAGAGGGGTATATAGTCATATATTTGACAAACTAAGCATCTATTAACACCTCATGAAACACAATGTTTGGAAATATCCTTCTCTAGGTAAAAATTGGATGAGCCCAGCTTCACCTTAAATTAGCCCACTTTTACTTTCCAAGTCATTAAAGGCCTGAAGACACAAGTCAGTGGTTTTTAACCAGGAACAATTTTGTTGCCCAGAGCACATATGGCAATATCTAGAGAAATGTTTGATTGCCAAGACTACGTACTGCTGACATCTAGTGGTAGAGGCCGGTGATGCTGCAAAACGCCCCATAAAGCATAGGAAAGCCCTTCACCCCCGACTTCCGCTAGATTCCCAACAAAGAATTATCTGGCCAAATTTCAATACTGGTTGGGAAGCACTGTTCTTTCCTATTTTTCATATAGGAAAATCTCAATGAAAGGACAGTTAACTAGATTTCCCCTTTTACAGGTTGAGGATCCCTTATTGGAAAATCTAAAGTCTGAAATGCTTCAAATTCAAAACTTTTTGAGCTCAGACATTAAGCCACAAGTGGAGTAATACACACCTGAAATAATGTGACAGATCACAGTCAAAATGCAATAAAAACTTTGTTTCATGCACAAAGTTATTAAAAACATTTTATAAAACTACCTTCAGGCTAAGTTTATAAGGTATATATGAAAAGCAAATTAAGTTCATCTTTAGACCTGAGTCCTATCCACAACATATTTAATTATGTATATGCAAATATTGCAAAATCTGAAATACCCAAAATTAAAAATGATATGACTTGGACCTGTGTCACCACACAAATCTCATGTCCAAAATCCTCAGTGTTGGAGATGAGGCCTGGTGTGAGGTGATTGGATTGTGGGAGTGGAGTTCTCATGAATGAGAACTATGGTGCTGTTCTCAAGATAGTGAGTGAGTGACGTCTCATGAGATCTGGTTATTTAAAAGCATATGACACCTCCCCATCTATCTCTTCCTCCTGCTCTGGTCATATAAGACATGCTTACTTCCCCTTTGCCTTCTACCATGATTGAAAGTTCCCTGAGGCATCCCCAGAAGTCAAGCAGATACCAGCATCCTGATTCCTGTACAGCCTGTGAAACTGTGAGCCAATTAAACCTGTTTTCTTTATAAGTTACCCAGTCTCAAGTATTTCTTCATAGCAGTGCAAGAACACACTAATACAGAAAATTGGTACCAGAAGTGGGGTATTGCTATAAAGATACCTAAAAATGTGGAAGCAGCTTTGGAACTGGATAACAGGAAGAGATTGGAGGAATGCAGAGGGTCAGAAGAAGACAGGAAGATGAGGGAAGGTTTGGAACTTCCTAGAGACTTTTTAAGTTGTTGTGACTAAAATGCTTATAGATATACAGACAATGAAGCCCAGACTGAGGAGGTCTCAGATGGAAATGACAAACTTATGGGAAACTGGAGTAAAGGTCACTTGTGCTATGCTTTAGCAAAGAGCCTTGCTATATTGTGCCCCTGCTCTAGGGATCTGTGGAACTTTGAACTTGAGAGTGATGATTTAGTGTATTTGCCAGAAGAAATTTCTAAGCAGCAAAGTGTTCAAGATGTAGCTTGGCTGCTTCTAACAGTGTATGCTTTTATGTGTGAGCAAACAAATGACCTGATACTGGAACTTATGTTTACAAGGGAAGCAGGGCATAAAAGTTTGGAAAATTTGCAGCCTGGTCATGTGGTAGGAAAAAAGAAGCCCATTTTCTGGTGAGGAATTCAAGTGGGCTGAAGAAATTTGCATAAGTAAAGAGGAGCTAAATGTTAATAGCCAAGACAATAGGGAAAATGCCTCAAAGGCATTTCAGGGACCTTCCTGGCAACCCATTCCATCTCAGGCCTTGAGGCCTAGGAGGGAAAAAATGATTTCATGGGCCAGGCCCAGGGCCACACAGCCCTGTGTAGTCTCAGAACACTGCTCCCCGCATCCCAGCCATTCCAGCTTCAGCCATGGCTAAAAGGGACCCAGGTACAGCTTGGACTGATACCTCAGAGGAAGAAGCCATAAGCCTTGGCCGCTTCCATGTGGTGTTAAGCCTGCAGGAGCACAGAGTGCAAGAGTTGAGGCTTGGGAGCCTGTGCCTAAGTTTTAGAGAATGTATGGAAAAGCCTGGTTCTCCCGGCAGAAGACTATGGCAAGGGTGGAGCCCTCATGGAGAACCTCTATGAGTGCAGAATAGAGGGGAATATGGAGTTGTAGCCCCCACGCAGAGTTCCCACTGGGGCACTGCCTAGTAGTGTATCTGTGAGAGAGGGCCACCATCCTCCAGACCCCAGAATTATAGATCTACCAACAGCCTGCACTATGAACCCGGAAAAGCCAAGACAATCAACACTAGCCCTTGAGAGCAATTGTGGGGGTTGAACCCTGCAAAGCCACAGGGGCAGATCTGCCCAAGGCCTTGGGAACCTATCTTTTGTACCAGTATGCCCTTGATCTGAGACATGAAGTCAAAGGATATGCTTTTGGAGATTTAAGATTTAATGACTGCACTGCTAAGTTTCAGACTTGCATGGGGCCTGTAGCCCATATCTTCTGGACAATTTCTCCCTTTTGGAATGGGAGTATTTACCCAATGCCTATGCCCTCATTGTTTTTTGGAAGTAACTAACTTGTTTTTGTTTTGTAGAGTCATAGGCAGAAGGGATTAGCTTTGTCTCAGATGAGACTTTGGACTGCAGACTTTGAGGTTACTGATGGAATTAGTTAAAACTTTGGGGTACTGTTGGGAAGGCATGATTTCATTTTGAAATGTGAGAAGGGCATGTGATTTGGCAGGGGTCAGGGCAGAATGATATGGTTTGGATCTGTGTCCTTACTTACATCTCATGTCAAATTGTCATCCCCAGTGTTGGAGATGCAGCCTGGTGGGAGGTGATTGGATCATTGAGAGAAAGTTCTCATGAATGGTCTAGCACCATCTCCTGATGCTGTTCTCATGATAGTGAGTGAGTCAGTTCTCATGAGATGTGGTTATTTAAACATGTGAGCCAAGACAGGCTTGCTTCTCCTTTGCTTTCCTCCATGATTGAAAGTTTCCTGAGGCCACCTCAGAAGCTGAGCAGATGCCAGTATCATATTTCCTGTACAGCCTGAAGAACCGTTATCCAATTAAACCTCTTTGCTTTATAAATTACTCAGTTTCTGGTGTTTCATTATAGCAATGAAAGAATGGACCAATAATGGAAACCTGTCTGGTCTGAAGCATTCCAGATAAGCAATATTCAAACTGTAGAGAATGTAAGAAGCTTAATAAGAAAAAAAAAGTCAAATAAAGATTTAGAACTAACAAAATGCTTTACAAGGTGTGTTTTAGAGTTTTTATGCATTTCATTTGAGATTGCTACCTGCATGAAATCTATACTGGCCATCCTATTTAACACTGCAACCTGCACCCCTATTTCTACCCCCATTGAGATGATTTCTTTTGTTCTGTAAAATTTAGCACCATTTAATATACAGTATAATATAATTATTTATTATTTTATTAAATATTTTATTCCAGTACAATTTAATCTTTTTGAGGACAGTGACTTTTGTCTGATTTTTATTTGCTCACTACTGTCTCCTCAATATCTAGAATAGTCACTATTATGTGTCTATCTATAACCTATGCAATGAATTGGATATGTAGACTGGTAATCTTAAAGCCCTGTAAGATTTCTAATCATCAAATTGATTCCACTATTTATTTTTTATTCAAAAAGACAAGATTGTACATGAATATATAATCTATTTATTTATTTACAAATATGTGGTAGAATGAAGGAAGAATGGGGATAGAGGTAAAGAGTTTCTGGTCAACTCTTAGTCTTTCCAATAAAATAAATGATTACTATAATCTACAAGTATTGTGACAAATTGAAATTTTACAATTTTGAAAAATAGCTTGTATAGTTGTCACAGAATGTCTAGTGTAAATTTATTGAAATTGTCTACATAGCATAGTCCTCTGAGCAAAAAAATTTAAAACATAAAGCTTTCTGTCCCACACACAGTTTCCCATCATCTCTGAGATGATCTATTAATATATTAGAGATAAAGCAGAGCTGACTGGTTTTTTTGGAGTAACTATATATTTTATAGAGCCTAGAAATACAAAACTGCTGAGGGTCCAGAAAGAAACTAGAATTTGATCTAAAATCGGCAAAGAAAAACAACAACTTCTGATATAAACAACCGAAAAGCACCACAGGCATGTATGTACAAGTCCCTTCTCCAGAAAACCAGCCTGGCTACCTCGGTGTAAAAGGCTGCACAAAAAAAGTAACATTTTATCAGTGCCGAGTAACACTGTAACATTCTGCATCATAAACTGGCAAACAAGAGGCAGGATTGGGAATGGGTATGGTAGAAAGAAAGTTGCTGTTTTAAAGTGATGTATTTGGGATAGATGGAGGAGGAGGGCACCCATTTCCATAAATTAGATGACCCTTCCAGGTGATAATGTTTTGTCACTCCGGCTCATTTGTAAAATGACTTTGTGCCTTCCCTCTGAAATCTGAGTATGCCAGCCATCATGGTCCCTCAGTGGCAGCTTTCAACCTGACTGTGTCAAGTCAGCCATGTTGCCCATATTCCCCAGGATTCTAACATAGGTTTACTTTTAGTCTTACTGGGGGTTCAGGCATCTGGCTGGCTGAAGAGGCTGCAAAGCAGATTTCTCACTTTGCTTCCCTGCCTGGAGACATCCAGTCTTTTTTTTTTTTTTTTTTCAACCAAGAAAGAAACTTCTTTTCTTAACCTGGCACAGATCAGGAAGGGAAATTTACTGTTCTGACCTGGCAATTCAGGTGCCAAATTTAAAAATCATTGTTTTCATATTTGGTTAGTTAACTTATCTGAGTAGAGAGAGTCAATGGAAGGTAGAAGAGAGCAGGTTATTCATCCAGCACTTTAGAGCATAGTTCTCAAACTTTATCATGCATAAGAATGCACTGAAAGTCTTTTAAATACACATTCCTTGCTTCCAGAGTTTCTTACTCAGTAGGTATAGAGTAAAACCTGGCAATTTGAATTGTTAGTAAGTGCCCGATTGATGCTAAAGTTGCTGGTGTGGGAATCACAATTCAAAAAACAACTGGGCTATATAAAGGTTATTTTCTGCTACATTTACAAGATTATAACATGATTTCCTATCACAATATATTTTTTAACTAGTTATTTTTCACATTTCAAAAAATCATTTCAAAAATGATACCTAATTTTAAGTATGTATCGCCAAAGCTTCAAGAAACTGAATAAAATTAAAGACATATATCAACCAGTCAGTTTTATAGATATAGAGGTTCTGAAAATCAATTTACACTGCAGAAAAATATGCGTGAGGGGCCAATTTGTAGCATAGATTCAGGAAACAAAATAGTAAAAAAATGAGTCTATATAAATAAAAGGAAAATATTTTTCCAAGAATGAATTCTATGGATTATAATTAAATTGCATCCAAGAAAGGTATAAGGAATATATTTTAGAGGTTTGACATTAAAAATTAAAGATAATTCAAAATCAGAATGACATTACCACGTAAAACTTGGGAAAACAGTCTATATAACAAAGAATTCAGTTTGTCACCTCCTGTAAACTCTTTCATAAGGAACGTGCCCTTAATTACACAGATTTGACATTTTTATCAATATGCTCACTCATAACTGTGCAATTATACCTGTTTGTAATCTATGCATATTCATATTTTCATGCTACCACAGTACTAGTGATAGACAATTCTGTTTTCATTAGCCATCTCCTTCCCTTGCTCATGCATACACACATGTATGTGCACATACCCCCACATCACTGAGAATATATACTGAGATTTCAGTCTTAGCTAAAATATGGAGGCACTGGGTTTGGTACAGTGGCACGAATCTGTAGTTCCAGCTACTCAGGATGCTGAGGTAGGAGGATCACTTGAGCCCAGGAGTTTGAGGCTGCAATGCATTATGATCATGCCTGCAAATAGCCACTGCACTCCAGCTTGGGCAATGTAGTGAGACTCCGCCTCTGAAAAAACTTAAAAAAAAAAAAATTGAGGCACTGAGGCATCACATGTTTTACACAAAAAATTAAGGGTTTTCCTAATAGATGAGTTTGATACCACAACTGCAACACCGTTATAAACCTAGCTAACTCAAAATGTCCCTAATTATTTATTTTAGAAAGTTGAATTTTATTTAAAATACATATTTAATTAATAAGGCAAAGCACTGCAATTTTCACATTTTTTTTTTCTTATCCTGTGTAACATAGACATTAAGATAATAAAAACTGTTGCGGCCAGGCACCGTGGCTCAAGCCTGTAATCCCAGCACTTTGGGAGACTGAGGTGGGCAGATCACTTGAGGTCAGGAGTTCAAGACCAGTCTGGCCAACATGGTGAAGCCCCATTTCTAATAAAAATACAAAAATTATCCAGGCATGGTGGCAGGTGCCTGTAACCCCAGCTACTCGGGAAGCTGAGGCAGGAGAATCGCTTGAACCCGGACAGCGAAGGTTGCAGTGTGTCGATATCACACCACAGCACTCCAGGATGGGAAACAGAGTGAGACTCCATCTCAAAAAACAAACAAACAAAGCTGTTGCTTCTCGCCTGAAAATTTCTTAAGTTTTATCAAAGAAGTTGGTATCTATTCGTAATGCTTAATTTAACAACCTTTACAAAAAGCACAATCCTAGTTTTAGATGCTGTCTATCGCTATGAAAAATTCATACCATCTTATGGACACTCTTTTTTTGATAAAAAATAATAAAATAATTCATAATCTATATCCAAAGAGGCAAGGATAGGTAAATGCCAGCACTAGAACACATTAATGTGCCATTTTGTTTTGTGTTTTAATGCTGCCTCTTCTTCATCTTCATTTCTAGTTTGTGGGGACTGATTCAACTTTACTTTCTTCTATTTCAATATTCTCAACTTAATGAATTTTATCAGAAACACTTTTGAGTACCTAGTTGTGCATTATATTGTGGTATACATCAAAGTGGTGTAAATTGAAGAGTGTGGTAGTGATTTTCTCTAATAACTACTAGAGAAAGAGTAATATTTTCAAAAAAATTTCAATTAATTAGAAACCTTTCAAAAATGTGTCATGCAGTTGAATGTAAATGATTATACAATGGTTAATCATCTGATACGTCCCTTTCTGATTTAAACTTATTTCCTATGAGTCTGCCTTCTTCTTATAGCATGGTAAACATTACTGAATATCTCTGTGTGTTGGGATGCTACACAATGACTCTATATGTAGAATATAAAGATCTACCTCAGTGTGTGTAGGAAGTTTGAAGGAAAAAATTAAAATGCAAAACACTTAGCATGGTACTGAGCACATAGTTGGCCCTGAAAAAGATGAGCTACATCTGAAGCTATGCCAGCCTTCGAGATCTGGAATGTTCAAGAAAAAGAAGTGCACTGAATATACATTGATTCCGGGATTCACCCAATAAATTCTTCAAAAAAATTTACTCTGGTATTGAGTGAAGAATTTACGTAGTGTATCAAGAATGAATTAAGGTATTATAGCATTGTATTTTGTCTTCCTAATAACCAGACAAAAGAATAAACTTGTAATTCTGTAACTGAACTCTCTCAGATTATTTCTAAGGTAGTTTGAGCCTGAAGTCTTCAAACTACCTGAGTAGTCTGAATTGACGCCCCACCCTGCTTTGGCTCTCCCTTCATGGGCAGCACCCACCGTCTAACCAGTCCCAATGATTTGAGCTGGGTACCTCAGTTGGAAATGCAGAAATCACCTGCCTTCTGCATTGATCTCCCTTGGAGCTGCAGACAGGAGCTGTTCCTATTCGACCATCTTGTCAGCCACCGAGTCGCATTTTCCACTCAATTTTAAGTTGTAAATTTATTCCCATGGAGACATGCAAGTGTAAGATAACTGTACTTTCTACTAAGCATATAGGAAAAGGGGGACAGTTTGGGGTCTGGATGTTGGGAAGGTGTGGCCGCAAGACAGGCTGGGAAGATGCCAGTGGCAACGATGAAGGAAAATGACTTCCGTTTCAGAAAGTTGTTGGATCAGAGCCAAGAGTTCCAGGCTTTTGCAGGAACTGCTGCACCCCCAGTGTATGGTCAGCTTCTAGCTTTTTATTTGCTCCATAACGACAAGAATAACCCAAGATATCTTTGGTAAAGAATACCACCTGCTATAAAATCTGCAAATTCTGAACTTGGGAGAATTTGCTCAGTAGGAAAAAAATTCTGGCATAGAGATTTCCTTGGGATGTATACAACCCTCAATGCTTACCAGTAGCCTAAGATGTTCCAGTCAATTATGGAAGCACTTAGAGATACAACAAGGAGATGAGCCTTTGCCTTGCCCTTTCAAGCATATATCTCAATAATGGCTGATGATTTTGCAGCCTTTATTGGACGTCCTGTAGAAGAGTCTGTGAAAAGTACATTAAAACAAGAATGGCAAGCTGACCCCACCATAAGAATGGTTATGCCCAGAAAGCCAACTGCAAGGGCCCCAGATGTTTCTTTTAACAAGTTTATTCCCTTGCCAGAGTGAATTCCAGTTCACCCAATCTCCAGTGAATAGCAGTTATCCAGACGGACGGGTTATGTGGTTTTCCTTGATAACTGATTTATCACCCTGAGTTTAAGATCCACCTTCAGAATCCTGTATATTGACAAATATAGAAATGTAAAGTTTTAATTTTCAATTTGTTGCATAGATGAAGCACCTCAGCATTCCTTACCATGTGATAAAATACACATATAAAGTACAATGTTGTATGTACATTTTGTTCTTAAACATTATGTTGAATAGTTGTTGAAACAGTTCTCATTTTGTAATACTTAACAGTCTGGATGGAGTCTCTCATTGCTACAGCAGTTAGCTTGTTTTTTAGTGACTTGTGCAATAAGATTTCCTGTTTCTTGTGGAACAGTTGTTGTCAACTATCTCTTGTCTGCGCAGAGGCCCCAGCACACACCGCACTCTCATCTGTACCATTGTTGGATAGTTGTAATGATTTATTTGGAGTTTGAGGGCAGTATCTGTATTGCTAGGGATTATGATTTACCCTCTTTGGAGACTATGCTCTCTTTTCTCCCCAAATTCTGAGAGCCACTGATGTAAAAATACAGAAATATGTCTGAGAAACAAATAAACCATTTTTATACTAAACCAGTTTGCTAACTTTAGATGTTTTCCAATGCTGTGAGTACATCTATTGGTGGCAGTGGAGGGCTTGCATGGAAATGTGACTCATTTAAGATATTCATGAGAAGTATTAAGTTGTATTATCTCCTTTTATAAGATGGGAAAAGATAAGTGTGGAACGCATTATATGGAGAAAGAAGCAATTAAGATATGTGATACACTTTGTACAACTATCCAATGGCCTACTGATTGCTTGTATTTATCCTCTGGGTCAAGTTCTGCCCTTTGCAGAAATACTAAATGAGTCTTTCATTCAGTGTGTGACACCCCTCTGAATATTTGAAGTTGCTGTTTTATATCTACAGGTTAAAACAGACTTTAGTTCATTTGTTCTGCTTTAGTTCAATAAATATTTAAATGAAAAAAAGACAATATAAAAAATCTATCTTAATTTTTCCTGGCAAATTCGACCTTATTTTATTAATGTTAACATTTCTTTATTATTACTATTATTATTATTATTATACTTTAAGTTCTAGAGTACATGCGCACAACGTGCAGGTTTGTTACATATGTATACATGTGCCATGAAAATTACTTACTGTTGTTACAAATATTTACAGATCCATATGGAATGGCAAATGTTGAAGCAAAGACACTACAGACATGTTTCACTTTTGCTAATAGCCCTAGTACTTGAGAATTTTTTTCTCATTTTTCTATCATAAGAACTTTAGTTTGAAAGAAGAATCTTAAGTGTTTACTGAATATAAAATTATGTCTATGCTGAGGCCGGGTTTATGCAGACAGTAAGAGTTTGATGGTTTTATTAGCCTGCAAATATAAATATATATTATATATATACTTATGTATGTAAAATAAATATTTATTAAACATCTTAAAATCTGTCAAAACTTGAAATGTAAAGAGAAACATAGTCAGTTCTCAACTTCCAGTGACATTTTAGATCACTATGATTTTCTCCTCTTTTCTTTCCCAATTGGATTCTATCCTTATACACGCAATAGTCGCCCCTTATCTGTGATTTCATTTTCCAAAGATTTCTGTTACTCCTAGTAAATGACAATCAGACAACAGGGGAGTACAGTACAATAAAATGTTTTGAGAGCAAGAGAGACCACATTCACATAATGTTTACACAGTATATTGGTATAGTTGTTCTATGTTTCTATCAGTTATTGTTGTCAATTTTTTACTATGCCTTATTTATAAATTAAACTTTAACACAGGTATGCATGTATAGAAAAAAAAAACAATATGTGTAGGGTTCAGTACACTTCACTGTTGCAGGCATCTACCAGGGGTCGTGGAACGTATCCCCCACAAATAAGATGGGACTACTGTACTCAGAGCCAATGATACTTCTTTAGGAGGAAAAATATTTTTAAGATTTACTTGACATGAAGCCCTACAAAATTCAATGATTAGTATTAAATGCAGTTGTTTAACATTTTCTGTTTTTATGAATGTGTAAATATTATGAACTCAATAACCAGAGAAATTCTGGAACATGAAGAAAGGAAAATAAAGATAAAATTAATATGTAAAATCTTTCATTACCAATATGTTGTAATCAGATTTAAACAAAACACCCAAAATTTCTGCCCTAAATTCCAATTCTATGAAATTGGCATATTTTTGTGAGTCACTTATTTGGATAAAGTGCTTTAAAATCAACTTTATAACATTTGAGTCCCATGAAATTATTTTCAGTTTGGTATTGAGAGGTGAAGCCAGCTGAACTTCCTGGGTCGAGTGGGGACTTGGAGAACTTTTCTGTCCAGCTAAAGGATTGTAAACACACCAATCACCACTCTGTGTCTAGCTAAAGGATTGTAAACGCACCAATCAGCACTCTGTAAAAACGCATCAATCAGCGCTCTGTGTCTCGCTAAAGGTTTGCAAACACACCAATCAGCGTGCTATAAAAACGGACCAATCAGCACTCTGTAAAATGGACTAATCAGCAGGATGTAGGTGGGGCCAAATAAGGGAATAAAAGCAGGCCGCGAGCCAGCAGTGACAACCCGCTCAGGTCCCCTTCCACGCTGTGGAAGCTTTGTTCTTTCACTCTTCACAATAAATCTTGCTGATGCTCACTCTTTGGGTCCACACTCCCTTTATGAGCTGTAACACTCACTGCAAAAGTCTGCAACTTCACTCCTGAAGTCAGCGAGACCACGAACCCACCAGAAAGAAGAAACTCCAGACACATATGAACATCTGAAGGAACAAACTCCGGGCACATCATCTTTAAGAACTGTAACACTCACTGTGAGTGTGGCTTCATTCTTGAAGTCAGCGAGACCAAGAATCCACCAGAAGTAATAAATTCTGGACACAGTATCATATGTTAATCATTTCTGCATTTGTCCTGAATCTGCCTTTATGTTTGCTTTGGATAACCTTAAGGAACATGCGGCTGAGTGTGGTGGCTCATGCCTGTAATTCCAGCACTTTGGGAGGCCGAAGCGGGTGGATCACGAGATCAGGAGATCCACACTATCCTGGCTAACATGGTGAAACCCCGTCTCTACTAAAAATACAAAAAATTAGCCGGGCGTGGTGGCGTGCGCCTGTAGTCCTAGTTACTCGGGAGGCTGAGGCAGGAGAATGGTGTGAACCGGGGAGGCGGAGCTTGCGTGAACAGAGATTGTGCCACTGTACTCCAGCCTGGGCGACAGAGTGAAGATTCCATCTCAAAACAAACGAACAAAAACAAACAAAACCAACCAACCAACCAACCAAACAAACAAACAAAAGAACATGCTTCCATCACCTGAACAGCTATATCTATTCACATCACTTTGAGATTTTAACTTTCTTGATTCTATTTGATCACTACGGAAGATCACTTTGCTCACCGCCTCTGTGTACATTGTCACCTCCCCTCCATTTTTCATTTCCCATTAGGCATTTTTCCAGTGTGAATGGCTAAATACTGTATTTTTAACACGGCATTGAAATTACTTCATCTTCTTGGCAAATGACAAGACATTCTATCCTATCTCTAGTTAAAATGCCTATATTAACAGATGATGAAGTGCATCATAGTCAGCCTGTGATTCTCAACCACCATCAATAGCACAATTTCTCGGCAGAATTTACTAATAATCCATGTAACCATCTAACCTTACCTACCACTGTCTCTGACAGTTGGTGTATTTAAAAAAATTATGAGGGTGAAAAGCAATACAATATGCTATTCAAGTTTGAACACTGATGTGTATTGCTTTATTGCCACTGCTACAAGTTTCCAGAAGATACTTTCTCATCTGGATACTTACAACATGTGTTATCGTCCCCCATTTGCCTAGAAAATTGACTCACTGGTTAGCAAAATTCTATTATTGATACCTTGTAGTTTTTCAAACCTTGTCAACCCAAACTTTTGAAGCATATAGGGGTTGCATTTTCAGGTACCAGGTAATTATTTCTTATTTGCTTTTCAATGGAATAATACAGGTTGTAAAGGAAAATTTTACCATTATGTTTTTTCCGTGCTCAGACTTCACAAATGTTATATCCCATATCAGCACCAAGGCCAAAAACTGTAACACAATAGTGGTAGTATCTCCACAGATATAAAATACTCCTACTAAAATTAAGATATAAAATAAGAACAATTACTTAGGTCTACCGTAATAAAAGAATGGTCTTAAAACTGTATTATTCATAATAATACTGACATTCCCATTAGTACTGTGGCATACGCTTTCAAAGCTGTATACCCTGTTCAAATGACATGGTGTCTTTTTGCAATACTGTTTGTGTCCAAGCAGATACAAGGTTTATAGAGAATGCATCTAGGGAGCCATAAAACTGGTGGTGAACATATTTCTCCATGGTATTTTAGTACTTGGAAAAATTCAATCACAGGGAAATGTTTTGTTGTAAATATCTTAAAAGGCTTATAAAGGCAATGGCTTCCCATAGCACCTGTTTCAATAATTTTAAGAGTGAGAATAGATCTTATATACCAAAGCTCACATTCTTTAAATTTCTTTTATTTTTACATGTCTTGCTTTTGAAATTTAAAAAGAGATTTAAGTACAATGCACTTTGTGTGCTAGTATGACAATGAATAATCAGGCTTCCAACTTGCAGTGTTACCATGTTTTCCAAAATGAATCCAGGAAATACATTTTCACTTTGGCGTAGGTTTTACTCTTTCTGTACAAGGTATCGTTCGATGACTATAATTTGGCAAATAAAAATGACATGTTACATGCTCAATGTGCTTTATGTGTTTGTGTAAGTTTTGAATGAGCCAGAGTAGAAAAAAAAGCCCTCAAAGTAGAGAACATTAGAGTTTAAATTAGAAGCAAAAACAGTTTAATGATAAATTCAGAATTTTTGGAATTGAAATTTGGAAATATTTGTTTTTGTTTTTATGCTCTTTCTTGCTATTACACTTTGCCTTCTAGTCAGTCCTCAGAAATTTTATTTATGTTTTTGAATGGGAACCGTGCGTGATGTGTGTATATTCTCTCCCTACCCTTCAAGATAGAGTAAAATGGCACTTCCTACATCCTTCCTTCATCCCAAAGAGTGTATTCTCTTATATGTATCTCAATAATCTATTTTATTAACCAGTACCTTTCTTCAGAATGTACTAGCAAACAATCCACAGAGTAAAGACACACTACACCCATTGAATGGGAGAAAATATTTGAAAACTATTCATCCCACAAGGGTCTAACGTTCAGAATATACAAGGAACTCAAACAACTCAATAGCAAAAAAAAAAAAAAAAAAAAAAAAAAAAAAAAAAAAAAAAAAACCACAAAACCAAAAACCTAATAATCCCATTATAAAGTGGGCAAAGGACATGAATAGACACGTCTCAAAAGAAGACATACAAATGGCCAACAGGTAGATAAAAAAGACTCCACATACTAATTATCAGGAAAATGCAAGTTAAATCCCCAATGAGATCTCATCTTAGAATTGTTATTGTTAAAAAGAAAAAAACTAACAGGTGCTGGACAAGATCTGGAGAAAAGGGAACTGATACAAAGTTGGTAGAAATGTAAATTAGTACAATCACTATGAAAAACAGAATGGATATTTCTTGAAAAACTAAAAATAGAACTACCATATGATCCAAGAGTCCTACTACTGGATATTTTTCTAAAGGAAAAGAAATCAGTATATCAAAGGAATATCAGAACTTGCATGGTTTTGTAGCATTATTCACAAAAGCAAAGGTATGGAATAAACCTAAGTGTCCATCAAGGGATGAATGGATAAAGAAAATGTGGTATATATACACAATAGAATACTACTTGATCATAAAATAGAATGAAATCCTGTCATTTGCAGCAACATAGATGGAGCAGGAGGTCTTTAAGTTAAGTGAAATAAGCTAGGTACTGAAAGACAAGTATTATTTGCTGTCACCCATATGTGGGAGCTAAAAATTGTCTTATGGTGGTAGAGAGTAGGATGACAGTTATCAGAGGCTGGGACAGGTACGTGTGTTGGGGGAAGGAGATGAAGAGGTTGTTTAATGGGTGCAATCATATAATTAAGTAGAAAGAATAAGTTCTGTTTGATAGAAGAATAGGATGACTATAGTTAACAACAATATATTATGTATTTCAAAATAGCTAGAAGAGAGCATTTGAAATGTTCCCAACACATAGAAATGGCAAATGCTAGAGGCGATGAATATCCTAAATACACTGACATGATCATTTCACATTCTATGCTTGTGACAAAATGCCACATATCTTGCATAAAATATACAAATATTACATATCAATAAATTTCACTGGCAGTTTCCAATTGTTTTGCAAAAAGAATAAAGTTATAATAATGAAATATAAAACCTCCACCTATTATCTAGCTGCCTCTTTTTAAAATCATGTAACATGCCTGCCAAAATATTGAAGCCTAAACACGAATCATTCCTCTCTGCCTCTCAAAAATGTACACACTTTTGAAGAAAGCAAAGGTATAGTACAAAAATCTTTCACTTTGAAATCCTACACAGTGTAAATTTTCTGACCACACATATGGAATCTCACACTATCTACTAAAATATGTTCTTCAAATGTTATTTATATGCTTTATCAGTAATTAAATAATCTGTAAAACAAATCCCCATAACACAAGTTTATCTATGTAACAAACTTTTACTTGTACCCCTGAACTTAATATAAAAGTAAAAAAAAGTTCACATGATAATGTCTTAAATCTCTAGACTTAAATTATTTGAGAATGGGGACTATGACCTACTCATTCTTTTTCCTCTGCAGAAGCTATCATTTTGCTATATACGGAGTGGACATTCAATAAGTACCTGTTTTCTAAATTACATATGACCGAAAGTCATATGAACATTTGAAATAAGCTAGAGCTGCCTAGAGAGCACATATTAAGGTTTACAACACAAAAAGCTTAAAGGTAAATAGATTCCTAGACTGAATTCCTAGAAACTTCCCATGATCTTTAATTTAAGGAAAGAGCACTCAACAGGTTAATACTCATTCTGTTGAATGTGATTGAAGTGGGATTGTTCAATATTGTAAACATGTCTAGTGGTCAGAAAGTCAGTAATTAGAAGAGGATTTGAGGCGTTGATTCTCTGGTTATCAAATCCATATTCCCTAAGTTCAAAATGAATGGGTTTCTATAAGTGGGAAAGAAGTGTATGATTCTTCTAGCATTACTGGAGATGATTTCTTTAAGTAGTGTTCCATGCTTAGTGTGAACTAGGTTCTTACTCTCTGAGAGTTAATTACCAAATTGTTTTATGTCCTTAGTAACAACATACTACAGCTGACCCTTGAACAATATGGGTTTGAACTGTGCGGGTCCACTTACACAAATTTTCTTTCACCACTGCCACCCCTGAGACAAGACTAACCAGTCCTCTTCCTCCTTCTCAGCCTACTCAGCATGGAGACAGTAAGGTGGAAGACCTTTATGATGATATACTTCCATTTAATAAATAGAAAATATATCCTCTGTTCCTTATAATTTGCTTGATAAGATTTTCTTTTTTCTAGCTTACTGTATTGTAAGAATACAGTATATCATACATGTAACATACAATATGTGTAAATTGACAATTTACATTATCAATAAAGTTTCCAGTCAACAGCAGGCTATTAGTAGTTTCAAGTTTTGGAGAGTCAAAAGTTATACATGTGGCCAGGCATGGTGGCTCATGTCTGTAATCCAAGCACCTTGGGAGGCCGAGGCAGGAGGATCACTTTTGGCCATGAGTTCCAGACCAGGCTCGGTAACATAGCAAGACCCTGTCTCTACATTTTTTAAATTATCCAGTCATAGTGGTGCACATCTGTAGTATCAGCTACTTGGGAGGCTAAGGTGAAAGATTCCTTGAGCCCAGGAGGTTGAGGTGGCAGTGAGATATGATTGCATCACTGTACTGCAGCCTGGGCAACAGAGCAAGACACTGTCACTTAACAAACAAACAAACAAACAAACAGAAGAGTTATATGTGAATTTTTGACTGGAGGCGGGTGGTGGTTCGTGCCCCAACCTCTGCATTGTTCAAGAGTCAATGGTATTTACAATGTAAAGTGGATTTATTCTATTCAAGTTATAATATTTAGAAAAACAGAATTTTAAATTTGTGGATTCTAATCTCTTGGGTACTTGTTCTTTATTACGTACAACAAATATGATTTAATACTGAATGCTGTACTTTCAAAAAAAGACTAGCCATAGCCGTATACAACTTGAGCTGTGTTTATGCATACAACTATATTGACCCTTATTGTTGAATCATATGGGTGTAAAACATTTAGTAAATTCAAACGAAAAGAAACCAAATCAATTATCTTGCAGAGCTGACATCTTTTCAGATTGAATTGATTGTCCAATTCAATTTTAATGACAAATCTCTCTGTGTGCGCATACATGTGTATGATAGCCAAGGGCATATAAAACTTAAAGCTACTCTCTCCATTTCTACCAAGAAACACAGTACGCTTGTGAAATATTTTTCTAGGCAAAATAAAATAATTTCGATAGCACTGAAGTATTATCCAAAATTGAATTACAACTGAGAAATTCAATTATTCATTGTAATTTTTCTTCGGTTAATTCCATTCCTCTACCTTTGTCAAAATGTGCATCATTTGGGAAATAGGTGACATCTATTTCTATTGCCTTGACAAAAAGGCGGATTTATGAGTCCTTCTGGAATCATCTTTTATTTGCAAAAATGTTACCTCTATGCTGTAGCATCTCCAAACACAGAAAATGCATTTACACACTAATGTATAGTATTTAACTATATTTTGTCTTATCTCCCTTCGGTGTTATGCACATGGCCATATCTTATACTTTGTTCAAATTCATTTAGAAGAACCAAGAGAGAGCTATATCCTGTTATCTAGGGCTTAAAAGATGTCAGACTCCTTTTCACACCTTATGAATAAACACAATGATTTAGAACATTTTCACTGAAAATACTTAAAAGACAGGGATATGTTTTATAAATTGTATGGAGCATTTGAAATAGACTCCATCTATTGTTTTTGGAATTTTTTTTTTAAACTATTGATACCAGATGTAATCTTTTGGGTTTTAATGGTTTCAAGAGGTTGTTGCAACCTAAAAGTTAGGGTAAAAGTATTTGTGTTAGCTATGCAAACTAAACACTATCCAAATACTCAATCATCCTTTAAAGATCTAACCTAAGGTTGAATACCTGATGCTGGAAAGACACACAAAAATTCCATCAGAGACAAGGGTGATTCCCTTCTTTCACAAGGAAGTTAAAATTACCTCATGGGAGCTGCTGTCCTTTTCCATTACTGAAACCACAGAGAAGCCTCTACAATTTAACCATTTGTAATAATAAATAACAACTTTGTTCTTATTTCATGAATCAGTAATCATGGTTACACAATTTTTACATTCAAAGTAAAATGATCTAGAGTAATATAAATTGAGAATAAAGATTTGTCCGAGGGGGAAAAAAATCTCTTAAAATGTAGACATATGGATTTTAAGAATACCTCTTGAAATTCTCAAAAACTGGAAAGCTAACCCCATAATTAAGGACAAATCAGGAGAAAGTGTACTTAGATGTACCTTAGGAGTAGAGCCAGCCTATTTAAAACAAATAACTCCTAAATATTCTTAGAGCCCCAATCAACTTTAAATTTAAGTTGGTGTTTTATCAAGGAGGTTAAAAAGAAGAAACTTAAAGTGAGTTTCCAGTGACTTAAATGTGTCTTCTATGTAATGTGAATGTAAATAAGGTTTTGTTTCCTGACCGATAGTTTCTGCGCAGTTATTTTCCTCTCTACTTTGCAATTAAGCCATTGGTGTGAGAAAAATCTCAATTCAGTAACAATAAGGGAAAGGGGAAATCCTCATTAGATTGAAGTGTAGGTATTATCAGTCAAAATAAAAGAAATCATCATGGAGAAGAAAAAGTGAGAAAGTGATATGATTACAAATAATGTTTTGCATATCATTGCAGTCCAATGATTGTGAAAAGACATGCAACATGTAGAAGAAAATTCAATTGCATGCACTGGGGTCTCAAATTGGAGTAGTTAGGTGGAAATGAACAGACAAGAGACCCACACCCCACCAAGAATGTCAAGAAACCATAAGGTGGTGGTCAGGTGGTTGCTAAGCTGTCTCTCTAAAATAATAATTGGTTGCAGCTAGCACCAAGGAAAGTCAGTCTCCCAGTAGATAGAAAACACGTGAAGCTGGTGATCAGCCGCTTCCCAATGAGATCTCAGGAGCTGGGCGAGTAGGCTTAAGCATGTACACTAAGAGGCAAGCAAAATGGCAGAGTTTAACTGGTATATAATCTTCCTACAAGAATACGCGACTGATAAGGAAAAAAAACATCTCAAGTGAGCATGCTCACAACTTCAGTAAACTGCGCATGCGGCCTCTCCCAAGTGCTAGCAGGCCACTACCTATGCACACAGCCCACCTCAAGGGAACAATAAGACACAGACCCTGGAAGCATGCCAACATATAAAACCCCAAGTCAATAGGTCAAGTAGTGCACTCGAATCTCTCAAGTTGCCCACTTGGCCCTCTTCCAAGTGCACTTTACTTCCTTTCGCTCCTGCTCTAACACTTTTTAATAAATTTTCACTTCTTCTCTAAAACCTGCTTTGATATCTCCTCTCTCCCTGCCTTATGCCCCTCAGTACAATTATTTATTTGGGGGAGGAAAGAATTGAGGTTGCTCAGATACATATGGATTTTCTGCAGCTAACAAAATAACATGTTGCATTACAGTGTTGTGCTTTGGAGTAAAAAACCCTATTTATGTTTCACATTCTGGTCAGTGCATCGACCTTTACTTCACACTGTAAAATAAGTGCTGACTCATTTTCTTTTCCTTTCTTTCTTTCTTTTTTTTTTTTTTTTTTTTCGGGGAGACTGAGTTTCACTCTTGTTGCCCAGGCTGGAGTGCAATGGCATGATCTCAGCTCACTGCAACCTCCACCTTCCGGGTTCAAGCGACTCTTTTGCCTCAGCCTTCTGAGTAGCTAGGATTACAGGTGCACGCCACCACGCCTGGCTAATTTTTTTTTTTTTTTTTCTATTTTTTAGTAGAGATAGGGTTCCGCCATGTTAGCCAGGCTTGTCTCAAACTCCTGGCCTCAGGTGATCCACCCTCCTTGGTCTCCCAAAGTGCTGGGATTACAGGCCTGAGTCACCACCCCTGGATGTGCTGTTTCATCTTCTAGCCCTGAGAGAGTAAACTAGATCTTTTAATTTTCACTCAAAAGTGTCAGCACAAAATTATTATTTTCCATTTAAAACTCTAGAAACATGCTTCTATGTGGTCACTAAATGTTGGTGCTATTTTTTTAAAGATTTATTTTTCAACCCCTCCTTAAAGGCAATTGTATTAGTCCGTTTTCATGCTACTGATAAGGACATACCCAAGACCGGGCAATTTACCAAATAAAGAGGTTTAATGGACTTACAGTTCCACATGACTGGTGAGGCCCCACCATAGTGACAGAAGGCAAGGAGGAGCAAGCCACATCTTACATGGATGGCAGGAGGCAAAGAGAGAACTTGTGCAGGGAGACTCCCTCTTACAAAACCATCAGATCTCATGAGACTTATTCTCTATCATAAGAAAAGCATTATATAGACCTGCCCTGATGACTCAATTACCTCCCACCGGGTCACTCCCACAATACATGGGGATTGAAGATGAGATTTGGGTGGGGACAGCCAAACTATATCAGCAATGATGACGAACAAAATTATTTTTGGAGGAAAATGTTTTTTACTGCAGTAATCTTAAATTTGTTCATGGCTCCTGTTCATTAAATTAGAAATATTTTCCCAATCCAGCAGCCAAAATATCATACTGGAATTGGCACATAAAATCTTAACAGAAAAATGTTATGTAGAATTATTTATAAGTACTTTGTAAATAATTAAACCAACACTGCTGTGAATGTTTGAGAAGCTACCATTTTCTTTATCTTTTATGACAATATCAGTAAGAATTTTCATCAGACCAATTTGAACATGCTGTTTCTATCCACTTTCTTATTCATCACTTAGAGTAATAGTTTGGCTGTCTCCTTACTGTGATGATAACCATGACACAAAGGCATATGGCTTGTGGCTTGGACTCTGCAGGTTGCAGGTATCAACTGTGATATAATCATTAACAAGCACTGATAATCTAATGGGCAGCAGGTTGCTCTTTAAGTAATAAGTGCATGTGCATCTCCACTCTACTACTTAATATTGCAAAAACTTCTGGTACTGCTCTCAGTGCTCCAGTTTGAAGGGAGAGGAAATAGTGCCAAGATGCATATTTTGTTTATTTCAATTCTGTCACACCACTGAAAATGGTTATCTATCTGACTGTCTTCTACCCTGCCTTCTGTCTCCAACCTTTCTTCAGAGTATATATAGTGGGGGTGGTGTTAGGGGGTCACTATGGTCTATATTTAGTATTGTAGAAGAAAGGAGCAGTATTCCAATTTCTTGTCTTCATGGCTTCTCACGTATAATGTTATAGATCCCTGTATATTCCTATAGAGAGTTTCTTCTTGTGATAGGATTGTCGAATTCTGAGATAGGAATCATCGAATCTTGTTTCTGACCATGTTTGAGAGCTAGTTTTCTTAGCTTGTCTTTTTGTTGAAACTTATGAGAAGAATATTCTTTGAATTGTAATTTGAGGAAGCATAAATGAAGCATACATGGCATATATGTAGCATATAGGAAGTAATGCCTTTAGAATCCTCCATTTTTCAAACTTCATCTCTACAATTCTACCTGTGGTCCTGCTGACTTGATGAATTATGGTCCTAAGATTTTCACATATTAAAAATGGTTTTCCTTGACCATATGCTGCCCGACTACCACACCACTCCTTTTCTTACATTTTGTAGCAAAACTCCCAGAAAGAGTTGCCTATACTTACTTGACTGTCTTGTGAACTTACTTCAATTAAGCTTTTGTCCCATCTGTCCAAAGATCCCATTCTTATGAAGGTGGCCAATTATACATATTTGTAAGTGCAATGGTCAACTCTCAGTCCCAATCTTACTTGACTTCTCAATAGCTTTTGACACAATTGATCATATACTCCTTAAAATATTTCCTTAATTTGAATTCCAGGGCATCATTTTCTCTTAGTTTTCTTCCTACATCATTTACTCCTCCTCCACAGTTTCCTTCAGAAGTTTCTCTTCATCTGTCAAGCCTACACTGGAATGTCAGAGGGCTAAATCCTTGGGCTTCTTTTCTTTTTTAATCACTCCTTTGGTGATTCTGTCCAATTTCATGACTTTAAATGCTATCTATAGGCTTATTATTCCAAATTTTATACCTCCAGCATGTACCTGTCTCCTAGATTTCAGACTGTATATTTCACTGCTTACTCAACATCTTCAGTAGATGTCTTACAAGTACCTCAAAATTTACATGATCATCTCCCTTACCTAAATTCTCCTTCTAGAGACTTTTTTATTTTTGAAAACCTTTTATTTTAGGTTCAGGGGTACAGGTGCAGGTTTGGTATACAGGTAAATTGCATGTCATGGGGGTTTGAAGTACAGATTATTTCACCCCCAGTTGATAAGGTTAGTACCAGATATGCAGTTTTTTTATCATCTCTCTCTTCCCAACCTCCACCTCCACCCTCTAGTAGGCACTGGTGTCTGCTGTTCCCTTCTTTGTGTCCTTGTGTATTCAATGTTTAACTCCAACTTATTAGTGAGAACATGCAGCATTTGGTTTTATGTTCCTGAATTAGTTTGCTTAGGATAATGGCCTCCAGTTCCATCCATGTTGCTATAAAGAATATGATCTCATTACTTTTGTGGCTGCGAAGTATTCCCTGCTATGTATTTACTACATATTCCTTATCCAAGCTAGCACTGATGAGCATTTCGGTCGATTCCATGTCGTTGCTATTGTGAAAGTGCTGCAAGGAACATATGTACTTATGTGTCTTTATGATAGACTGATTTATAGTCCTTTGGGCATATACCCAATGATGAGATTGTTGGGTTGAATCGTAATTCTGTTTTAAGTTCTTTGAGAAATCACCAAACTGCTTTCCACAATGGCTAAACTAGTTTAAATTCCCACCAGCAGTGTATAAGTGTTCCCTTTTCTCTGCAGCTTCACCAGCATCTGTTATTTTTGATTTTTTAAAATTTATTTATTTTTTATTATTATACTTTAAGTTCTAGGGTACATGTGCATAACGTGCAGGTTTGTTACATATGTATACTTGTGCCATGTTGCTGTGCTGCACCCATCAAC
>NW_012098999.1:522561-612637 GCF_000951045.1 Mandrillus leucophaeus | reverse complement strand
AAATGTGGCACATATACACCATGGAATACTATGCAGCCATAAAAAAGGATGAGTTTGTGTCCTTTGTAGGGACATGGATGCAGCTGGAAACCATCATTCTATTTTTGATTTTTTATTAATTGCCATTTTGACTGGTATGAGATGGTGTCTCATTGTGATTTTGACTTGCATTTCTCTAATAATTGATGGTGTTGAGCATTTTTTCATAAGTATGTTGTCTGTGGGTATGCCTCCTTTTGAAAGATGTCTGTTCAGGTCCTTTGACTACTTTTTATTGGGGATGTTTGTTTTTGGTTTCTTAATCTGTTTACATTCCTTATAGATTCTAGATATTAAACCTTTGTCAGAAGCATACTTTGCAAATATTTTCTCCCATTATGTAGGCCGTCTGTTTACTTTGTAGATTGTTTCCTTCTTTGTTTCTTTTTTTTTTTTATTTTTTGTCAGTACATTGTAAGTGTATATATTTGTGCCGTACATTGGATGATTTCATAGAAGTATGCAATGTGAAATAAGCACAGCATGGAGAATGAGGTATCCATCCCCTCAAGCACTTATCCTTCAAGTTACAAACCGGTTACTCTCTTTTAGTTACTTCAAAATTTACAATTAAGCTATTATTGACTATAGTCAACCTGTTGTGCTATCAAATAGTAGGTCTTATTCATTCTTTCTATCTATGCTTTGTACCCACTAACCATCACCAACACCCTCTCCCGACCCTCCCACTACCTTTATCACTCTCTGGTAACCTTCTTTCTATTCTATATGTCTATGAGTTCAATTGTTTTAATTTTTAGATCCCCAAAATAAGTGAGACTGTGCTGTTTGACTTTCTGTAACTGGTTAATTTCACTTAAGGTAATAATCTCCAATTCAATCCATATTGTTGGAAAGTTTTTTGTTCTGTGTCTTTTTAATTGGGGTGAAGCCCCAGTTAAAATTAAGCCATTTTAATTGGGGTGAAAAGATATCTCATTGTAGTTTTGATTTGCATTTCTCTGATGATCAATGATATTGAGAAGCTTTTCATACGTCTGTTTGCTATTTGTATGTCTTCTTTTGAGAAATGTCTCTTCAAATCTTTTGCCCATTCTTTGATGAGATTATAAGATTATTTCCTATACAGTTGTTGAGTTTATCATATATTCTGGTTATTAATCCCTTGTCAGATAGGTAGTTTGCAGATATTTTTTCCCATTCTGTGGGATGTCTCTTCACTTTTTTGATTGTATCCTTTGCTATGAAGCAGATTTTTAACTTGATATAATCCTGTTTGTCCATTATTTTTCCTTTGATTGCCTGTGGTTGTAGGGTACTGCTCAAGAAATTTTTGCCAAGAACAATGTCTTAAAGATTTTCTCCAAAGCTCCCCTGCAGTAGTTTCAGTTTGAGGTCTTAGATTTCTGTCTTTCAATCCATTTTGATCTGATTTTTGTATATGGTGAGACATTGGTCTGATATTTCATTCTTCTGCATATGGATATTCAGTTTTCCCAACACCATTTATTGAAAAGAATGTCTTTTACCCAGTGTATGCTGTTAGTAACTTTGTCAAAAATAAGTTGGCTGTAGGTGTGTGAATTTGTTTCTGAGTTTTCTATTCAGTTCCATTGGTCTATGTGTCTATTTTTATGCCAGTATCATTCTGTTTTGGACACTATAGCTCTGTGGTATTATTGAAAGTCAGGCAATGTGATTCCACCAGTTCTGTTCTTTTTACTTAGGATAGCTTTGGCCATTCTGGGTCTTTTGTGTTTCTACATAAATTTGAAGAATGTGTTTTCTAATTCTGTGAAGAATGTAATTATTTTAATAGAGATTGCACTGAATTTATAGATTGTTTTGGGTAGTATGGACATTTTCATAATATTTATTCTTTCAATCCATGAACATAGAACATTTTCCCACTTTTTAGTGTCCTCTTAAATTTTCTTCATCAGCATTTAATACTTTTCATTATATAAACCTTCCATTTTTATGGTTAATTACTAGGCATTGAATTTTGTGTCACTGTTGTGATATTGATAATGAGATCTCTTTTTTGATTTCTTTTTCACATTGTTCACTGTTAGCCTATAGAAATGCTACTGTTTTTTGTTTATTTTGTATACTGCAACTTTACTGTATTTATCAATTCTAATAGTTTTCTTGTGGAGTCTTTAAAATTTTCCAAATATGAGACCATATCATTTGCAAACAAAGATACTTTGATTTATTTATTTCCAATATGGATGCCCTTTATATCTTTCTCTTGTCTGATTTTTCTAGCTAGGACTCCCAGTACCATGTTGAGTAACAATGTTGATGTGGGCATCCTTGTCATGTTCCAGATCTTAGAAGAAAAGCTTTCATTTTTTCCCCTTTCAATGTGATACTAGCTGTAGGTCTGCATAAAATCCTCATATATGTATTCCATTAGTTCTGTCCTTCTGGAGAACCCTGACCAATACAGATTTTGGTACCAGGAGTGGTTCTGGAGGAACAGAATATTAAGGATGGAGTTCTTTCATTGGTTTTGGGGTTCCGGGAGTTGACTGTTCAATATGATTAGACCCCTAAATGCTAAAGATTTTACTTCTAATAGTATGGAGAACACTGATAATTCTTGGGGTGAACTGTTTAGCGAGTTATGCAAAATAAATGCATTTGACACTCCTGATTCACCACTTGTGAGAAGCAAGGAGTTTAGTGACTCTATACATAATACTTTGACCATATGTGGAGAACCAAGGAACATAATGAAGCTGGTTGGTTGCTCCTAAGTGGACAAAGTGATCAAAGAAAATGATGAACTAAGGGATTCTATCTCCTGGCTTCAGGAGATACTGAGCCTCAAATCTGCTAAGATCGCCCTGAGTGGGAGTCTTGGCTCCTGTAGAGAAAGAGCTGAAATTGTGGAAAAACAAACACAAGCTCTTATCATGCAAGTGGCTGATCTGCAATGAAAAGTGCATGCACAGCCTTGCCAGGTGTCTACTGATAAAATGAGGGCATTGATTGGAAAAGAATAGGACCCTGCAACTTGGAATGGGAATGCGTGGGAGAACTATGATGAAGCTGAAACACTGAGTTTGTAAACTCTGATAAACCTTTCTTGCCAAAAGAAACAGCTTCCCCATCCCCAGTAGAGGCAACATCCCCTCGCGGACCCATACTGCCATGAGCCTTTCCATCTTTGTTTGAGGAGATAAACCCTGCACTGGCTGAGGCAACAATTATGGCCTCCCCTGAGGCAGGTGCCAGGTAAGATAACGTTGATTATCCTCAGGAGCCATCCCCAACAACCCTGCTTGCTTCTAAACCTATAACTAGACTAAAGTCCTGGTGGACACCTAGGGATGAGGTTGAGAGTGTGACCCATGACGAGGTGCGCTACACTCGAAAAGAACTGTCTGGGTTTTCTAATTTATATAAGCAGAAATATGGAGAACAGGCAAGGGAATGAATATTAAGGGTGTGGGATAGTGGGAAGGAATATAGTATTGAATCAGGCTGAATTTATTGATTTAGGCCCAAGAAGTAGGTACTCTACATTTAATGTTGTTAAATATAACAATGCTGTTAAATATTGTAAATTTTTCAGCTCTATTAGATCTGTTTGGTTCCTTCTTAAAATGGCTGTTTTGCATTTCATCTCTTGTATATTTTTATTGTATTCCTTATATTCTTTGGATTGAGTTTTGACTTTCTCCTGAATCTTGATCCCCATCCATATTCTGAATACTATGTCGGTCATTTCAGCCATTTCGGCCTGGTCAGAAACCATTTCTGGGGAACTAGTGTGGTTGTTTTGAGGTAAGCAGACACTCTGGGATTTTGAGTTGCCAGAATTCTTGTGTTGTTTCTTTCTCATTTGTGTGGGCTGATGTTCCTTCAATATTTGTAGTTGCTGTCCTTTGGATGGGTTTTTTTGTGTGTGTGTTTATATTCTTTGATGCCCTTGAGAGTTTCATTGTGGCATAAGTGGGGTTCAGCCCACTGGTATCATTTCTGGAAGATTTCAGGGGGTGAGGGCTCAGCTTAATCACTCCTGGGCTGTGTGCTCTAACCCTGGGGGATGGGTATCAGACTCCCAGCTTTGTTTTCTGGCCTCTCAAGGTTAGAAAACTGCTGCATTTGGGAGGATGAGATATTCCCAGTCCATGAGCAGCAACAATCCAATGGCTGGTGCCAGCCAAAGTGCTTCACTGGGGCAGTGGCAGTGGGATGCATGCTTGCATATACATGCCAGCAGCAACAGTGGCACAGCCAAAACTTTCCATATTGGTACTAGCAATGAAATGCTGAGAACAAAATAACTTTGGAAACAACCTCGTCTTCTGTTTTCTTCTCACACGAACTAACAAATCCCTCAGTGAACCGTTTTGTCTCTACATTCGAAATACATCCAGAATCAGGTCACTTTTTACCATTTCCATTGCTGCTACCCTGGTCCAAGGCACTGTAACTCTCACATCACATTACTGCAGTTGTAATTTGGCTATTCTTTCTGCCTCAGTTTCTGCTCCCCTCCAGTGTATTATTTACCAGTACCCAGAGTGATACTTTGAGACATAAATCAGGTTATATCTCTTTTCTGTTCAGAATCCTTCAATGGCTTTCCATCTCCAGACGCTTCCTATCTTCTCAGAAGCTTCAATTTTAAATCCTTAAAATAGCCTATAAAGTCTTACATGATCTGGATCCCTTTAATTCTTTGATTGTGTCTGCTACTGCATTCCCTTTCATTCCCTTTGCCTCAGCCACACTCAATCAAGGTCTTTACATTTACTGTTGTCTCTGGCTATAATAATCTTTCCTCAGATATCAGCATGGTTAGCTCCCTCATCTACTGTACAAATATTGCCTTCTATGATGGTTTTTATGGTTACCTTATTTAAATAGAATGTCTTTAGTCTCTACTAACACAGACCATCCTCTTGTCTAGTCTATTATTTCCATAACACTTATTACCATGTAACATTAAACAAATAGGTAATAGAAAGACATTAATATGCAAATATAATGTTATATTTGTGTATATGCATATTTATTATTAACCTCATTACCTATTTCCTCCAACTAATATACTCTTCATAAGAGTAGGCAATTTTGTCTCTTTTATTTACTGGTGTATATTTAGCATCTAGAATACCCCCTGGCACATAGTAAGATGTCAATAAATGTTTGTGAAATGGTTGAAATAAAAATGAAAATATTGGCCAGGCACTGTGGCTCACACCTGTAACACTAGCACTTTGGGAGACCAAGGCAGGTGGATCACAAGGTCAGGAGTTCAAGACCAGCCTGGCCAAGATGGTGAAACCCCCGTCTCTACTAAAAATACAAAAATTAGTCGGGCATGGTGGCAGAAGCCTGTAAACCCAGCTACTTGGCAGCCTGAGGCAGGAGAATCGTTTGAGCCTGGGCGGCAGAGGTTGCAGTGAGCTGAGATCACGCCACTGCACTCCCACCTGGGCAACAGAGTGAGACTTTGTCTCAAAAAAAAAAAAAAAAAAAAGGAAAAGAAAATATTACTAAGGGTCTAGGTTTTTGGGGCATAATGAATGTCTGTGGCATTTACAGAGAATAGCATTCATTTAATAATTCATATATTGGGCCGTGACTTTCTTTTCTATACTCTTAAACTAGTAGTTAGTTGTTTTATTACTACCTAACATTGCATGTGTTTGACTTATTTCTAAACTTACTGAAGAAATCATTCTTCCATTTTTGGCTCAATATCACTAATCATCAGAGAAGTGCAGATAAAAACTACAGTGAGATATCACCTCACCCCAGTTAGACTGGCTATTATCGAAAAGACAAAATATTAATAATAAATGCTGGCAAGGATGTGGAGAAAGGGAAACTCTAACACTCTGTTGATGGGAATGTAAATTAGTACAGTTATTATGGAAAACACTATGGAGGGATCTCAAAAAAATAAATAAATAAAACTACCATATGATCCAGCTATACTATTACTGGGTATGTATCCAAAGGAGATGAAGTCAGTATATCAAAGACACATCTGCACACCCAGGTTTACTGCAGCACTATTCACAACAGCAAATATATGGAATCAACCGAATTGCCATCTAGAAATGAATGAATTATACTTTTGATGTCTTTGAACATCATGCTTAATGACTATTTGATGATGCATGTAAGTTAAAGATTACTCAAATCCATATTTTTCTTATTTTAATTCCTCTTTTAAAGAAACTTTAAATGAAATGTATATATGTTACCTGGGGCATCTTGATAGACATTGTCTATTTTTATTTATACCAAAATAGATATTATTGCCATTAAAGTTGCAGATCACAGTTTATCCACTCAAAGGAATGTGACAAGGGGTGACAGCAGAAAGTGTCACAAACTATTTCAGAAAGGAAAACTGAAAATTTTTTTAGTAACATATTTAAATATAACATTTTTATTTAGAGAGGGACAAAAAAAAATCTACTAGGGGATTTATTTAAGCTATTTAAATGACATGAATGTTATAAATGCAGAATAAATAATTATAGAAAAATCTATATTTATTTGTATAGTTATTTGTATTTTCATCAAAACAGTGATGTTTAAGGATATAGGACATAATGTGAAACAGAGCCAGAAACTAGAGAATCACTTAATATCAGGAGGTGTGTCTGTCAATAAATTTTCAAAATTTGGTAAGCTTCCTTTCTCCCTGAAACCAATGATAACTGTCTTCTCTAGGGATTTTTTGATGTGCAGGAACAAGTGTGAAGGTATACTCAAGAACTTTCGTCCCAGATAGTCTCCTTCACCAACAGGTAAACTCTTAAAGTCTAAAAAATGTGCTTATTCAAGGAAAACCAGAGTTTTCCCATTTGTACACCATTCTCAGTTGACTTAAAATATATGTGGTACTATGGAGTAAATATTTGTATTCTCTCAAAATTTATATGTTGAAACCTTAATCTCCAATGTGATGGTATTTGGAGGTGGGGCCTTTGGGAAGTAATTAGGTTCAGATGAGATTGGTGCATTTATAAGTGAGATTCAATCTCTCTCTCTCCCTCCACCAAATGAGCAAACCTGGAAACAGGCTCTCACCAGACATAGAATCTGCCGGCACCTTAATCTTGGACTCTTAAGCTATTAGAACTCTAAGAATAAAAAAGTTTGCTGTTTAAGTCACTCAATTTATGGTATTTTTGTTATAGCAGTCTGAACTGATTCAGACATACTCTTTTGGAGTTTTTATGAAAGTAGTATAGTATATGATTTCCTTTACCTCCTATATCTAGTGCCTGTGCCAGATAGTCTGGAAAAAAGCGTGTTATAGTTATTAAGCAGGCAGGCTCTGAAGTCAGATGGCCTAGGTTCAAATTAAGTTTCCACCACTTACTGAGTGACCTTCTCTCTATGCCACAATTTTACTATCTTTAAAATGGGCTTAACAATTGTATCTACCTCGTAATGTGGATTTGAAGTTTAAATGAGTTAGTAATTGTAAAGTCCTTAGAGCCATACCTGGCCTGAGATAAGATCTTATTAGATTCTTATTGTTATCATATTTTTTAAAAAATATTTTTGATGTGAGAGAGTACATAAGAACAAAATGTAAATGCAAATGCAACACTTCCCTGGTAGAAACATGGTACTTAAGAAGTTTTACATTTCTATTAAATTTCTATTGTTTTGTTCTGCTTAATAACAATATGAACTGAGCACATTATTATCCTCTGGACATTTATTCATGTCACCTAAAACAGCAGTCCCCAGACTTTTTGGTAAAAGGGACTGGTTTCATGGAAGACAATTTTTCCACTGACAGTGAGGGAAAATAGTTTCAGGATGAAACTGTTCCACGTCAGATCATCAGGCATTACTTAGATTCTCATAACGAACCCACAACCTAGATCCCTCGCATGTGCAGTTTACAATAGGGCTCACATTCCTATGAGAATCTAACGTCACTTCTGATCTGACAGGAGGCGGGGCTCAAGGAGTAATGCTCCTTTGCCTGTAGCTCACCTCCTGTTGTGTAGCCTGGATCCTAACAGGCCACAGACCTGCACTGGTCCAAGGCCCAGAGGTTGGGGACCCATGAAATAAAACACCTCATATCTTCACTCTACTTAAACACAACATATTCTTCCTCCAACACTTAACTCAGGTCCCAACTCTTCCACAACACTTAACTCAGGTCCCACCTCTTCCACAAACCCTTCGAGACTACGCAGTCCATTCGACCTACACTTAAAGCAACAATTGCCTGTACTAGTCATTTGCAAAGTAATCTTTTTATGCTTTGTGACGTTCACTTTTCTGATGTCTTTATTATTCCTAAATACACTATAAAGTCCCTATAGAGAGGGCCCTGTCTTTAACCTCTTTATATTCCTGTAGCACCTAGAACACTGCATACATGGAAGATTCACCATAATTATTTGTTGATTATGTTTTACCCTATTCTATTTTGTACATGGTAATAATATAATAATTTGATTTCTAAAAGGTCCATATACAATAAAAGCCCTGTTGCCTAAGTTGATATTCATCACCGACACATAATTGTATGGTCATTTGTGTGTATATAAACATGCAGGCACATACAATTATAAATCCTGTCATGAATATAATTGCTTTTCTCAATGAACTTCTGTGAAATAAAACACAGCTAATGCCTCCCACTTACCATTTCCACTGAAATTATGGTTTGCAGCTTGTAGTGGGAAAGCACTATGTAAAGGATCCGAACCATTGTGATCAGAAATGCCATTGATTGTCTTTATTACTAGAATAACAAACCCTCCAAAATATGATAGCAAGTAATATGATCATTTCCCTTGGCAGCATCATTAAACTTGGCAGTGAACTACTTCAAACAGCTGTGAGTGTTAAACATTAGTTCAGTCTTAAGTAGATTTGGCTATTAAATAGCCAAATGTGCACTGCAGTCTATCTGAACGTTAAAAGCACCTTTCAAACTTAATTTTACAGAAATCTTAATGACCAGAACAAATTATTGAAGGCAAAAAGAAAAGTAATTATTTCAACAGATGAAAGGAAACAATAAATGAATGTTAATGTTTTAAAAAGGGGGCTTTAAAAAAGAAGTCTCTTTTTATAAGGAAATGTTCTGAGCTCAAAATATGATGATGATACTTAAGCTACTGTTTACATAGGAATTATTCCTATTTGCATATATAATTCTTGGAGGGGAGGGAATTAACAGCTTTTCTAAACTTGAGTTATTAAGTGAAACACCAGAAGAATATTTGTTTTCAAAAGGGAATTTCATTAGTTTCCTTTTTAATTTTAGATTTTTAATTTTTGTGGGTACATAGTCTTTGTACACTGTTGGTGAGAATGTAAATTAGTCCAATCACCGTGGAGAAGAGTTTGGAGGTTCCTTAAGAAACGAAAATTAAAGCTACCATACGATTCAGCAATCCCACTACTGGGTACATATCCAAAAGAAGGGAAATCATTAGTTTGTAAATGCCTAATTTAGACATTTTCTACAATGATTAGAACTAAGAATGAATCACAATGGTAAATGGGCATGACCAGAAATGGAAAAGGAAGTGACAAAAGCAGATGCAAAAAGACTTCGATATGTGGTGGTGGTGGTGTGGTGGTAAAGATCGATTGCGAATTTGAAGTCCAACGCATTTCATTGTCTTTTCCCAGTGCCGCCAATGGGTAACTCTGAGAATGTGTTGAAATTCTAAACTGATAGACAAAGAACATAACTAGTGAAAAAAGTAATGGTCTTGTAATTGTTCTCATTATTACCTTGTAGATATTTATAACTTAAAGGTATACATTTAAATTATAAAATTGGCAAAATTATCACATCAGCATAGTAAAAAATACTTTGAAAGAAAATGAACAATTATTTACTAATAAAATATACTTAGCCAAAATCAGATTTGTATGAAACCAAGTTTGAAGTATATGCATTATGTATAAAATAGTCTTCAACACCATTCTGTCAGAATTTTTTCCTTAAGGAACAATGTAATTTTGCTGCACTAAAGCCAGTGACTAAATTTTACTCTCAAAATTCCGTATAGAAATACAGGCAACGAAAACTAAGCTAATACCTAAGTATTCTCCCCCAAGCATTTGTGTCTTTAGCCAAGATTTACAATTTCTTCTTAAACAGGATGAAGAACTCTTTCAGATTCTACTACGTTGCCAATAACAACAGGAACCTTCTTTTCAGAGAATTAAATAGGTTCTAGTGGCGTAAAAAATTAAAATGAGGTGAGCTGACCACAATTTAATCAGGTTCCTTAGGTTTGGAAAATCATTGGTTTAGTTACAAATAATTTAAGGTTGGATTTGTGGAAGAAATTTTAGTTTTCTCAGTCAGATTTTAAGCCCTTGGCAAGCAGGAAATAGATCTGTGTGGTTCATGTACTTCCACGGAAGCACCTGATTGAATGCTCCATTTCTGTGGGCTTACAGGATGTTTTCCTTAAAACAATAATAGCACAACTATGACTGTCTTATATAGTAGGAAAAAACTGTCCTCAAGGGGCTTAGGAATTCTCTGAATGTCTTTTACTGATGATGATGTGACTCCCTTGAGGCAATTCAGCCCCAGATTTCATTTCACCCTGTGGGTCTAGTGAAGTCATTTTTGAACACTAGTTCTATGCAATGGAAGTAGAAATATAGCCTGTCCTATTTCTGGCAATTAAAAAGGGAATAATAACTCTGACAATGTATTTTACCTTTATGTTTCCCACCCTTACCAAACACAGTATTATTTGTTTTCATTCTTTTATTATTATTATTATTTTTACTCTACTTGCAAGCTGAATAAATACAGTATTCTATCTCCACTATTCTTAGATGAAAGGAAAAACACTCAAGCATTGCTTTTAATGATTTCACAATCTCTAAGTTTTCATGGTTTTATCAGTTATATATAATGAAGATGAGTGAGTACTTTGCACTTTGTACAGTATAAATACTTCTATAAGGTTAAAATTGGGAACAATAAAAAATAAACTAGGTTTGTAAACCCAACAGGAGTAATTGGAACTGGAACTACTTCAAGCTTCTTGCTATTGGGACTGTTAAATGTTCTAAGACAAATAGTTATTTGTTCTACTAATTCAGTCTCCAAGTATTTTTTGTTGGTTTTGGTGAGCATAATATTATACTAAGCACAATAATAATAGTAATAATTATAAAGGTGCCAAGACCTCTGCTAAGCACTTTACATTAATTATCTCATTTATTCCTCAAACCAACATGAGAAAACAGGTACTATCATTCCTCCATTTTCTAGCTGAGGAAACTGGCATTGAAAGTTAAAAGATGCTTGCCCAAATTCACAGCAAAGCTCAGAACTGAATCCAGTTCTGTCTCACTCTAGATTCTGCACTGTTAACAGCTTAACTACACAGCATAATCCCTAGCTTGTAGTACACTGAACTAATATACTAACATTTCACAAACAGAGTTATCTTCTGAAAAAGAACAGACACTAGAATGATGAGGCTTTGGTTTTTGAGTTTTTCTTGAAGTAAAAACTCTCAATAATGTTTGCTAATAGGGACATACCTAAGCTATGTGTGTAAGGAGGTGAATGGAATTCAGGACACCAAGAGATTAAAAAAAAAAAAAAAAAAGACATTTACTTGTATTCTAGAAGGGTACACATGTATTAAAAAACAATGTAAAATGCAGCCTTCCACAAAAGAAGCAGCGTCATGAGAAAACTTGGGTTTCAAGTTTTGTAAACGCTGCATTTTCAATATTACAGTGTCAGTCTTCATTCACTCTTTGACAAGGTTGTCAATCAAATAGCAATCTAGTTTTGTGAGACATTAAACAAAGATCAAAGCAATGATACTGCTGAGTTAACATTATCTTCCTACTTAAACACTTTCATACTTTAGCATCAGTATTAACTTCAAACTCATCTTTCAAAGCAAACAAAATGGTAGAAACTTTAGTATCATTCTTCCCCATGGAAACCATAATTGCTAGCTCTTAGTCAAATATTTTTGAAACATTTCTTTCAATTTATATTTTAAGGAAATGCAGAAAACCATTTTTAGTATCTATTTATATATTTTACATATTTTGTTTTAGCAGTAAAAAGTAATGCAGTTAAACGTGGAATATCATTTTCATTCTCACTTTCGAACAATGGCAAATGAAAGGCATCAATAATCAATTTAATAAGCAAGGAAACTCAGAAAATAAATGCAGTGGAAAAATAACTTCTGTATCCTCCTCAGCAAGCTGACTTATAAGCAGAGCTAAGCCTAACTCCTGGATATTATGTCAGCACAAGCCTCGCTTTTAAGCAAACCATATGAGATTTCTATGATGCTCATATGAAAAGGTTATGAATATTTTTGTTTACACTTTCAAAACCATGCCCTGGTAAACATCACCAAAAACCCCCAATCTACCACAAAAATAAAGTAGACAAAATATGGGATGTAAACACACATTGATGTGATATATTATCTTTTTCCTGGGAAGTAGGCACTGAATGCCTCACTAAATTCCCTTTCTTACTAGCATTTTGTGAGTACCATTGGGGCATATGGCACTGTATTAGATGTTACCACATTAGCTGAAAATAAGGGCATAGTCCTCAAGGAATGTTCTGCATCTTAACTGTGCTTGTTATATACAAAGTCCTCAGAACATGTTAGAACTAAATAATGTTGAATTAATTATTTGGTTATAGATAAAATTTGCCCAAAGTGTGATATTTTCCCTGGAAAAATAAGGAATGTAAATATATTTGGAAGCTCAACCTTGTCACTTTATCAAATAATGATAGAAACCGTCAGGTGGGAAACATACTCTGGCTATCTCTGACTAAAGGAATTGATAGATTTATAAATGCATCTTTTATGTACAATTTGGAGGTGAGAGTTGGGCAAGGAGGAAAGGCAGTCTTTTGTTTTAGGTTTTCAATTGACTAGGAAAGATGAGCTAATCTGACATGGAGAAACCAGAAGCAAGTCAAGTAAATTGCTGACAACTACCTCAAGTCAAAAATCAGCCAAGAGCTCTCCATGATTCCTCAAAATATGTTCTGAACTAAGGTGCCTAGCACTTGAGTATCCTTCAACACATTGAAATTAGGATGCTTTCTTGGACTCCACAGTTTTTTTTAGAGCCAAGCGTAACTCATCACAATAATTTTGCTGTAGAAATATAGCCCACCTACATGAATATGTGGTATATTAGTGCCTGAATGAAAAAAAAAAATGAATGTCTCTTATTAAGTCATTGATGAATGTCTTTGTGTGCTTTAAAATTTCTGGTGACTTCACTCTGTATTCTCCATATAAAACGAGGACAGTCTAAAGGACCATTGTAAGTGCACTTTTCTTTTTGCTGCTTTTTTCTTATCTTTTTTCTTTTGTATTTTATTTTTTATAGAGATAGGGTTTTGCCATGCTGCCCAGTCTGGATGTGAACTCCTGGGCTCAGACAATCCTCCTGCCTCAGCCTCCCAAAGTGCTGGGATTACAGGCGTGAGCCACCATGCCTGGCCTATAATTGCACTTTTCTACCATTGATACACCAGAGAAATCTCACAAAGCTTCTGTCATCATTTAAGCAATCAAAATCAATACCAGTATTTTGTCATTAAAATAAAAAATGTGACTTTTAAGGTGAAATAACTGTATCCCAACCTACTCCGACATTGCAAAGAATATAAAAATGTTTATGTCTTTGATTCCTGGATGATTATATGACTATATGCCTATATGACTACAGATACATGCTCCTAGAATTTAAAAAATTATAAAGTAATATTACAATGTTCTAAGTCATCTCAAATGAACCAGTCCTATACATACCCCAGCACTTTTCTAAAAATTAGTTGTAGTACAGCTTGAAAAATGGTAATGTGATACCTCCAACTTTCTTTTTGTTTAAAAGCACTTTGGTTACTTGGACTCTCTTTTGGTTCCATATGAATTTTAAAACAGCTTTTTCTAATTCTGCACAAAATGACATTGGTAGTTTCATAGAGATTGCAGGGGATGTGTAGATTGCTTTAGGCAGTATGGGTATTTTAACCATATTTGTTCAATCCACGAGCATGGAATGCTTTTCCATTTACTTGTGTCATCCACGATTTCTTTCAGCAGTGTTCTGTAGTTTTCCTTGTAGAGATCCTCTACCTTGTTGGTTAATGTATTCCTAGGTATCTATTTTGTTGGTGAATTTGTCATAGATGGCTCTTATTTTTTGAGGTATGTTCCTTTGATGCTTAATTTGTTGAGTATTTTTTTATCATGAAAGGATGTTGGATTTTATCTAATTCTTTTTCTGCGTCTATTGAGATGATCATGTTTTATGTTTTTAATTCTGTTCATGTAGTGAATCAAATTATTGATTTGCATATGTTGAATCAACCTTGCATCCCAGGAATAAAGCCCACTTTACCATGGCAAATGAACTTTTTGATGTGCTGGTGGATTAAGCAAATTAACACAGAAACAGAAAACCAAATATTGTGTGTTCTCACTTACAAGTGAGAGTTTAGTGAGTTAAACTTTGAATACATACAAACATAAAGATGAAGACCACAGATACTATGGAGTCCAAAACAGGGGAAGTATAGAGGCGGCGAGGACCAAAAAACTTCCTTTTGGGTTCTATGTTCACTATTTAGGCAACGGAATCAATAAAGGCCAAACCACAGGAACATGCAACATACCCTTTTAAGAAACCTGCACGTTTCCCGAATCTAAAATAAAAACTAATAAATAAATAAATATAATTACTTTGGGACACCGACATTACTAATAATGAAATTCTGCTGAACACCCAATCTTTCTCTTTAACATTACAATTATAATAAGTGTAAGTGGCCGTACAAGAAATCCATGAATCACTTTAGAATTATTAAACATGATGAGAGAATTCATAGTTAGGTTTGGTTCGAATCTGCGTATGTTCTATAACTTAGAAATACAATTGCATATACTAACCTACATGGAAAATATTCATTATGATATATTATAAAGTTGATTCTTAAATATCCACAGAAAGGGAAGACACCAAAGAAAAGAAAATCCAATACAGGTAATAATCCACAACAGTAAATTCTTTTGATTGTGAATTATATGATTTTATTTATTTATTTATTTATTTGAGACTGAGTCTCGCTCTGTTGCCCAGGTTGGAGTGCAGTGGTGCGATCTCAGCTCACTGCAAGCTCCGCCTCCCCAGTTCACGCCATTCTCCTGCCTCAGTCTCCCAAGTAGCTGGGACTACAGGCACCCGCCACCATGCTCGGCTAATTTTCTTTTTTTGTATTTTTAGTAGAGATGGGGTTTCACTGTGTTAGCCAGGATGGTCTCGATCTCCTGACCTCGTGATCCACCCACCTCGGCCTCCCAAAGTGCTGGAATTACAGGCGTGAGTCACTGCGCCCGGCCTATATGATTTGATTTTTAAGAGAATTTTCAATTGTAATTACTTTGCTTAAACATGAACTTGCCCCAAATCCCAATTTTCACAGCAAACAGCTTTAGCTTTTTCCTCTTCTAATCTATCCTGCAAATGACCAACAGATATACCTTCCAAAAATAGTGTTTTGAGCATAGTACTCTAAGACTTGTGAGACACATTATTAAACCTTTACCCTGAACTTGCTAAAACTCAAGTTAGAATCTTGCTAACTCTCTACAGCTGTATCTCCTGGCTTTTCCTGGCATTTCAGCTATAATTCACCAGTGAATGAACCATTTTTTTAGTTAAAAAAAGGAAAAAAAAAATAGCTGATTCATTGTCCATAACATACTTTATGAAGATGGTCAGGCAGTGTGATAGAGGGGAAAGAACTTGGAACACCCAAGTTCGAATTCTGGTGTTGTGCTTATTAGCTGTGCCAAAGTGGTCAAATTCCATAACCTTTCTCTTCTCCAATTTTCTCACCTAGTTCTTTGAATGGAATTCACCTATGAAGCATTTTACTTGTATTTATTTATTGCCTAATTCGTCTAATATAGTGAAGGGTAGCCCAGGCCAACTGAGATATACTGAAATATAAATTTGCCAAAGAGAATATACGCAGTGGCAAATAACAGAAAATGTCTAAATTAAGTGTTGACATCAGCGTGTCACTCTATAATTCAGTTAATAGTACCTGGAGGAGAAATGTCTAAAAGCATACGCACTAATTAATTATGCAAATATATTCTCAGACCACCTACCAATCTGCATTTCTAGTAGGTACCCTCCTTCCTTGATACTTTATGGGGAAAATGCAACTATCATTTGATATTGAGGACATTTCTTTCTCTGTGACATTATGCTCAAACTAGGAAGGAAAGAGAGGAACATATGTTTAAATAATGCCACAAGTAAAATACAAATTAACAGTAGTATAGGAAACAAGTACTGCTTCAGAGGTTCTAGCCAACGAATTAATCCCCTGTTTACATCTTATGAAGCCCATGAGTAGATAAAGCACAAAGGTTCAAGCCTCAGTGATATTGACTTCCCCATAATAGCAAAATTCTATGGTCAATTAAATCCCTAATGTTAAATTATTAAAGATCACTCTTCGCTGCCACAAATCATTGGATATAGGTCGGGCATACAAAAGATTAGGCAACTGATTATTTAGGACACGAGTGACAATTTCATAAAAACTTGTTTCTGCTACTTTACAAAATGGGGCAGAAGAAAATTTAAATGTATCACTAGGGTACAGCAAACCATGTTGAACAGCTGCAAGTGAGAGGCTAATTTGCTCATCAGCTATCAATTTCTTTCAACTGTGGGTATTAAGGATGTAAGTAAGACTCTGTGAATGCCACTAGGAAAAAGAAAAAAAAATCCCTGGACTCAAGATGTTTAGAATCTTGTTGGTGGGAAAAACTAGGGAAGTTTGAAATTAGTAAGAACAACTCACAGAAGAATATAACATGGAGAAAATACGAATACTAGTAAAATAGTACAGTATTTGGGCCTTGAAAGCCTGATTGGGATTTCAATAAATAAGGGTTGAGTGTAAGACGTTTTCAAGCTTAGTCAATAGCAAGAACAAAATAGCAACGTATAAAACATAAATGTGGTGCACATTCAGCAAACAATTTTTAATCTAGTTTGGTGCAGGAAGAAAAGAAAAGGCTAGAGAGAGAATTTGAAGATGTGGTTAAAGCAGCAATGTGTTGGAACTGGTTCATACCACCTCGCAAGAGCTTACTGTTAGCATCTCTTGCCATGTCTGCATTCACTGACATCACACTGTTACCTTGAATTTGGCCATGGTGGGAAAACTTACACCATATAATTCAGCACATGTTGCAAATCAGGGTTTTGTATTTATTTGGGTTGGGAGAGAGTCAGTTAACAAACACTTTTTAGCACACTTCTATTTTAAGAATTTGAATGCCAGGGTCAGAAAAATATTTATTTCACAGTACCATTAGGAACTATTTAAGAACTTTTAACAGAGGAATGATTTGATTTAGGAGTCATCTACTGAAATTGGAAAGTTAAAGCCATGGGCATGGACAGAGTTTCCAAGAAAGAAAATACTTACAAGAGTTCTGAGGAAAGAGTTCTGGGAACATCCAGGCTTGGAGAAGAAAGGAGAGAAGCTTACTGGTGAAATACATAAAAAGAATAGTCAGAAAATAAGGGGGAAAATTAGGATTGGTCCAAGTCATAGAGGAAAGAAATAAGTGTCAAGAATGGTGTACTTTAAACAAGGAGGTAAAATATCACTACAAGGAGAATTATGAAACACTGTTGAAAGAAATCAAAGACAACCCAAATAAGTAGAAAAATATTCCATGCTCATGGTTTGGAAGAATCCATATAGTTAAAATGACCATACTGCTCAAAGCAATTTATGGATTGAACACTGTAGTATTAAAAAAAAAAAAAAGCCATTTTTAACAGAATAAGAGAAATGTATTCATTTGAAACCAAAAAAAAAAAAAAAAAAAAGCCCAAATAGACAAAGCATTCCTAAGCAAAAAGAATAAAACCAGATGCATCACATTACCTGACTTTAAACTATAAGGCTACACTAAGCAAAACAGCATGGTATTGGCACAAAACAAACATATAGACCAATGAACAGAAGAGATAACCCAGAAATAATGCTTCACATCTCCAAATATCTGATCTTCAACAAAATTGACAAAAGCAAGCAATAGGAAAAATACTCCCTATTCAATAAATGGTGCTGGGGTAACTGGCTAGCCATACGTGGAAGAATGAAATTGGACCCCTACTTTTCACCATATATAAAAGTTAACTCAATAGGGATTAAAAATGTAAGTGTTAAATCCTCAAAATATGAAAATCCTACAAGAAAATCCAGGAAATACTCTTCCTAAACTAGGCTCTGTTTGGCAAAAAATTTATGGCTAAGTTCCCCCAGAGCAATTGCAACATAAACAAAAATGGACAAGTGGGATCTAATTAAATTGAAGACCTTATGCCCAGCAAAATAAATTACCAACAGAGTAAACAGACAACCTACAAAATGGGAAAAGATATTCAGAAACCATGCATCTGACGAAGGTCCACAATCTACAAGGAACTTAAATCAACAAGTAAAAACAAGCAAACAAAAAATGCACTTAAAAATGGGGAAAGGACATGAACAGACACTTCTCAAAAGAAGATATACAAGTATCCAACAAATACGAAAAAAGTGCTCAACGTCACTTATTATGAAAAAAAATGCAAATCAAACCCACAATGGATATCATCTTGCCAGCAAGGATAGTGATTACTAAAAAGTAGAAAAACAGGCCAGGCGTGGTGGCTCACGCCTGTAATCCCAGCACTTTGGGAGCCCGAGGCAGGTGGATCACAAGGTCAGGAGATCGAGACCATCCTGGCTAATATGGTGAAACCCCGTCTCTAATAAAAATACAAAAAAAAATTGGCCGGGCATGGTGGCGGGCGCCTGTAGTCCCAGCTACTCGGGAGGCTGAGGCAGGAGAATGGCGTGAACCTGGGAGACGGAGCTTGCAGTGCGCCAAGATCGTGCCACTGTGCTCCAGCCTAGGCGACAGAGCAAGACTTCGTCTCAAAAAAATAAATAAAAATAAAAATGAAAAAATAAAACAAAAAGTATAAAAACAGCATGTTTGTGAGGCTGTAGATAAAAGGAAAAGCTTATATAATGTTGGTGGGAATGCAAATTAGTTCAGCCACTGTGGAAGGCAGTTCGGAGATTTCACAAAGAACTAAAAATAGAACTATCATTTGAACCAGTAATCTCACTGCTGGGTATATACCCAGAGAAAAATAATCCATTCTATCAAAAAGGCACATGCATCCGTTTGTTCACTGCAGCACTATTCACAAGAGCAAAGACATTTGATCAACCTATGTGCCCATCAACAGTCGACTGGATAAAGAAAATGTGGTACACATACAATCTGGAATACTATCTGGCCATAAAAAAGAATAAAATTATGTCCTTTGCAACAACATGGATAGAGCTGGGAGCAATTATCCTAAGTGATCTAAAGCAAGAACTAAAAAACCAATACTGTATGTTGACACTTGTAAGTTGGAGCCAAACACTGCATGCACATGAATATAAATATGGGAACAATAGACACTGGGAACTACTAGATGGGAGAGGAAGGGAGGAAGGGATGGGCTGAAGGATCACTTGTTGGATATTGTGTTTACTGCCTAGGTGATGGGATCATTGGGAGCCCAGGTCTCAGCATCACGCAATTTACCCAAGTAACAAACCTGCACATGTACCCTTTAATCTATAATAAATGTTGAAATGTAAAAACAGGAAAAGAAATTTCACATATATAATCTCATTCTTGGATGATGTTGTATGGATATAACATTGTGGTAGTTATATACAAATTTGTTATAATATTTATTCATTTATATCTAAAATTAGAATGTTCATTTAGATTCAATTCATTTTTAAGCAGTAATATTTTATTCGGATTTAAATAACAAGACCTGAACATTATTATTAGATTGGAATATATAAGAACAGGTCAAAAAAGTTTCTGAATATCCATGGTCACAGCAACCAGAGATATTTACTCTTAGCATTTTAGTGTATGTCTTTCTAATCTATTTTCCATACCTTTATTGAAACATATTATTTATATTAAAAAGTGCATAAATTATAAGTATATAAGTCAACGAATTTTCACAAATTGGACATATTTGTGTAATGAGCAATCAGTCAACAAACAGAATATTACCAAAAACCAAAAATTCCCCTTACACCTCTTTCCTGTCATTAGAACATCATCTGTCCTAAGAGTAACCATCCACTTTGGCAGGCTGAGGCGGGCCAATCACAAGGCCAGGAGATCGAGACCATCCTGGCTAACAGGTGAAACCCTGACTCTACTAAAAACACGAAAAACAGCTGGGCGTGATGGCAGGTGCCTGTAGTCCCAGCTACTCAGGAGGCTGAGGCAGGAGAATGGCCTGAACCTGGGAGGCGAAGCTTGCAGTGAGCCAAGATCGCACCACCGCACTCTAACCTGGGCGACAAAGTGAGACTCTGTCTCAAAAAATAAGAGTAAACGTCATCTTAAATTTTAACACAATAGATTCATTTTGCCTATTTTTGAACTCTATATGATTGGAATCAAAGTATAATTATTTTCATGTCTAGCTTCTTTCAGTCAGTGTTACATTTGTGGGATTCAAACACATTATTGTTTGTGGCTGTAAAACATTCCATTTCCTTGCTGAATAGCATTCTATTTTTTGAACATATCTGAATTTTTTTACTCGTTCTACGGCTCATGGGCATTTGGGTAATTTCCAGGTTTTGGAAAAAATAGTGCTGTTATGAATATTTTTTTATAAAGCATGATATGCTAGTGGTGAAATACATTAGCTTTCAGGCGCCATTAAGATTTGGAGATCATTATGTTAAGTGAAATAAGCCAGGCACAGAAAGACAAACATCACATATTTTCACTTATTTGTGGAACCTGAAAATCAAAACAATTGCACTCATGTACATAGAGAGTCGAAGAATGGTTACCAGAAGCTGGGAATGGTAGGGAGCTTTGGGGCTGAGGTGGGGATGGTTAATGTGTACGAAAAAATAGAAGGAATAAGACCTACTATTTGATAGCACAACAAGATGACTATAGTCGATAATAACTTAATTGTACATTTTAAAATGAAGAGTTTAATTGAATTGTTTGTAATGCAAAGGATAAATGATTGAGGAGATGGATGCCCCATTTTCCATCATGTGCTTATTTCACATTGCATGCCTGTATCAAAACCTCTCATGTACTCATAAATATATATTCCTACTATGTACCCATAAAAATTACAAATAGAAAATTAAATTAAGAAAATTAAAAAGTGGAGTGTTGACATCTTAACAAAGATTGTGCCTTTGTTACTCTGAATTAGCAACATGCAGATGGATCTCTAATCTTTCTACTCATTATCAAGAAAAATACTCAATACCTAATTTTCCCAATTATCTAGGAGCTGGATGCCTAATTCCAGAGACTAGTAAAGTATCTTCCAAATGGAAAGCTCTCAAAGACAGAATATGGAGGGGTGGGGAACAAAATTGCCTTTCTCTCTTCGTTTCCATGACCATTAATGAGCAGAAGATTATAAGAATTTATACAAAAAGCTCTAATTATTTGAAAATAGCGGCTTGTGGATACCAGTTTAGAGATAATAAGGTCTGTCAGATTTTTTTTCCACTAGTCTAAGTAATGATTTTTTAGGGAATAACTTGAGAGAGCTTTTGCAGGAAGTTAATGAACTGACCTAGTCACTTCTCCCTTTTGATATATTTACCGTTAAATGTCTATGACTGTTTGAATCTTTTTTTTTTATTTGTTTGCTCATCTCTTTTGACCTTTAGCAAGTGTGAGTCCACATAGAAAATCCTTTAAAAGTAATTTCTTGAAATGCTTTAAGATGGCTGACTGGACGCATCTGTTACTTGTTTCTTTCATGGAGAGGAACCAAAATAGTGGGTAGATAATCACCCCTCGAATAGACCATCTAATAGAGAACAATGGTATTTAACAGACAAGCGATAGGAAGCACTGAAATCAAGGAAGTAGAGGGAAACAAGGCTGTCCACTTGTCCAGGATCAGCTGGGAGCCTGAAGAGGCTCCTCAAGCAGGGACAGAGTGAGTGAGAGACCTCCAATGGTCCACATTTTTGCCACAGGCTCCTACAATCCTAGCCATGGGAAATCTGCTCAACACTTGCAGGTCCTGATACTAACATAGGGAGCTACCTGGAGACCACGCAATGTCATTTATCTAGAGAGGGATATCATGCTGAGTCCCACATACTGACCAAGTCCTAAGCAGCTGCAGCATGGCAGCATTTTGAGAGCCCAGCCACAATAATACTGTATCCTGCTCTAGGATGGTGTAGCATCTAGACATATCTGGAGCCCCATTGACATTACCTTCCCATAGCTACCACTGCTGGGGACAAAGTGTGAGACACTAGCAGTGAACCTCCTGCCTTATAGGAAGGGCAGTCACACAGTTTCACATGCCCCAAGTGCAAATTACACTTTCTGCAACCTCTGCCTCTTCTGGCATCTGCAGGGCTAAGGCATGAGTGAACCATATGTTCTCCAGCCACCTGCTTATGGATGCTCCCACTGAGAGCATCTTCACTTCCCCCAATAACAGGGCTATGGCACAGCCAGTTCTACTCACACCTGAGCATCCTGCCTACCACACCCAGCAACTGCAGACACCACCAGGGAACCTGAGAGCTGGTCAGCCTTGCCTTTGCCAACCCCATGTCTGCACACTTTCCAGGGGTCTGGGAATCTCTCAGCCCATTTCAACCAGTGTTGGTACCTGTGCACTCCTTCCAGAGTGGAATATAAAACCCACTCAATCTGCCACTACCACCACAATTGGTACCCACACATATGCACAATCTGCTATCTAGGAGACTGGCCTCCAGCCCATCACGGGTACCACTAACACCAAAATGAACTGCTTGGATCTCAGAGGGTTGTTCCACCATGGCTACTGCCATTGTCCATACAATGCCCACTGCCTAAGGACTAAATAACTGAATTACCCACCCACTGAGCCAACTGGTTCTATTCCTAGCATCTAAGCAAGCCATGTGGAGGCCCAAGAATCAGCCTTTTTAGACCCACTATCATGGTGCCAGTGTATGCCACACTGGAGCCCCAAACAGGCATTCTTGAACCACTCCTGCCAACACTGGGGCTCAAAGACTTGCTCATTTGGTATCCTACTCTTTTTTTCTTTCTTTCTTTTTTTTTTGAGACAGAGTCTCGCTCTGTCGCCCAGGCTGGAGTGCAGTGGCGCGATCTGGGCTCACTGCAAGCTCTGACTCCCGGGTTCACGCCATTCTCCTGCCTCAGCCTCCTGAGTAGCTGGGACTACAGGCGCCCGCCACCTCGCCTGGCTAGTTTTTTGTATTCTTTTTAGTAGAGACGGGGTTTCACCATGTTAGCCAGGATGGTCTCGATCTCCTGACCTCGTGATCCGCCCGTCTCGGCCTCCCAAAGTGCTGGCATTACAGGCTTGAGCCACTGCACCCGGCCTGGTATCCTACTCTTTAGAAAAATTTTGCCACAGCCTCCACTAACAACCACACTCCAAGCCACCAATGAAATAATAGGTGTTTATATGTCAGATTTTCTTTATCCTGTCTATAATTGATGGGCATTTGGGTTGGTTCCAAGTCTTTGCTATTGTACACAGTGCTGCAACAAACATACATGTGCATGTGACTGTATAGTAGAATGATTTATAATCCTTTGGGTATATACCCAGTAATGGGATTGCTGGGTCAAATTGTATCTCTGGTTCTAGATCCTTGAGGAATCGCCACAATGACTTCCACAATGGTTGAACTAATTTACACTCCCACCAAAAGGGTAAAAGCATTCCTGTTTCTCTGAATCCTTGACAGCATCTGTTGTTTCCAGACTTAAAAGAATGAGTTCATGTCCTTTGTAGGGACATGGATGAAGCTGAAAATCATCGTCCTCAGCAAACTAACACAGGAACATAAAACCAAACATTGCATGTTCTTACTCATAAGTAGGAGTTGAACAATGAGAACACATGGGCACAGGGAGGGGGAACATCACACACTGGGGCCTGTTGGGGTGGGGGGAAAAGGGAGGGAGAGCATTAGGACAAATACCTAATGCATGCAGGGTTTAAAACCTAGATGATGGGTTGACAGGTGCAGCAAACCACCATGGCACATGTATATCTATGTAACAAACCTGCACGTTGAGCACATGTATCCCAGAACTTAAAGTAAAATAAAAACTTAAAAAACAAAACAAAAAGAAATAATGGATATTGCTAATGCCATTTACTGTTGAAAAAAAAAAAAATCACACAAAAACTACACTACTGCATGCATCCAAAATCAGAGCCAAAGTATGCTGCAAAACAATCACCAAAAAACATCTTTAGGAAAAAGTCTTCCTTTAAGAAAGCAAATTTAAAGCAAAAAAAAAAAAAAAATGGAAGAAGCAACTTTCACACCAGATGTGCAGATATCAACCTAAGGACACAGAAAACATTAAAAAGAAAAGAAACATGACACCTCCAAAGGAACAAAATAATTCTCAAGCAACAGATACAAATAAAAAACAAATTTATGAAATCTTGGAAAAATATTTTAAAATATCGATGTTAAAGAAGCTCAGTGAGATACAAGAGAATACTGGAAAAAATACAAAGAAATCAGAAAAGCAATTCAGAATATGAGAGAGAAACTTGCCAAAAATATAGACATGATAAAAAAGAATCTAACGCAAATTTTGGAACTGAACAATTCATTGAATGAAATAGAAAACATATCTGAAAGCTTCAACAATGAACTGACTACAATAGAACAAAGAATCTCAGCACTTGAAGACAGTATTTTGAAATAACACAGTCAAACAAAAGTCTAGAAAAAAGAATTGAAAAAGTATGAGCAAAGCACATATGTCGTATGGGAAATGATTAAATGATCAAATATTCAAATGTTCAATGTCCCAGAAGGCAAAGAGAAAAGCAAAGGTTTAGAAAACCTGTTTTATTAAATAATAGATGAAAATTTCCCAAGTGTAGCAAGAGACTTAGGCACATAGATATAGGAAGCTCAAAGACCTCCAAATATATGCAAGACATAAATGTGTTCTCCATGGCACATTACATCAAACTGTCAAAAGTAATAAACAATGATAAAATTCTAAAAACAGAAGGAGAATAGTGTCTCGTCACTTATAATGGAACCCCAGTTATTTCTTATGAAAAAGCTTACAAGGCAGGATTAAATGAAATGATATATTCAAAGTGCTAAAAGAAAAATAATGCCATTCAAGGACACTATACTCAGCAAAGTTATCATTCATAAATTAAGAAGAAATAATTTTTTCCCAGCTAAACAAGAGTTGAGGGAATTAATTGGCACTATACTGTCCTGATAATAAATACTCAAGGGAGACCTCCACCTACAAGTGAATGAAGACTATCTACCATCATGAAAACACACAAAAGTACAAAATACACTGGTAGAGCTAGCACAAAAACAAGGAAAACACTCAAATGTTACCGTTACAGAAATTCACCAAACCACAATGGTATCTGTAAGAGAAAAATAAAGGAACAAAAAGTATACCATCAACCAGAAATCAATAAATGAAAGACAAGGAATAAGCGTTCGCACATCAATAATAACCTTGAATGTAAATGAATTCAACTTTCCACTTAAAAGATATAGACTGGCTGAATGGATTTGAAAAACAACAACAACAACAACTATATTCTGCCTATGAGAAACTCATCTCCCCTGTAAAGACATATGCAGACTAAAAGTAAAGTGATGGAAAAAGATATTCTATGCAGATGAAAACCAAAAGTAAGTAGGAGTAGCTATACTTAGATAAAACAGACTTTAAGTCAAAAGTAACAAAGAGAGAACAGAGACAAATAAAGTAAATATATAATGATAAAGGGATAAGTTCAGCAAACACGTCTAAAAATTCAAAGCATATATGCAACCAATACCAGAGAACCCAGATATGTAAAGCAAATATTATATCTGAAGACAGAGATATCTTCAATATAATAATAGTAGAGGATTTCAGCACCCCACCATCAGCCTTAGACAGATCATCTAGACAGAAAATGAACAAATAAATATTGTATTTAAACAGCACAGTATATTTGTGGGAGGTAAAAATTAAAATAACTGAACTCATGGATACAGAGAGGAAAAAGATATCTACCAGAGTCTGGGCATGGGAATGGGGGAAGTGGTCATGTTTAATGGGTACAATAAAATAGAAAGAATAAGACCTAGCATTTGATAGCACAAAAGGGTGACCATAGTCAATAATAAATTAATTGTACATTTAAAAATAACTAAAAGAGTATGATTGGATTGTTTGTAACACAAAGGATAAATGCTTGAGGTTATGGGTACCCCATATACTACCATGTGATTATTATGCATTTCATGCCTGTATCACAATATCTCATGTATCTCATAAATATACTAATGTAACAAAAATTATAAATTATAAGATAAGCTGCAGGTTAGACCAAACGGACCTAACAGACATTTACAGAACATTTTATCTAACAATTACAGAATACATATTCTTCTCATCAGCACATTAAACATTTCAAAGGACAGATTATATATTAGAAGACAAAATAAGTCTCAACAAATTTTTAAAAATCAAATCTTATAAAGTATCTTCTCAAACCACAATGGATTCAAACTGAAAATAAATAATAAAATGAACTTTTTGGAAACTGAATAAACACAGGGAAATGAAACAACATACTCCTGAATGTCCATTGGGTCAAGAAAGAAATTAAGGAGGAAATTTTAAAATATCTTGAAACAAATGAAAATTGAAACACAACATACCAAAACCTGTGTGATACAGCAAATGTAGCGCTAAGAGAGAAGTTATAGCAATAAACGTATTTATCAAAAAGCAGAAAGATTTCAAATAAACAATCGATGCACCTCAAGGGACTACAGAAGGAAGAACAAACCAAACCCCAAATTACCAGAAAAAAATAACAAATATCAGAGGAGAACTAAACCAAATCAACAAAACATAAGGATGGTTTTTTGAAATGATAAAATTGATAAACCACTTGCTACATTAACCAAGAACAAAAGAGAGAAGACTCAAAGAAACAAAAGTGAGAAATGACATATTAACATTAAGAATGCAGAAATACAAAATATTATCAGAGATGCTTAAGAACAACTACACACTAACAAACTGAAAAACCTAGAGGAAATAGAAAAATTTGTAGACACATACAGCCTGACAAAATTGAATCAGAAAGAAATAGAAAATCTGAACAGACCCATAATGAATAATGAGATTGAATTAGAGTATTAGTCAATTCTCACACTGCTATAAAGAACTACCTGAGACTGGATAATTTACAAAGAAAAGAGATTAAACTGGCTTATGGTTTTGCAGGCTGTACAGGAAGCATGGCTTGGGCAGGGCTCAGGAAACTTACTTACTCATGGTGGAAGGCTAAGAGGAAGCAGCACGTCCTACATGGCTGGAGCAGGAGGAGGAGAAAGTGAAGGGGGAAATGCTACACACTTTTCAACAACTAGATCTTGTGAGAACTCATACACTGTTATGAGAACAGCAAGGGAGAAGTCCACCCCTATGATTCATTCACCTCCCACCAGGCATCTGCTCCAACACATGGGAATTACAATTCGACATGAGATTTGGGTGGGGACACAGAGCCAAACCATATCAATTAGTAATGAAAAGTATAGCAAGAAAAAAAAGTTCAGGACCAGATGGCTTCATAGCTGAATTCTATCAAACTTTCCAAAGATTAACACCGATTCTTTTCAAATTATTTCAAGACATTAAATTAGACGAAATTCTCTCTAACTCATTTGACAAAGCCAGCATTAGCCTGATATGAAAACCAGACAAGTATGCAACAAAAAAAGAAAACTACAGGCCAGTATCCCAGATGAACATAGGCACAAAAATTCTCAACATCATAAGGTGTATTCTACATCTTGGCTCTTATGAATAGTGCTGCAATCAACATAGGGGTGCAGAATGTTTGTATCAAAACATCATATTTGCCTCATATATATGTACAACTATTATATATCCATAATACTTAAAAATTAAAAAAATAAAATTCTAAACAAAACACTAGCAAACAGAATCAAACAGAAAATCAAAAAATATATGATCAAGTCAGATTTATTGCAGGTATGTAAGGATAGTTCAATATACACAAATCAGTAAACACAATACATCACATCAACAGAATGAGGATAAAAAAATAAGATCATCTCAATAGCAGAAAAAGTATTTGATAAAATTCAGTATTTTTTCATAATAAAAACCTTTAAAATTGGTAGAAAAGTAGCATAACTCAACATAATAAATGTCATATATGACAAACCCACAACCAACATCATACTGATTGCAAAAGTTGAAAGTCTTTCCTCTATGAGCTGGAATAAGATGAGGATGCCCACTTTCAGCATGTCTATTCAACATGGTACTGGTAGTCCTAGCCAGAGCAATTATATAAAAGAAAGAAATAAAAGTCATCCAAATTAAAAAGGAAGGAGTAAAATTATCCCTGTCTGCAGATGACATGATCTTATATCCAGAACACCTAAAAATTTCACCAAAAAATCTTACATCTAATACATAAAATCAGTAAATTTGCAGGATAAAAAGTAGCATGCAAAAAATAAGTAGCATTTCTATACAATAAAGAAGTAGTTGAGAAAGAAACCAACAAGGCAATCCCATTTGCAATAGCTACAAAAATTAAAAAAAAAAAAAAAAAAAAAAGCTAGGAGTAAATTTAACCTAAGGGGTGAAAGATCTCTAGAAGAAAAACTACAAGACTCTGATGAGAGAAATTGAAGAGGACACAAATAGATGAAAAGACATCATGTTTTCATGGATCAGAAGAGTTAATATTAAAATTACCATAATGCTCAAAGCAATCTACAGGTTCAATGCAATCTCTACTGAAATACCAATATCATTTTTCATGGAAATAGAATAATAATTCTAAAATTCGTGTGGAATCAAAAACAGCCCAAATAGCCAAAGGATTCCTGAGCAAAAAGAACAAACCTGGAGGTATCACACTGCCTGTCTTCAAAATATATTGCAAGGCTATAGTAGCCAAAACAGCAAAACAGCATGGTATTTGGTATAAAAATTAGACACAAAGATAACTGGAACAGAATAGAGAGTCCAAAAATAAATCCATCTATTTATAGCCAACTGATTTTTCACAAAGGCACCAAGAATATACATTGGGGTAAGGACATCCTCTTCAATAAATGGTGCTGGGAAAATAGGATGTCCTTATGAAGGAGAATGGAACCAGACCCCAGTCTCTCACCATATAAAAAAGTCAGGCCAAGATGGAGTAAAGCCTTTAATGTAAGACCTGAAACTATAAAACTACTAGAAGAAAACATAGGGGAAATTTTTCAGGTATGCTTTGATCTAGGCAAAGATTTTATGGCTAAAACCTCAAAAGCACACAAGATAAAAAACAAAACTAGACAAACAGGACTATACTAAACTAAAAGGCTTTTGCACAGCAAAGGAAACTAAACAAAGTAAAGAGACATCCTGTTGAATGAGGGAAAACGCTTGCAAACTATTCATCCAACAAGAGATTCATATCCAGAATATACAAGGAACTCAAATAAGTCCACAATAAATAATAATAAATATTATATTAAAAGTGTGCAAAGTGCATGGGTAGACACGTCTCAAAGGAAGACATAAAAATAGCCCACAGATATATGAAAAAAAGTTCAACATCACTAAGTATGCAAATCAAAACCAAAATGGGATACCTTCTTACCCCAATTAGAATGGCTATTATTAAATAGATAACAAATAACAGATGCTGGCAAAGATGCAGAGAAAAGGGAACTCATACACTGTTGGTGGGAATATAAATTAGTGCAGCTACTATGGAAAACAGCATGGAGATTTCTCACAAAACTAAAAATGGAACTATCATATTATCCAGGGATGCCACTACTAAGTATTTATACGAAAAAAATAAATCAGTATACCAAATGAATACCTACAACTCACATGTTTTTTGCAGCACTATTCAGAATAGCAAAGACTGGGAATCAACCTAAGTGTCCTTCACCAGATAAATGGATACAGAAAATGTGGTATAATACACAATTGAATACTATTTGGCCACAAAGAAAGAATAAAATTATCTTATTTACCACAACATGGATAGAATTGGAGGTAACTATATTTAGTGAAATTAGCCTAGCAAAGGAAGACAAATATCACATATTCTCACTCATATGTGGGAGATATAAAAGTTGATCTCATGGAGGTGGAGAGAAAAATGATGAATACCAGAAGCTGAGAAGGGTGTTAGGGTGGGAGGGGGGTACGAAGAGAGGTTGGCTACAATGAGTACAACCATATATTTAGATAGAAAAAAATATTCAAATGTTAGATAGCAGAGTAGCAAATATGTAATAAAAACAGTGTATTTATATATTTCAAAACAGCTAAAAGACTTGAAATGTTCCCAACACATAGACATGATAACTCAATGTAATGTATACCCCAAATACTCTGACTTTAGAATTTCATACTCTATGCATGTAACAAAACATCACATATACCTCATAAGCATGTAAAATATTACGTATTAATAAAAATGTAAACAAAAAAAATAACATTTTTAAATATTTATTTTCCATTTAAGTCCCTTTTAATCTATAATGCCTGAGGCATGACAAGTAAGTCAAAAAATGATTAGCAACTTGCATTTATCTTTTAATATGTATGTTTTCATTTATTTTGTTTTGAAGGCAATATATTAGATATGTACATATACACATGGATAGAAATATATAAGACAACAGAGATTTATTATATGTATCTATAAAAATGCACCTATATGAACATTCTTTTATCATAACATCCTATGTTTTCAAATAGAGTACCTGGTTGAAGCCAATGTTTGAAGCTTTTTATGCACCTATTAATTTTTTATTTATTAAATTACCAAATGTTTTATATGAGAGAAAATGTACTATGTCAAACGAAAATTGATGCTAAAACATGTATAGACTAAAACAGCAAAATAATAAATAAATAGATCGTGTTTTCAAAGCAACATACCTATTACAAATTTGCTCAATGGAGTGCATTAGACATTAAAGTAGTTAAAATAGTAATTGGCACTTTAGCTTCTCTCTTCAGTGGATCTGAATTTCTACATCTCTTTCAGAATAATAAAGATTTTTTTATCTGCTTCCCATTTTGCATCATTCTCTGTATTTGCCTATTTTGTTACAGTTTCAACAAATAAATAATAAAGAAAAAGAGGTTGTTTAACAACATGTGTTCATAGAAGTAAACCATTGGTCATATCAATGTTAATGAATCCACCCAAGATAAAAATTCTGCATGTAAAGGAGAGTTAACACAGTGATGTAAAAACATTGAATTCTTCTTTATTGACCTAATCCAGAGAGTCTATTAGGAAATTGTGGGATCATAACTCTACTTAGGATTTGGAGGCAAATATTTTCTGGGCACAAGTACATTAGCTAGATGCTTTGATAGATACTATTTCTTTACAATGACTTCTAACCCTCAATCAAAAAACTATTGTTTCTCCATTTAAAAAGATGAAAGGTATTCTCTGGAGTTTATTAGTCCCTCCTGATACCTAGATAAATGTTATAACTTATTGCTGTATCCTCATTTATATTTTTTCCTATCCTCATTTATCTTAAACTAGCATTTTTTCTGTCACCTTGTCTGTCTGTACTACATTCTAGATGATTTTTTCATATCTATTTTTCAGTTCAGTACTTCTTTCTTTAGTTTTATTCTGTTGATTAACTCATTCGTCTAGTTTTTAATTTCAATGTTTACGTTAATTTATTTCTAACAATTATATTTGGTACTTTAAAAATCTGTTTGGAAATGTTAGTAATATCTAGTTTCTTGCTTATTAATTTAATTCCATGTTTTAATTCCCTAGGCAGTTCAGATAAAGTGTAAAATAAATATATGTCTGAATACTTACGGATCTAAATCTATGCTTAGCTGTTTCTGTGATGGTCTCATGGTGGTTGGATTCCTTGTGTGTTTGAACATCTGTTTTCTTTTTTTATTGTGAGCTCATATTTGGTTCAGTTTAAGGGCCTCAAATACAGGTAGTGAGATCCAAAGATAAACCCTAAGCCCACAGTAAGGTGTGGATGCTGAACTTGAGACTCCTTTTAATATAGACAGGACCTTGAGGTCAGTAGCACTCTCTTATCATAAACAAACACAACTTTACTCTGAAGAAAAGCACCTGTATTTTAGATGCATTTTAGAATTATTGCATTCTCTGTGAGCTCCTTGGGGACAGGAATAATATCTCTCATCATTACATTCTCAGTGCCTGAAATAACGTAGGGCACAGAAGACATTATTTATAAAAATAATTAATGGAAATCATAGTAAGAACTGGAATTATGATCCGGATAAAACTGTGCATGTGACAGCTCTTTTTGTTATCCTAACACTGCCACATGAAATGCTAATTAGATTTTTATAACATTCACTCTCATAATGAAATAACAAGATCAGGTCTGATCTATTGTCATCATTGAAACCATCTAAATTCCTCTGTTTATGATAATGTAAACAGTAAATACATTTATCTAACTATAATGCATCATAAGGAATTGTTAATACTTTTTAATTCTTTTTCCCAATGACTTATATAATGCAGTTATCTAAACAAATGCATCCAGAATGAATGAATGAATGTATTTATTCCTGCTTTGGAGAAATTCCTATTTGCACCTGATGTCGAGATTTATTATAGTTCTCAAACATCCTTATTTAGACAGACAGCATGAAAATCAGTAATAACACATACAACAGACTGGAAGTAACTGGAGTGTATTTCTCTTCCTTTAACCAAGAGCCATTTTAAAACAATAAATAAACCATGATGTATGTATGTAGGGGTGTGTGTGTGTATGTGTGTATATTTTTAATAAGGCTAAATTCTACAGGCAGCATTGGAGATTATATTGAATTAAAAGATATGAAATATGAGAGCTCAAATAATATAAACTTACTGCTAACTCTATATTAATAATCTCTTAGTCATATTTATACAACTGCTCTAATAACTTCATATGATGATATTAGTGTAGTGATAATGTGGTTTATATTCAGGATTAAGCTAATTGAAAATATAGTAATTTGAATACAAATGTACAAATATCAGTTTACTTGATTCTTCTCTATCATAAAATAGAATATTTTTAAATGACATTTTACTTCTTCTTTTTCCAAGACTTCCATAGTCACCCATCATTCTGGCAGGATTTGTTATGCACGGATATAATCTGCAATTACTATTAAGAAAAAATGTTATGTTCTGATCCAAAACAATCAAATCTATGATTCCTGCAACAAATCAAATAGCCTTAGTTGTATTATTTGTAATATTGTAATTTAGTTATCCTGGTTCTTTAAAATGTGTTTGTTGAGATAATAGCACTACTACATGTTGATTATTAAAATTATAGAATAATTATGTGTACCTTAGCCTTATGTCAAGGTATTTATACATCTATTTCTTTATTTCTCCAAAACAGACATAAAAATGGCCAGTAGATATATGAAAAATTGGTCAACATCAGTAATCACAAGGAAATGCAAATAATAACCACAGTGAAATACCACCTTTCACCTGCTAGTATGATTTCATCAAAAAACAAAAGATAATGAGTATTAGAAAGGATGTTGAGAAATTAGAAATTTGTACAGTGTTTTTCTATCATTTCAAATTTTATTATAGGTTAAAGGGTACATGTATAGGTTTGTTATATGAGTAAATCATGTGATTCTGAGGCTAGACGTCCCAGAGTATTGACACCCAGGCAGTAAGCATAGAACCCAACAGGTAACCACTCCCCTCCCTCGGTTCTCATCTTTACATTAATATGTATTCAATGCTTAGCTCCAACTTATAAGTGAAAATATGTGGTATTTGGTTTTGTGTTCTTGCATTTGATTGTTTAGGATAATTGGCCTCCAGCTCCATCCGTGCTACTGAAAAGGACATGATATTGTTCTTTTTATTTCTGTAATATTCCATGGTGTATATGTAGCACCTTTTCTTTATCCAATCCACTGTTGATGGGTAGCTAGGTTGATTCTGTATTTTTGCTTTTGTGAATAGCACTGAGATAAACATATGAGTGCACATGTATTTTTGATAGTTGGCTTTCAATCTTCTGTGTATACTTTTCTTTTTTTTCCTATTTCCTTCCTTGCTGCCTGCCTGCTTTTACTTCTGTCTTCTTGTTTTTTTGTGTGCTTCACCAGTATTTACATATTGTGAGTCCAACAATGCACAAAATTTAGTTTAGATTTAGTTTAGCTAGAATCTAATTATATTGTAGCATGAGGTTCCTTCATTGTATCTAATTTGATAGATTAAATAGAGCAAGAGCCAACTAAAGCATAGGTGGCTCTTATTATTTGCAGGTATGTTCTCTCAATACCTAGTTTATTGAGAGTTTTTAACATGAAGGGGTGTTGAATTTTATTGAAAGACTTTTCTGCCTCTGTTGAGATAATCATGTGTTGTTGACGTTTTATTTTCACACTAGCGTCTCACTTAGCAAATCATGTGCTTTTTGTCTTTAGTTCTGTTTATGTGATGAAACATATTTATTGATTTTCATATGTCGAACCAACCTTGTATCCACGGATGATGCCTACTCGATCATGACGGAGTAGGTTTTTGATATACTGCTTGATTCAGTTTGCCAGTATTTTGTTAAGAATGTTTGTATTGATGTTTATCAAGGATATCGGCTTGAGGTTTTCTCTTTTTGAAAACTCTGCAAGGTTTTGGTATCAGGTTTTGGTGTTAAGTTTTGGTATCATAGAATGAGTTGGGAAATAAGGATTTGGAGAAACTAGAACCTTGTACACTTTTAGTTGCAATATAAAATTGTGCAGTCACTCAATGTGGAAAACAGTATGGTAGTTCCTCAAAATATATTTTTAAAACATAAAATAGCCATATGATCCAGCTTTCCACTTCCATGTATAAAACCAAAAGTATTAAAAGCAGGAACCTGGACTGATATTTGTACACCAACATTAATACCAGTATTATGCACAATAACAAATACATGGAAATAACCCAAATGCCAATTTATGGATGAAATAGATAAATAAAATGTGGTATATAATACAATAAACTATTATTCAGCCTTTAAAAAGACAGAAATCTTGTCATATGTGACAAGATGGATGAACCTGGTGGACATTTGGCTAAATGAAAAAAGCCAGTCACACAAGGACAAACACTACATGATTCCACATATATTAGTTATGTAAAATAGTCAAATTCATAGAAACAGAGAGTGAATAGTGGTTGCCAGGGGCTGTGGAGAGAGAGAAATGGAGAGTTGCTGTTCAACTGGTATAAAGTTTCAGTTATGTATAAAGTTTCAGTTATGCAAAACGAATAAGTTCAAGAGATCTGCTGTACAGCATTATACCTACAGTCAACAATAGTCTACTGAGCACTTAAAAATGCATAAGATGGTAGGTCTCATATTAAGCATATTAAGTTTTTACAACGAAGAATAATAATAGAAATATAATTTACTTAGAAAAAGCAATGTAATGAATTGTACTAATAAAGTACAAAAACCACAGCATCATCTTGATAGATACAGAAAAAGAATGTGACAAAATACAACGTGTTTTCAAAGTAAATACACAAAACAAACTAAGCATAGATGAAAACTTCCTCAATCTGATAGGAGACATCTATAAAAAGCTCACTAATCACATCATATTTAATGGTAAAAACTGAAAGCTTTCCTCTTAATATCGGAAATAAGACAAGGATATTCACTCTCACCATGTCTACTCAACATTGTTATCACAGTCTCTAGCCACAGAATTAGGCAATAAATGGAAATAAAAGGCATATAGATTGGAAAAGACAGATAAAACTATCTCAATTTGTAGATGGTATGATCTTATATAGAGAAAATTCTTAAAGAAACTACAGAAAAAAATTGTAAACAATCTATATAAAAACCTTTAAAGCTAAAAAATTAATACATTTGAAGAATATAAGAATATAGGAAAAATAATTATATTTCTATACAGAGCAGTGAACAATCTGAAATTAAAATTAACAAAACAATTTCACTTATAAATAAATTTGAAAACATTTAAAAACAAAATATAGGCATACTCTGTTCTTTGCACTTTACAAATACTATATTTTTACCAACTAAAAGTTTGTGGTAACCTCATATTGAACAAGTCTATTGGTGTTATTTTTCCAATAGCACTTGTTCACTTTTTGTCTCTGTGTCACGTATTGGCAATTCCCATGAAATTTCAAACTTTTAATTATTATTATAACTGTTATGGTGGTCTATTATCAGTGATGTTTGATGTTACTATTATAATTGTTTTGGGACTCCATGCACTGTTCCTATATACAATGGTAAATGCAACTGATAAATGCTTTGTATGTTCTGACTGCTTCACTGACCTGTTGTCCCCTCATTTCTCTTCCTCTGCTCAGGTCTTCTATTCCCTGAGATACAACAATATTGAAATTATGTCAACTACGAATCCTCCAATGGCCTCTAAGTGTTCAAGTAAGAGGAATAGTCACATGTATCTCACTTTAAATCAAATCTAGAAATGATTAAGCTTGGTAAGGAAGGTATGTCAAAAGCCAAGATAGGCTGAAAGCTAGGCCTCTTGCACCAAACAGGTAGCCAAGTTGTGAATGCAAAGGAAAATTTCTTGAAATACATTAAGAGTGCTACTCCAGTGAAAACACAAATGACAAGAAAGTGAGGTAGCCTTATTCTTGATATGGAGAAAGTTGTAATTATCTGGATGGAAGATCAAACAAGTCACAACATTTCTTTAATCCAAATCCTAATCCAGAGCAAGGTCCTACCTCTCTTTAATTCCTTGTAGACTGAGAAAGGTGAAGAAACTGCAGAAGAAAAGTTAGAATCTGACAAATGTGGGTTTATGAGGTTTAAGTAAAAGAACAATCTCCTTAACATAAAAGTGCAAGGTGAAGCAGCAAGTGTGGATGTAGAAGCTGCAGCAAGTTATCCAGAAAATCTAACTAAGATCATTGACAAAGGTGGCTACACTAAATAATAGATTTTCAATGTAGACAAAACAGCCTTATATTAGAAGAAGATGCCATCTAGGACTATCATAGCTAGAGAAGAGAAGTCATACCTGGCTTCAAAGCTTCAAAGGACAGGCTAACTCTCCTGTTAGGGGATAATGCAGTTGGTGACTATAAGTTCAAGCCAATGCACATTTTCCATTACAAAAAAATAAAAAAATAAAAAAAAAACTGTAGTTTTTAAGAGTTATGCCAAATTCTACTCTGTCTCTGCTTTATAGATGGAACCATGAAGCCTGGATAATGGCACGTCTATTTACAGCACGCTTTGCTGAACATTTTAAGCCCACTATTGAGACCTATGGCTCAAAAAGAAAAGATTCCTTGCAAAATATTACTGCTCACTGCAAACGAATCTAGTTACCCGAGAGCTCTGTAAAAAGAAATTCAGTTTTCATGCCTGCTAACACAACATACATTCTGCAGACTATGTAACGTGGAGTCATTGTTTGACTTTTGGGTTTCATTATTTAAGAAAGGCATTTGACAAAGCTAAAGCTTCCATATATAAAGATTACTCTAATGGATCTAAGCAACATAAATTGAAAACTTTCTGAAAAGGATTCATCGTACTAAATGTTATTACAAACATTTGATTCATGGAAGGAGGTCAAAAGCCAACATTAACAAGAGTTTGGAAGCAGTTTATTTCAACCCTCGTGGATGACTTTGAGGGACTCAAGACTTCAGTAGAGGAAATCACTGCACATGTGAAAATAGCAAAAGCACTAGAATTAGAAGTAAAATCTGAATATATGACTGAATTGCTACAATCTAATACCTGAATGGATGAAGAGTTTTTTGTTTTTTTATGGATGAACAAAGAACATGGTTTATTGAGACGGAATATACTCCTGATAAAAATGTTGTGAACACTGTTGAAATGACAACAAAGTATTTAGAATATTACATAAACTTAGTTGGTAAAGAAGTGGTAGAGTTTAAGAGAGTTGTCTCAAGTTTTGAAAAAAAATTACTGTAGGTAAGATGCCTTCAAACAGCATCGCATGCTACAGAGAAATCTTTCATAAAGGAAAAGTCAGTTGATGTGGCAAACTTCATTGTTGTCTTACATTAAGGGATTTCCACAGCCACCCCAACCTTCAGTGACCACCACCCTGATCTGTCAGCAGCCATCAACATCAAGGGAAGGCCCTCCACCAGTAAAAAGATTATGACCTGGTGAAGGCTTGGATGATCATTACCATTATTTTAGCAATGAAGTATTTTCAAAATAAGGTATGTATACTATTTTTTAGAGTTAATGGCATCACACAGTTAACAGACTACAGTATTGTGTAAATGTAACTTTTACATGCACTGAGAAATCAAACAATTTGTGTGACTTGCTTTATTGCAATATAGGATTTATTGTGGTGGTCAGGAACCAAACACATGATATCTCTGGGGTATGACTGTGCTGAGGAGTAAACTTTAAAGAAGTGCAAAATGTATAGTTTGAAAACGACGAAATATTGCTGGAAGAAATTAAAGAGAACCTAAATAATAGAAAAATATCTTGTTTTCACAGATCAAAATAATTAATACTGCTTATATGGCAACACTAGCCAAATGTATCTACAGTTTCAATATAATCCTTGCAGTAATTCCAGTTGATATTTTATCAGAAACTGATCTAAAAATTCTCATAGAAACACAAAAGATCAAGAAGACCCAAAGCAATTCTGAATAAAATAATAAAAAGACTCATACGTCTTTATTTTAAAACTTATTACAAATCTATAGTAATCAAGATAGTATGATACTAGCAAAAGAATAGACATGTAGATAATTGAACAGAATTGAGAGTCTAGAAATCAATGCTTAGTTTTACAGAGAAGTGATTTTTGATGAGGGTGCCTACTTAATTCAATGTGGAAATGTTTAAAACAGTGCTAGGATAATCGAATATTCAAATGCAAGATAGTGAAGTTGGTCCCCTATTTAACACAACAAAAATTAACTCAAAGTGGAGTACAGATCTAAGTGTAAGAGCAAAGCGTTCTTAGATACAACACCAAAAGCACATGTGTCAAAAAAAAAATAGATAAATTGATCTTTATGAAAATTAATAACCTGTCTGTCAAAGGATACTATGAAAACAGTAAAAAGATAACCCAAAAAATGGGATAAAATATTTATAAGTCATATGTCTGATAAAGAGATTGTATCCATAATATAAAATGAACTCCTACAACTTAAAAACAAATGAGAAATTAAATTAAGGAATGAAAATGCCCAATTAAAAAATGGACAAAGGATTTAAATAGATATTTGTCCAAAGAAGATATATAAATAGCCAATAAACACAGGAATAGATGCTCAAAATGATTATTCATCTGCGAATACAAATCAAAGCCAAAATGAGATAATACATCGCAAACATTAGTCCAGCTATAATCAAAATCACAGAAAATAGTAAGTGTTGGAGAGAGTGGGGAGAAATTAAAACCTTCATATATTGCTGGTAGGAAATGTAAACGGCTGCATCCACTTCATTAAAAAGTGGACGGAGGACATGAACAGACTTCAAAAGAAGGCATACATACAGCCAGCAACATACAAAAAATATTCAATATAATTGATCATTAGAGAAATGCAAACCAAAACCACTATGAGATACCATCTCACACCAATCAGAATGGGTATCATTAAAAAGTCAATAAACAACAGATGGTGGCAAGGTTGTGGAGAAAAAGGAATGCTTATACACTGGTGGTGTAAACTAGTTCAGCCACTGGGGGAAGGAGTTTGGCGATTTCTCAAAGAACTTAAAATAGAACCACCAATTGAGCCAGCAATTCCATTATTGGATATATACCCAAAGGAATATAAATCATTCTAAATAATGCACGCATATGTTCATTGTGGCACTGTTCACAAGACCAAAGACGTTAAATAAACCTAAATGCCCATTAAAAACGTGGTACATATACACCATGGAATATTATGCAGTCATAAAAAAGGACAGGATGATGTCCTTTGCAGCAACATGGATGGGGCTGGAGGCTAAGAGAGAGAACTAATGTAGGAACAGAAAACAAAATACTGCATGTTTTCACTTATAAGTGGAAGATAAATATTGAGAATACATAGAAACAAAGAAGAGAACCAAAGACAATGGGGCCTACTTGAGGGTGGAGGTTGGGAAGAGGGAGAGGATTGAAAAACTACATGTCAGATACGATGCTTATTACCTGGGTGACAAAATAATCTGTACACCAAGCCCAAGTGACACAGAATTTATGTATACAACAAACCTGCACATGTACCTCTGAACTTAAAAGTTAAAAAAGAAATATGACAATGCTTTTATTCAAGGTGAAACATAATATATATATTATTGTGATAAAAGGACGTTAAAACTATTAGCTGTGCATCTGTAGGCTCTGAGTTAACATGTAACATTTCAATGGGCTAAATTCTTGGGCTGGGTGGTGAATTTATTGTTCAACTATTTCTGTAGCATATCAGACTTGATTAATCAGAGTGCTTGGGGCATTTTACACATAGAGAGTTTTCTATTGAAAACATTTACTTCCCAGTGCAAAATATCACAAAAACCCTATTCCCAATAGCAGTTTGAGAGATAAGTGGCTGCCAGAGGAAGGGGATTTTACTCTGTGCCTTTATTTCCATGCAGGTAAACTAGAGTGAATAGTCATAATTGCTGTACTCTAAAGAATCCCAGAACTGACTGTTAAAGACCACATCACACAATGTCATAACGTGATTAATTTGGTCAATTTATTTGACAAAGTCTGTGAAAAAATAAAATCAAAAGCCTTATTTGACTGATCAGTCAGTTTATTCAAAATACTTGATTCAAAACTAAAATCACAATATTGGGCACAGTCAAAATGGATATCAATGCCGTGAAAGCTCAGGTCATACAGACTTTGAGACATGTATTATAATGTCATCCAGTTTTACCAGATACAGTAAGGGTGGGCTACATGAATAGTCTAAAGGTATGTCTTTATGTTCTGAAAATTCCTTCATAATAGCAAAGCTGGCATTTTATAATTTTCAGAGCTATAAATCATTTTTAAAATCATGATGATACTCAAAGCAGATGTGAAAACATATGTTTGCCACAGTTGTATAAACTGCTTATTTGTCACAGTTAATAAATGTTGACACTTCTACTTTAACTCATTCCCTTTTAATAACTAAACTCTATTTCAGGAAAATATGTTTTTTTCTTACCATCACAAATATAACTGGAAGGACTTGACATAGAGAATCCCATTTTTTAAAAAAACCTTTCCACTATAACTGGGGTGCAGTTTCATATGCCACTCTTGCTTATTAACGTCCTCATCAGGATATGTGACCAACTTATTTGATTTAAACAAGTAAAATTCTGCCATTCCACAGCAAGAACTTCAGAAATACCAGTGCATGCTACTATATATTTTATGAAAATCAGTTACTGTGCACCTGTAATAATGCTCCAGCTGATTTTTCATAGGCCACAATAGTGTACACTTGCATGCTGCAGTACACAGGACAGTCCCAAATGCCATATTGACTGATGGGGTTTGCAACTCTGATTGTATTATAGGCATCACGTACAGCTTGGGACTTTCCTAGCAAAGCTGCTTTACTACCAAGATGTCCTTTAAATAGTAATGAGATGGTGGGAAAAAAAGTTTCGGGAACAAATTCTTGCTGGGTTATAAACGAAGTTTCATCTATAACTAGACTTTCATTACCTGTGCAAGAGTTTGGGTAGTTTAATATCATGAACCTGACTTTCATTCTGACAACTAATCCAAAATCAGTCATTTGCATTTTGGAGCCCCAGAGGGTATAGCCTTTCACTGTCAGGCTAAGAAAAGACAAAACATGTGGCTAGGAAATCAACCATAGATCAATGAAATTAAAATCATACATTATTTCAAATTCCAACTAAAATGCTCATCTAGTAATTATGAAGCACATTCAGTTTACAGAAAAGAGAAAATATTCTTCATTAACTCTCCAGTTCATGAAGTATTTTTTTTCTATATATTATGGGCACCTTTAGTAGATAGAAAAATTTACCCTGTGGTGAAGTACAAATAAACTATCGGATGACCTGAGAAATTATATGTTAGCTACTGTATAACTCATGGTGACAGCAATAATGTATCATCTATGCCATATGATTATGTATTTTCCTTTTCTCTTACCCTTTCAGCCTTATAAACAAAGTTGTACTCAGCTTTCATATTAGGAGAGCATCACTTTAAAATTCTTTATCTTCCTTGAACAGCTCTCCTAAGACAAAACTGGATACTATGCCGAGGTGATACATGTACCTCAGCTGATCAAAAGGCAGGTTGAGATAATATGTATCAGTATTCCAGGTAAATACCTGATGGGCTAACTTGCTAAGCTTTCATCTGAAATGTCCAAATTAGTATATATTTTAAAAATCACTTTCAAGGATTGACAGAAGCAGCTCCCCTGTGTGACAGCAACTCAGTTTTGTCAAATATAACCGTCAACTACAACCAGCAAATGGCGAATCATTTAAACATAGTTAAAAAAGTAAACATATAATACAAAGGACGTCAGGTGTCTCTGAACTGGCATAGTAAGAAGGCTTAAGATAAAGTTTCCAACCACATGCACAGATAAATTTCAGGTGGATATGTAATGTATAACCTTCCAAATAAACAAGCTTCAGATAAACATCATGTTTTCTACTATTAAAATAACTTATCCAAAGTTAGTATGAATCTATTCTTACTAAGGGAAATGTGGATGCAGTATACAGCACATGGGTGTTAACTGAGTTAGTATCTGATTATTATATGTGTATCAAATAAGCAAAAATCATTTTACCTTTATTATGTTTTTGGAATTTTTTGATGGTTAGTCCATTATCCTGAACCACAGTAAGTCCCTCTCTATTGCTGGGCATCATAACTATAAATAAGAGATGTAACTGAATAGTTTTCTATGTAAATACCCAGAAAAAAGGGCAGAAAACATCACACAAATGGCTAATATAATCTAATAACAACTAACATAAGTTTTATGTACTTCTATTTCTAAAACAGTAGAAAGATTTTTTTGTTGGTCTGAAGATCATATAATGAAAAAATCAGTAAGCTGCTTGATCGTGTGAGTTCTAAAGTATAATTAGTACATAAACATATATACATATGAACTTGTTAAACAGAGCAAGATTGAGAGATAATATAACTTTCTGGAAATTATTATGATTCTTTATAAAACATATTGAAAGAGAAAAACTGTTAATTTTCAGAGTTTATAATTTAATTCTCTTTAGTCATATTTTATTCGAACATTATACAGCCCTATTAATAAAATATGGTAAGTGTAAATGTAATATGTAAAAATTCTCAAGCCTTTTTATTTATTTATAGACAATCTTGGTATCATTGTTAGACAACTGTGGAATGTGCATATAGAGCCTAATTACTGCCAGTGTAATTAGAAGTAAACTATACTGTCAACATTTTTTTCTAGGATATTACATTGCTTTGGATATGTTTGATTTTACTTCTAAGTATAAGTTGCCCATTCTTTTATGATATATCTATTACCAAGTATATTTCCCTATGTGCTCTGCTTTTTAGTCAGCACTCAATAAATAATTATCTCTCTATATCCCTTTCCCCTTTTTGTCTCCTTCTTCCCACTCTCATCAATATGAATGGTATCCCAACAGAAGAATGTGTCCTTTTGCTTCTTGATTCATTAGTGGTCACTCATTTGTAGACTCTCGTTCTTTCTAAGACTTTCTTGAATCAGTTGTACACAATGTTGTAACAACCAGGTAGTCTATGTCAGAGAAAAGAGTAAAGCTAGAAGACGTCTATCAGGTCTTCCAGGAATTAAACTTACTCTCTGAGAGACATTAGCCTCAAGCTCTGATCTACTGGTTCTTAACCCTGGCTGAACATAAGAATCTACGGAAGAAATGCTGAAAAGCAAAACAAAATACTGCTGCCCAGGCTCCATTCCAGACCAAGTGAATCAAACTCTGAGCATGTGGCCTCAGCATCCATATTAATAAAAACTCCATAGGTGATTATATTTGGGAGCCAGATGTGAGAAACACTATGCTCACCATGAAGCTAAAGAGCTCCAAAAAACATATAATACTGACAAGCTAAGTGAGTTTTGGATTAATTTCCCCAAGGGATAGTCTTCATCCTTCTGAAATCTAAAACCTTCCTTAATCTCCCAAATTTCTCTTCCCCCAAGAAAATACATTATTTTGGAAAGGCTGAAAGCAATAGCTATTATGAGCTGTAAACATTCACAGTTCACTTAAAGAACTTCCCCCCTTTAAGACTAAAGGGATAGCAAAAATCATTTTGTCAAAAGGAAATGGGTACATAGGAGATTGGACTGTGTAGGTACAGAAGATTAATGAAGATTTTACCTAACTCAATTGATCGGTAATTACTATACACTAAATGAGAATTTGTTACAGCTGGATGTACCTGTCGACTTCTATATACCTGAGTAGAATTAGATAGCAGGAAATGATAAGTAATCAAAGTCAAGTCACACAGAGAAGAGTAATTTTTATCACCCACACTTCCTTGGCACTTTTTTCACATAATGTTTCATTTCACCTCTCAATAATCCAGCGCATTAGACAGGATGATAAGGTTTTTTTCCATATAATAAGTAAAGAAACTCATCGTGGTTAAGTGGCATACACAAGATGTTATAGCTAGTTAGTGCCAGACCTATAGCTAGACTAAAGTTCCCAATATGCCACATCACAACCAATTTCTGGAATAGTGTCTATGGTGTAAGGCTTCTGAGACAACAAAATATATATAACCATGGGGGAAATCATGTTAAATATTTGTGATCTAAGTTGTTGAGATTGTGGCAAATCTTATATTGATTCACTTTTTTTCACTCTTAAAAGGGGAACTGCCTAAAGGATATTTCAACTTCCCTTATTCAAAAAGATGTTGTGACTGTGTCAGGTATATTGTATCACATATAGAACTCACATATACTCTACAAACAGTTCATCATATTAATTCCATGAGATTGAATGATACAGTAAAGGAAGATCTTTGCAGAGAACAAATTTCTAATAATGTAAGTTTCATTTTGTTGGTCATATTGTTTCAGCAATTACAAATGACCAACTTTCAAAAAGCTATTTATATTAAAGAGGTGTCAGCTTCCCCAGCTTTTCCCTCTCCTCTATTTTTCCTAACAACTAATTTCCTGAAACAATATTTTTCAATTACCTGTTTCCGAAAAGTTACTCACCCATTCTTTCCAAGTGATGATCCATCTGAGAGGGAGAACTGGACACACTGCTGCTGGAGTGGGAAGAGGTCTGGCTCCCAGGACGATGATTCTCTTCCAGAGAAGGAGCAGGAGAAGAACTCTCTGGGATCCGCTCCTGACACAAAAGGAAACACAAAAGGAAATGTCATCTATGCGCCAAGTTTTTATGTTGGTTGAGTCCATACATTTGAAATGCTAACCTCTCACTTATTGTGAAAGTGTACTCATCTACTATAATTCGTCTTACAAACATATCTCTTTTTTTAATTATACTTTAAGTTCTAGGGTACATGTGCACAATGTGCAGGTTTGTTACATATGTATACATGAGCCATGTTGCTGTGCTGCACCCACCAACTCGTCATTTACATTAGGTATATCTCCTAATGCTATCCCTCCCCCCTCCCCCCTCCCCACAATAGGACCCGGTGTGTGATGTTCCTCTTCACGTTTCAAAAAATATATCTTTAAACAAAAATATATTTTTGATTCTTGTGAAATTAATAAAATATCATGAGGGCTAAATTATGGAAAAAGACAAAAAAGCATATGGTAAAGGGTCAAGAAAAGTTAATTTCCATGTGCTCTCCTAAAAACTTCATAAATGATTAATAGTGTAGGTGTGTTTTGAAGGTTATTGTTATTGTAACTTCTAGGTTGATGTAAAGTTCATAGCAAGGCCTGAAGGGTGATACTCCTATCTCATTAAGAAGGAGAACTCCCAAATGTAAAGACTTGAGAGCCCTGGAATAAAACTCACAAATCGTGGCCCCTGGTACAAGTTGAGCTTTTCTGTGTGGACAAAATTTATGCAAATAATATACTTGTATATTAGACACTTGTAACCTCTCAGACCTTAATAACTTATGTTGAATTCTGCCAACAAAATATTTTAATAGCCTGGGCATGGTGGCTCATGCATGTAATCTCAGCACTTTGGGAAGCCGAGGAGGGTGGATCACCTGAGGTCAGGAGTTCAAGACCAGTCTGAGCAAAATGGTGAAACCCCATCTCTACTGAAAATACAAAAATCAGCCAGGCATGGTGGCAGGCACCTGTCATCCCAGATATTCGAGAGGCTGAAGCAGAAGAATCCCTTGAACCCAGGAGGCGGACATTGCAGTGAGCCAAAGTCGTACCACTGCACTCCAGTCTGGGCAAAAAGAGCAAAACTCCATCTCAAAAAAGTATATATATTTTAATAGTCACAGTACATGATTATTTTTTTCAAACCTAACGCTACTATCTATCAAGGTCACTTCTTCTAGTATTCCATAGATTTTTTGTAGCTTTCAGTAATGAATTTTAATAAAATATTTTTGCATACTTCTTCAGTAATTATTATGGCTCTCAAGACTTCTGATTATTAAAATTGCTATAAAACACTGAAGCTATTCACTGTGTTTATGCATCACAAATTGATGAATAAATCGAAATCATTAAGTTAATTTGATCAATAAAAGAACCAAATTGCAGTGCTTATGCACATATTCAATAAATGTGACTGGGTGATAGACATGCTGGGACAGAGAATGTTCTATAAAATATTTAATTCATCCATAATAAATTTCTTCAATTAAATGTTGTGGCTAATTATCTGTAATCACATCATTATTCTAATCACCATAACATTAAGAAATAATTTGTCAAATATGTGCTTGTACATTTCCACATTGATTTTGCATGAGAAGCCCAAATAATCCCCCTAAAAACTGTTTGTTTAATGCAAAAGTAATAGCATGAGAGTTAAAATTTATTATTTCATTAGTAGTAGTTAACCTTATCCAATGTCTGGCATTGCAGTAGGCACAATGATGCCACCTCCCCAACTTAAAATCTCCAATCCACATCTTAATCCTAAGAACCTGTGAATTTGTTACTTCACATGGCCAAAGGGACTTTGCAGATGCAATTGAGAATTGTGGAATAGGGAGATTATACTGGATTATCTTAGTGGACCCAATCTAATCACCAGGATTCTAAACTGTGGAAGACACAGGCAGAAAAGAAGGGTCAGAAGGAGAAATGATTGCAGAGGAATTGTCACAGAGATGCAACATGGCTGGCTTTGAAGATGGAAGAAGGGAGCCATGAGCAAAGAAATGTGAGTGGCCTTTAACAATAAACACTGGGCATTTCTAGAGGGGGAGAGAGGGAAAGGGGAAGGGCTGAAAAACTACCTATTAGACACTATAGACACTACCTAGGTGACGGGGCCATTAGTACTCTAAACCTCACCATCACATAATATATCCATGTAAAAAACCTGCACAGGTATCCCGTATATTTAAAAGAAAAGTTGAAATTATTTTAAAAGAAGAAAAGAAAATAGATAACAGATTCTTCTCTGGAGCCTATAGAAAGAAATGCAGCACACCTTGATCACACCTTGCTTTTAGCCTAGTGAAACTCATGTCCAACTTCTGACCTACAGAACCCCAAGATAATAAATTTGCACTGTGCTAAACCACTAAATTTGTGGCAATTTGTTATAGCAACAATAGAACACTAATACGGTCATCAATGTAGTATGCATATTTTTAAATTTTGCTTTACATTATTGCTTAGCATTTCATTAACACCCAATAACTTTAGTGAAATGAATAGACTTTGAGTATATTACCTGTAGTTTATACTAATTAAATACCAACAATTTTAAATGTATATTACATGTTAAGGACTTTATAGCTGTTGTCATGCCTCCAAAACAATGTTTCCAAACAGAGTAGAATACTGATACATTTCTCTTATATTTAGTATGCAGGAAAATATCTGCTTGTCACATAATGTCCGCCAGGAAAAATAAAAAGAAATATAGAAGCAAAGCAGAAGAAAAGAATCAAGTTTTTTCCCCTAATAATTCTATTCACATTTTGGAGGGATGGTACGGGTACTGAAAGCAATATCCATACAGCCCTTCTATCATACGTTTTCAATTTTGAAAAATAAACTTGTAGTTTATCAGTTGTGAAATTCAACTTAAACTATAATGCTTTAAAATATATTATTTAAATAGTACGTGTGTGCGTGTGTGTGTGTGCGCGTGTGTGTACACGCGCACACACACACCAGTGAAAGGAATTTAATATATGTGGCCTTTTTTTTTTTTGTCTTTCATCATTGTGTCTCACTGATTCCACGCCAAAATATGTGCAAAAACTGCAGAACATTTGCTATTTGTGTTTGAATTCCAACACTGAAAATGTGCTTTAAATATGTGTAATTCAATGAACTATATTTATCTCTAATGGACCTCTGAATGAATGGAGAGGGACAAAGTGCAGCAGTTATTGTGAAAAAATAAAACTGACAAAAGGAAAATCACTGTGTAATAGCAAACTGGCATCACATATACAGCAATGTATGCTGCTGTAATAAAAATAAACAATTTTTGAGTGATCCATGCAGTTTCATGGTTTAATAAACAAGAGAATCCAACTGACAGTGATACTTGGCCTTGCTCACTCTCCCTAATAAAAGCTGAATGCTCATTATGAATACATAAAAATCATAAGCGCACCTATATGAATAGAAAATATCATGAATGCTAACAAAAATGAAATTGATATTAACTCATTAAGAAAAAATAGTGGATTCCTCTAACATATTTAAAATTAGCATAGGATCAAACAATATAAACTCCAATAATTTACACTGAAACTCCTTCTTTGCATTTTCAGCAGCATCTTACGTGAAACAATGAAGTAACTTTGAGAACATAATTTAGAAGGTGACTATTAAGAGTGACAGTAATATTTTGCATGAAGCAAAATTTCTCCTTTAAGATTTTGTAGCCTGTACTTACCAAATTCGATCAAGGTTCAGTCCGTTATTTTTCTAAGGCAGCACAGAAGTCAGACTTTTTACACCACGCAAACCTTGTTATGTGAATGCAGTGTTTTATATTGATTAAGAATTAGGTGTTGTGTTTTTTTTAATCTCTGTGGAAGTGGAATGTTTAAGTTCTCCTAAAATAATGAATAATTATATGAACAATTTCTTCTTTGCAAGTAAACAGATCCATTTCTTAGCCCTATAATAAGTATGCATCTATTTAGCTACTTAACTGCAATATGCTTTGGTTCATTAGGTGGCTACTGTTGTGTCTCAGCCTAGTTAAAATTTCACAGCAAGTTAATCTGTTTTATTACAAATGAGAACACAAGCGATAATGTTTTCACCATTTGCCAAATACGGGGTTAACAGTATTTGCAACAAATCAATAAGTACATTTAAAAAAGAAACTTGCAAATCTAAAACCCCAATCATTTTTACTCATTGATAAGTTCATTTACATGGCATTTATGACTTTTACAACCCTGTTACTTTTCGCATATTTAATTTATGCTCCATCGAAAACAACTGTGGCTCCTATGAACCACAGAAGTCTTCTCCAAATCCAAAGTAGCAAAGGACAGAGATTTCCAAAATGTATATATTCTCACAATTCCTATTTTTCCCGGTAATTAGTAATACTATCTTCAATAATAACTCAGATTCTGATGTGTACTTACATAGTTCAAGGACTTTGCTTAAAAAGAATAAGTTGTTATAGAAAATGTTATTAATTAGTACATATAATCCCTTCTTCTACTATACCAGTTCCTTTTCTTTAGAGGTATATCACAAATGGTTAAAAATGATGCCCATTATATCAAAGTATTTGAAAGTACATTTGAACCTTCATAAAGGATGGGACAATGTTTAGAAAACGGAGTTTTTTATCACAGTCAATTTGGCTTAGGATTCAGTTTATTGGCACTAAAGTATCAACTCTGACCATGTTCATAGAGGTCATTTATTTCATTTCAATATATTGTTTTGCATTCTTGGAAATATGGAAGTATACACAGAATTTACGAAGTATTAACACATTTGTGTTAAGTATCTCTACCATGTGGTAATATGTATGTGCACATGTTCCATTGCCTTTTAAAAACAACTGTGTCAACGTTGAATTGCCTCTGATATTTTATTATATTGATTTCTTTCAATAATTCAGTAGAATTATGTAATATATGTCTTATTTTTATTTAGTTTGACTTCAACTCTCATTGTAATTACTCTTCCAAATGTTAATCTATTAATGAGTTCCTCAAGGATTTAATGGCATTTTGCTGCTGAAGAGTGGCTTTTGGAAGTTTATTTGAATGCTGAATATTTTATTCATGTATTCGTCTTGATATTTCACATTTAATTGATATGCTTCTTCTGTGTTGTCACCAGAGTTCTGCAGAAACAGAACAGATTGTAACTTGAAAGACTTTAATAATAAAACCAGAGATGGTAAAATAAAAATTTGCTCTTTGTTATTACCAACTTGGCTTACCACTAAATAGGGGGAGTAATTTGATGCCCAAAGTTGGTTTATCTAAAAACCTTTGGAAGCATGACACTTTATGGATGTTTATGAAACAAGTCAAGAATTGGTCTGTGTTCTACAATCAGCAATTTACCATTGAATTTAAATTAACAATGATGAATATAGCGAAGTTTTCATAAACTTAAAAAATGGAAAAAGGGCTCTTGAGGTTAAAAAGGAAAAATTATGCAATTTAGTAATTGTTAAACTCCCTATTCCAGGGTAGAAGCTATCACAACATACATATTTCATTAGTCTATGAAACAGTGAGTCCACAATACTCTTACCTTGTTTCTCAAGGAGTGTTTAAGAAACTCACCACTCAGAAAAAATATTCTAGATATTGGGAGCTTTCACTCTTCAGTGGTTTTGAAGGCATAATTGCAATCCTGAATTAGAAGAGGCAATATAATAGTATGCATAAAAAATAATGCCAGATTGGGGGTGCAGCTGGAATACGTAAGCATGAGAGTGGAAAATAATGCACACAACCTATGTGTGACCGATGCGGTGTTTGAACAAAGAATCCTCTCCTCTCTTTAATGTGATGAACCTGTCCTGGAAAAGGCTCACAGATTAAGGGAATCAGCCATAATATCTGACCATAGCCTAAAATACCTTCAAGTGGGAGAATGGATAGTTCAGTGGGAAAAATGCATGGTTTCCAAGTTATGTTGTGGGCTTGTTACTCTGCCACCCACCCAAACAAACAAACAAACACAAACAACCCTTAATGCCCACTCAATGCATCTTCATCTCATGCTCTGAGATAGTAATAGCTTTCTCTTTCCACAGAGCACTTAGACTGAGACCCAAGTAGTGATTTTTGTCAGTGAATTTGAATTATCACACAAAAACCTCTCTGTGTTGACTAATTTTAATACCAGATGTTCACATGCTAATGCCACTGCCGTGTGACCATTTCCTATCAATTCATTAATCGCCAGTTGCTCAGCCAAACAAGAAACAGAGCTAATCAGATGGTGTTGGTAAACTGCCAAATAACAGCTTCCAACTTAAATTTCTTAAATGTGTTATCAGAAAAAAGCTATGGCACACTGACATTACACAGTTTCCCACAAATAGAGAAAAATGTATCGTAAGACACTTAAATGTCAAACAGGGAATAGAATTCCATACCAGTAAGGTATTTGACCTATTTTTGTCTTCATGATTTTGCCACATTCAATAATATAATTTAAGGATTAATAGTCTTGCAAGCCTAATGATCATAATGCAATTCCAATTCATGCTATAGCTATATTATTTATTAGCAACATATGCTAATAGTTGAGCCAGATCTAAAATTTACCATGTGCCTTGTGTAGCAATATTCCCAAACTATCTACTGACAAAAAACAACAAGAAACATTTATTTGCAACTTGTAACGTCTTTTCCACTTTTGGATTTAAAGTCTGTATTAGTAATAATAATTTATGTTGGAAACACTCCCCAAAGTTTAATATCCAGTGACTCCCTTAGCTTTCATTCACTCATGCAACAAATATTTATTGACTGCCTGATGTACCCCACTGGGGATGAAAGGAAGGCATATGTATGTTTTCATATGCATTGTAGGTGCCCACGGTGCAAACTATACTAAATAATTCACATGTAAACATTCAAATATTATTTAAAATTAAACACCAACCAGATCAAATTTGATATTTAATTGGGCACCCTTCTCCAGCCCCCATCAGGCTCCTAATCTTTATTGTGGGGTATCAAATCAAGGCAACTATCACAGGTAAATCAATGCTGTAGGCCAATAACTGTAGGTGAATTTAAAGGTGGAGGTTCCCTTTGTCCCATTACTGATGAGAGAACATACAGAAGAACCTACATAGAGAAAGCTACTTCTATCTCATGCTAGTTTTTGGCCACAATATGGTTTTCTACTTACTACTATTTCTGTATGGATTCTTCAATGTAAAATATTGGTTAAAACATGCTGTGCACTTAGTAGGTGCCAAACATTACTATAAATGTGTTAACATGCTTTATCTCACTTAGGCTTCTGTTAACACTATGAAGTAGGTACAATTATCATCCCCATTTCATTGGGACCATGAGGCAATCTGAGACACAGGTGGGTTAATTAATTTGCCTAAAGTCACATAACAAGGAATGGTAAAACCAGGATTCAAATCCAGGCAGATAGCAATTATACCATACTATCTCTAATGAAATCTGCTTCTGAATGCATCTTATTTAACTAGCAAATTATGATGGCTCTAGCCAAAGTGGTCCTTTTGGGGGTGGAGCCTATCTATGTCTGTTTCTTTTCTGTGTTTTGGACAAAGCAATATGACAGAGTCTTTTGTATACATTCAACATTTGCTAAATCAGTGAATTCTGTTTTCTAACAGAAAGTGATGAAGATAATAGTACAATAAGCCAAAAGTCAACAGTAGCTGTTCTTTCTGGGTAACTGAAAGTATAATTTCCAGACGCTTGCTGATTTTTAAATCTTTATTATCCTTTTTTGTTCTCAAAATTATGGATGGTTCTAGACCTTCCATTCACCCTATTTAATGGAGTTCTGTTCAATGGAACTTTCTACAACGATGAAAACATTCTATAATTGTGCTCTCTAATACAATAGCCACAAATAACATGCGGCTATTGAGCACTTGAAATGTGACTAATTCGGTAACTGAAGTTTGAATTTTACATTTTTATTTAAGTTAAAATACCCACACATGCCTAATAGCTACCATTATGGGCAGTGTTGCTATAGTAGATATATCCTATGCATCTAAGATGCACTGTTAATTATTTAAATCCATGGAGGCAAGGAAATCTATCAGACTATGTAAGAAATACATATTTTCTTTGGAATATAAGCTTCTAAAAGTTATATCACTTCTGAGACCTAAAATGAAAAAGACTTAGCCAGGTGTATTTTCCCTTTTGGTAGCTTTCACTATTTGAGGATATTTGTAGGCATCCACACTTCTAATCACCAAACATTTTTTTTTAACCAATATTTACATGCTGATAAAAAATGATCCAAATGCAATTAAGCTAAACTCCCTTCCAATTTAATACCATTCTCTGTTAAAGTGGTATAAATTAAACTGGTAAACAAACTTTATTCATTCACTTTTATAGAGAATTCTCAAACACTTAGTTAATGTGTTATGCTTTGTTGAAGGTATTGAAAAGTAAACTGGTTGGAAAAGTTTTTGTTGTTTGCTTTGCTTAATAGATATAAGAAAAGGTTGTCATGGAGAGTCTGAAGTGATACCCATTTCATATTTAGTATAATATTTTTAAAGGAGGCTGCTGCCTTGGACCTGCTCAAGCTAGAGCCAATTGTTAAATATTCATTAATTTTGTGAACCAGTTGTTAAGCTGTTGGTAACCTGAAATCTGCCATGATAGAAATATTTACACCAAGAAAATTGGCAAATGTTATAAATAACAGTTTTCTTCTTATTTTGATTTGTTTTGTTTTTGGAGAGCTGGTTTTTAGGCATATCACTGGATGCTGGCCCCAAAATTATAAAATCTGAAACACTGAATGTATAAGTCCATTATAGAAATTAGAAGTTTTTCTTTCATCCTAACATTCAACATTACCTGACTAAGCAAATATTAAGTTCATGAATAAGTACACAAGTTCTGTGTTCATTTGAGCCTATGAGCATTCAAACAAACAAAACTAGACTTGTAACATTCTGAAAATAAATGTATTTTGTGAGTATGCACTCAATCACAGTTGCATATATCCCATAGCTTTCTTTTAAGGAATGTGAAAAATAAGAGACAAAAATAGCACACTAACAAATCACCCAGTATTAAAATTTTAAACAATATGAAGGTAGATTAATAGAAATAATTATAGGTAGTTTCACTTCTTTTTATAACTCAAAAACCCTGGTCTCATAGGGCATAAAAGCAAACTCTACCATGTTTTCAAAAGAGAAAATACGGGTTCATTTTGTCTATCTAAATACTTAATAAAGAATTATATAATTATTTATTTTGTTCATTATTTGTCTCTCCCATTTAAATCATAAACCTTGAGCACTACCTGATACACAATAGTGATTCAATGAATAGAAAACAAAAAATATGAATGAACAAACAAATTTTTTAAACCAGATACCAGTGGCTTCATCTGATTCAATTAATTGTTAACAAATAAGCCTGCCAGCAAATGACAAATTGACTTGCTTGAATTAAAATGAAAAGTTAACACAGCTTACAGATTAGCCTGATCAGTTTTCAGATGTAAACTATAATTTAAATATAAACTTTATATGTAAATATAGAAGTAAAGTATAAAGAAAGCAAGATCCATTTTGCAGAAAGGAAAACTGAAGTGCAGAAATATTTTAAAAGTTGTTCCTAGGACCTTTGTCTAGACATACTAAATGTTAGAAATAAGTATGATTTGTATAGCCAGTCATTTATTAACTTGATATATTCTATGCATCATATAATCCTATTATTCAAAGAATATACTAGAAGACGAGCTTCCAGTGGAATTAGTGATCCAAGTGTTATGATCATCAGTGACAAGCATTAGCACAGGCATCAGCTTAACATAAACCAAGCTAAAGAAGAGTGGCATGTGTTTAGAAGGACACTGAAAACATGTTTCAATATCACAGCTTGCTTTTTTTTTAATCCCAGGGATTTTAAAAAATGATATGGCAAAAAGGATGTCTTATGCAGTTCTTGCATTCCTACAAATAAATACCTGATACTGGGTAATTTATAAAAAAAGAGATGTAATTGGCTTATGATTCTGCAGGATGCACAGGAAGAATAGCACTCGTATCTGCTTCTCGAGAGACTTCAGGAAGTATTTACTCATGGAAGTTGAAGCAGGAGCAGGCATATCATATGGCTAGAGCAGGAACAAGGGTGGGGAGGTAGGTGCAACACATTTTTAAATAACCAGATCTCATGTGAACTCAGAGTGAGAGCTCACTTATCACCAGGGGAATGGTCTGAGACATTCACAAGGGATTTGCCCCCATAATCCAAACACCTCCCATCAGGTCCCACCTCCAACATTGGGGATTACAGTTCAATAGGATATTTGAGCAGGAACAAATATCCAAACTATATCATTCCACCCCTAGACTCCCCCAGATCTCTTGTCCTTTTCACATTGCAAAGTACAATCATGCCTTTCCAACAGTCCCCAAAAGTCTTGGCTTGTTTCAGCATTAACTCAAAAGTCCAAAGTCCAAAGTCTCATGTGAGGCAAAGCACGTCCTTTCCACCTATGAGCCTATAAAACTAATTGCTTACTTAAAATCAATTAATTCAAATTACTTACTTCCAAGATAAAACAGGGGTATAGGCATTGGGTAAACATTCATGTTCCAAAAGAGAGAAATCAGCTGAAAGAAAGGCCCTGCAGAAGTTAAAAACCCTGCAGGGCAGTCATTAAATCTTAAAGCTCCAGAATAATCTCCCTTGACTTCATGTCCCACATCCCACAAAATAATCTCCCTTGACTCCATGTCCCAACTGCCCTTAACTCCAGGGAACACTAATGCAAGTGGTGGGCTCCTGAGTCCTTGGGCAGCTCTGTCCCTCTGGCTTTACAGAGTTCAGACCCTGTGCTGCTCTCATAGGTTGTTGTGCATCTGTGGCTTTTCCATACTGAAGTTGTAAACTGCCAGTGGATCTACCATTCTAGGGTCTTGAAGCCAGTGGCCCCTTTCTCATAGCTTCACTAGGCAGTGCCCCAGTGGGGACTCTGTGTTAAGGCTCCAATCCCATATTTTCCCTCTGCACTGCCCTAGTAGAGGTTCTCTGTGAGGGCTCTGCCCCTGCAGCAGGCTTCTGCCTGGACACCCAGGCCTTCTCATACATTTTCTGAAACCTAGCAAAGGTTGCTAAGTCTCATTCACTCAAGCATTCTGTGTGTCTGTAGTATTAACACCACACAGAAGCTGCCAAGGGATATGGTGGCTTGTGTCCTCTGGAGTAGTGGCAAGAGCATTATCTGGGGTCCTTTGAGCTGAGGCTGGAGCTAGAGCAGCTGAGATGCAGGGAGCTGTGTCCCAAGGCTGTGCAGGGCAGCAGAGCCCTGGGCCTGGCCCAAGAAATAATTCTTCCCTCCTAGGCCTCTAGGCCTGTGATGAAGGGGCTGCATGAAGTTCTATAAAATACCTTTGAGGTCTTTTTCTCGTTGTCTTGGATATTAGCACTTAGTTTTCTTTTAGATATGCAAATATGTCTAGCAAATGGTTGCTCCATAGCCTGCTTTTATTTCTCTCCCAAAAAAGCTTTTTCCTTTTTTTGCCACATAGGTAGGCTGCAAATATTCCAAACTTTAATGCTCTGCTTCCTGTTTAAATGTAAGTTCCAACTTTTCATTATTTCTTTGCTTCCACATAAGAGCATATGTTGTTAGAAGCAGCCAGGCCACATCTTGAACACTTTGATGCTTAGAAGTTTCTTATGCCAGATACCCTAGGTCATCACTCTCAAGTTCAAACTTCCACAGATCCCTAGGGCATGAACAGGATGCAAACCAGGATCTTTGTTAAGGTATAACACATGTGAAATTTGCTCCAGTTCCAAATAAATTCCTCATTTCTATCTGAGACCTCAGCAGCCTAGACTTTACTGTCCATATCCTCATCAGCATTTTGGTCACCACCATTTAATCAGTCTCTAATAAGTACCAAACTTTTCCGCATCTTTCTGTCTTATTTTGAGCCCTCCAAATTCTTCCAACCTCTGCCCATTACCCAGTTCTAAAGTTGGCTTCACATTTCAAGGTAACTTTACAACAATGTTTTATCCCTCAGTACCAGTTTTCTGTATTAGGCATTTCTTGCATTGCTATAAACAAATACCTGACAAAGGGGAACCTATAAGGAAAAAGGTTTAATTGGCTCATGGTTCTGCAGGTTGTGCAGGAAGCATATCACTGGCACTGGCTTTGGGGAGGCCTCAGGAAACTTTTACTTATGGTGGATGGTGAAGTGGGGGCAGACACATCACATGACCAGAGCAGGAGCAAGAGAATGTAATGGGGCACGTGCCACAGCCTTTTAAACAACTAGATCTTGTGTGAACTCAGAGTGAGAGCTCAGTTTTCACCACAGAGATGCCCCAAGCCATTCATGGGGGATCCACCCTCATGATCCAAACACTTTCCACCAAGCCCAGGCTCCAACATTGTGGATTACATTTCAACAAGAGATTTGGGTGAGGACAAATATCCAAACTATATCAAAAGGTCATTTTGATCTGAAAGAAAAAAATGACAATATGAGTAATGTAAACATTTCAAAATAATTTGATAGCTCTTTCTGTAAATTTTCACAAGTTTTATATAACTAAACACAAATTTTGGACCCTTTTTATAATGTGCCCTAGTCTCATACTACATCTTTCAAATTTTGAGTATTGTTTTTCTTTAGGTGTGTTTTAAATCAATTATAGTATACACAGCAAAGAGGTTTTGGGAAAGGCCACTGTGACTTTTCTTAATTCACAGTGGATTTGTCAGAAGGAAATCAAATTTCATAGTGAAGACATTTACTTCTAATAATTAAATGTTAAATATTCTGATAATGCATATTTGGAAAGACAGTTTACCTACATGGTAAAAATGATATAAAAGACCTGGTGAATTAAACTAAGATATTTTGTAAAGTAATGAGTTATACAAATTTAAACATTTGTTTTATTATGTAAAACTGCTAGGATAATAAAATTTAAAGAACAGTGAGTACATATTCACATTTCAAACAGACTGTCTAAAAGAGAACACTAAAATTCAACAGAGACTCATGGGAAACCCCAAAGCAAGTAATGAGAGGGTTTGAAGCAGCTTACCAGGATGGGGGCTTGCTGGGGACCAAGAAAACCTCCTGGACATGGGGAGAAGGTAAGGGAGAAACTCCCCAGGACTCCACACTCCTGCAACAGACTTTAGCAATCTTGGCTTATAGAAGAACCCATAAATCAACACAGGCCTTGGACCTAACATAGGGAGTTGCCTAGTGATTGCACAGAGGTGTTGCTCCAGAAAGGGAATCCACCCAAAATCCCACAGGCTTCCAATCTCAGAGCAGCTTCAACCTGGAACCATTCTGAGAGACTAGATACCAAGGATCTAGATCCTGCTCTGAGGCAGCACTGACAAGGCTGTTGCCATTGCCAACACTGGACTGAGGAAGGATCTGGGAAACTGAGTGCTCCCACACACCATTAGGACAATCTCCACCACCCTACTTGAGGCTGCTGTAAGACTGAGGCATAAGCAGACTTCACTTTCTGCAGCTTCTTATCCATGCTGCTCACCTGAGAGGTGCACCACTCTCTCTGGTTATGGACCCACACCTGGTGCAATTTTGAGAGTGTAACACTGAGCTGTGCCTCACCACTGGGCAGAGTTTGAGCTGACTCTGCTGCATCTGCCACCTGGCTGAAGCGGGAGGAGACTGGACAATTCAATGCACTCCTAAAACAATTCCCTCTCCCCTGCTACAGCTGCTGTGAGATCAAGATGTGGACAGGCTCTACTTTCCAGAGTTACCTGCCCCTCCAGCTATAAGGAGCCCCACCCTCCCTGATGGCAGGTCTACAGCACAGCCATGACAGTCCATTCCTGAGAATTCCACTGGTGGCATGAGGACAACCCCACTTTTGCTTATCACAGACAGCACCTGAAGTCACTACTTTCAAGGAAATGTCTCCTTGCCTAGACCCATATCCCCAGCACTCAAGCACGCCACGCAGGACCCAGGAAGTTTCCCAGCCTAGTTTATTATTGCTGGCACTTGATTGCTGCTTCCAGAGTCTGAAGTCATACTGACCCAATCTACCAATACTACAACAGATGACACCCACCCACATGTGCTACCAGCAGGCCAGGGGAACGAGCCTCCACAACCAATTGCAGGCACCAGCAACACGAGCGCAAACCACTTGATTTCAAGTGGGTTGCTCCATCTTCACTACTGCATTTAGTCACATCACACCAGCAGTCCAGGGGTCCTGGGAACCTGCCCAAATGCATGGTCCACCACTGTTATTACCAGCATCCAAACAAGCTACCTGGAGGCCCACGAATTGGCCCTTCAGGACTCATGAACACTGGTGCCTGTGTAAGCTGCTCTGGGGACTAAGAACAGGCAGATTCAGCCTACTGATGCCATCACTACTGCCTGAAGAATGGTCTATCTCGCATCCCATTTCTACAGCAAAATTTCAGCACAGGCTTAACACATAACTGCATCATAACCCATGGAGGAAATCACAGATACCAATGACCCTGTATATTACAGAAAATATTGTATAGATTACACTACCACGGGCACCCAAAGTCAAAGCCAAAGTATCCGACTCAACCAATAACATATATACACTTTCAGCAAAGTTTTCTTGTATAAAAGCAGTTTCAAAAACTTGGAAAAAGCTGCTGTTACCCCAGGAAGCACGATAAGCAAGGAAATATGACACAATAAAGTCATAAAAAATTGATCAGGAAAAGAAATGAATCACAAAGAAATTATTGAATGACAGATAAAATATTCAAAATGTTAATTTTAGAGAAGCTCAATGACATGCAAGAGAAATCTGAAAACAAATGCAAGTAAATTGGAAAATCAATTCAGAACATAAATGAGAAATTTACTGAGGAGACAGACACCGTTATTTTTTTGTTTGTTTGTTTGTTTTTTAAACAAAAACAAACAAAAAAACAGAAATTCTAGAACCCAAAATTTCATTGAAGGAAATATAAAGTACACTTGAATATTTCAGTAATAGACAAGACCAAGCAGAAGGAAAAGTCTCATAACATGAAGACCAGTCTTTTGAAATAATCCAGTCAGTCAAAAAAAAAAAAAAAATTAAAAGAATGAATAAAGACTATAACATATTTTGAAGTACATAAAGCAACCAAACTTAAGAATTATCTGTGTTTCTGAGGAAGAAGAAAGAACCAAAAGTCTAGAAAACCTATATGAGGAAGTAATTTATGGAGATTTTGCATTTCTATCAAGAGTGTCAGACATCTAAAGGAGACTTAGCAATCTCCAAGAGTATACATTGCAAAAAGGACTTCACCACACCATATTATAGTCAAAATATCTAAAATCAATGGGAAATAAATAATTTTAAAATCAGAAAGAGAAAAACATCTAGTCATCTGTAAAGGAATCCCCATCAGACAGTGGAATTCTCATCTGAAATGTTACAGGCCAGAAGAGAATGGTATGACATTTTCAAAGTGCTAAAAAGAAAAAACTGCCAGACAAGCATTTTTTATCCACAAGCAGACAAGCAAACACAGAGAATTCCTCCCCACAGTATTGATCATACATTAAATGTTCAAAAGAGTTTTAAACATGGAAAGAAAACTTCGTTATTCACCATCATGAAAACACATGGAAGTATAAAACTCCCAAGACTTACAAAACAGTTACACAAAGGAGAAAGAGAAATAATCAAATGACAACATGACAGAATTCTATCAAACAATAAAGAAACATAGAGAATAAGGAAAAAGCAAATAACCTGTAAAACCAATTAAAAGGAATAAAAAACATGACAGGCACAAAACTTCACATGTCAACAATAACCTGGAATGTAAATGGATTAAATGCTACGCTTAAGACATAGATGGGTGAAATAAATTTAAAAACTTGATCCAACTATATGCTGATAACAAGAAGCTTTCCTGTAAAAACAAATACAGAATCAAAGAGGTGGAAAAAAAGATATTTCATGCAAATGAAAATCAAAAGTCAGCAGGAGTAGCTATATTTATACCAGTTACAACAGACTTTAAATCAAAAATAGTAAAAAAAAAAGACAACTTAATCACTACTGATAAAATGATCAATTCAGCAAGAGAATATCATGATTCTAAAAATACAAGCACCCAACATGGGAGAACCATTTATAGAATATTCTATCTGACAACTACAGAATATCCCTTTTCCTCATCAGCACATGGAACAGTCTCCAAGATAGACCATATACCTGGCCACAGAACAAGTCTCAACAAATTTTTAAAATTCAAATTCATATCGAGCATCTTCTCAGATCACAATGGAATAAAACTAAAAATCATTGAAAAGAAAAACTAAGGAAACTTCAAATATATGGAAATTAAACAACATGCTCTTGAGCAATCGTTGGCTTAAGGAAGAAATTAAGAAGGAAATCTAGAAATTTCTTAAAACAAGTGCAAATGGATCCACTACCTATCAAAACCTACTAGACAGACAAAAATTGTGCTGAGAGGGAAGTTTATACCATTAACTGCCTACTTCAAACATTTAGAAAGCTTACAAATTATCAACCTAACATCACACCTCAAGGAGAAAGAAAAGCAAACTCCCCCCAAAAAAATTAGCAGAAGAAATAAATATCAGAGCAGAACTAAATGAAATAAAGAACAAAAAAGTATGAAAAATCAACATGAGAAAATAGCTCTTTGAAAACGTAAACAAAATTGATAACCCATTGGCTAGACTAACAAAAGATACAAATAAAAATCAGAAATAAAAAAGGAGACATGACAAATGATTCCACAGAAAAATGAAAGATCATCAGAGACTACTATGAAGAAGTAAAAGCTTGCATACTCGAAAACCTAGAGGAAATGGATAAATTCCTAGGAACTTACATTCTCTTAAAATTGAACCAGGAAAAAATATAAAACCTGAGCAGAACAATAATGAGTAGTGAGATTGAATCATTAACAAAAATAATCATCAAACAAAATAAAGCCCGTGATCAGGTGTATTCACAGCCAAATTCTACTAACACCAATTATCCTGAAATTGTTACAAAAAGTTGAAGAAGAGGAAAGTATCCCTAAATAATTCTATGAGACCAGTAACATCCTGATAACAAAACCAGAGGGCAACACAACAATAAAAGGAAACTACAGGCCAATATCCTTGAAAAGCATAGATGAAAATATCCTCAACAAAATATTAATAAATTAAGTCATGACACATCAAAAGGATAATATATAATGATCAAGTGTGTTTTATGCTAGGAATGTAAGGATGAATCTACATATACAAATCAATAAATGTCATAATCTCAGGATTATGCAGAAAACTACCCCCATGATTCAATTACCTCTACCTGGTCCTGCCCTTGACACTGGGGGATTATTACTATTCATGGTGAGATTTGGGTGGGGACACAGAACCAATCGTTATTACTGGGACTCCACTTTGGGACGCCAAGTTGAAAGAAGGGCTTGAGGTCAGGAATTCAAGGCCAGCTTAGGCAACATAGTAAGATGCCCACCTCTACGAAAATAAAAATAAAAAATAAAGAAACACATTAGCCAGGCACGGTGGAAAATGCCAATAGACCCAGTTACTCCAGAGACTGAGGTAGGAGAATCACTTGAGCCCAGGAGCTTGCAGCTGCGGTGAGCTATAATTGTACCACTGCTCTCCAACTTGAGTGAGAAAGCAAAATGCTGTCTTTAAATAAAGAAATACACAAATACATAAATAAATACATAAATAGGATATATTACACAATCCAAATTAAAAACAAAAATCATATAATCATCTCAACACATGCAGAAAATGCGTTTAATAAAAATCCAACTTCCCTTCATGATAAAAGACCTCAATGAAATAAGGAGCCATAAAAGGAAAATACCTCAAAACAATAAGAACCATTATGACAAACCCACAACCAATATCATACTGAATGGAGAAAAGTTGAAAGTATTCTAAGAACTGAAACAAGACAAAGATGCCTGTTCTCACCAGTCTGATTCAACATAATACTGGAGTCCCAGTAATAAGGTTTGGCTCTGTGTCTCCACCCAAATCTCACCTTGAATAGTAATAATCTCCAAGTGTCAAGGGCAGGACAAGGTGGAAGTAATTGAATCATCGGGGTAGTTTCCCTCATGCTGTTCTCGTGATAGTGAGTGAGTCTCAGGATATCTGAAAGTTTTATAAGCGTTGGGCATTCATTTCCACTGCTGGCAGTCTTTCTCTCTCCTCCTGCCTTGTGAAGAGGTGCTTTCTGCCATGATTGTAAGTTTCCTGAGGCTTCCTCAGTCATGCAGAACTGTGAGTCAATTAAACTTCTTTTCTTTATAAATTACTCAGTCTCATAGCATCATGAGAATGAACTAATACAGTAAATTGTACTGAGATAGTAGGGCACCGCTGTAAACATACCCAAACATGTGGAAGCAACTTTGGAACTAGCTGGGTAACAGACAGAGATTGGAACAGCTTGGAGGGCTTAGAAGAAGACAGAAAGATATAATAACGTTTGGAACTTTCTAGAGACTCGTTGAATGGGTTTGACCAAAATGCTGACAGTTACATGCACAATAAAGTCCAGGCTGAGGTGGTCTTAGATGGAGATAAAAAACGTGTTGGGAACTAGAATAAAGGTGACTCTTGCTATGCTTTAGCAAAGAGATTGGCAGCATTTTGCCCCTACCCTAGAGATCTGCTGAACTTTGAACTTGAGAGAGATGATTTAGGGTATCTGGCGGAAGAAATTTCTAAGTAGCAAAGCATTCAAGAGGAAGCAGAGCACAAAACTTTGGAAAATTTGAAGGCTGATGATGCAATAGAAAACTCCCATTTTCTGGAGAGGAATTGAAGCCAGCTGCATAAATTTGCATAAGTAATGAGGAGCCAAGTGCTAATCACTGAGACAAAGGGCAAAATGCCTCCAGGCCAAGTAAGAGAGCTTCCCATCACAGGCTTGGATGCCTACCAGGGGGAATTGGTTTCCTGGGCAGGGTTCAGGGCCCCCCTGCTGTGTGCAGCCTAGGGACTTGGTGCCCTTTGTCCCAGCTGCTCCAGCTGTGGCTAAAAGGGGCCAATATACAGCTCAGGTAATTGTTTCAGGGGGTGCAAACCCCAAGCCCTGGTGGTTTCCATGTGGTGTTAGGCCTGCAGGTGTGCAGAAGACAAGAATTGAGGTTCAGGGACCTCTGCCTAGATTTCAGAGGATGTATGGAAACCCTTGGATATTCAGCAGAAGTTTGCTGTGGAGACACAGTCCACAAGGAGAACCTCTGCTAGGGCAGTACAGAAGGAAAATGGAGCATGTGAGCCCCCAAACAGAGTCCCCACTGGGACACTGCCTAGTGGAACATTGAGAAGAGGGCCACTGTCTTCCAGACCATGGAATGCTAGATCCACCAACAGCTTTCATCGTGTGCCTGGAAAAGCCACAGACACTCAACACCATCTTGTGAAGGCAGTCGGGAGGGGGCTGTACCCTGCGAAGCCACAGGGGCAGAGCTGCCCAAGGCCATGGGAGGCCACCTTTTGCATCAGCATGACCTGGATGTGAGACAAGGAGTCAAAGAATATTATTAGGGAACTTTAAGGTTTAACGACTGCCCTATTGGATTGCAGACTTGCATAGGGTCTGTGTCTTCTTTGTTTTGGCAGAATTTCTCCCATTTGGAATGGCTGTATTTACCCAATGCCTGTCCCTCATTGTATTTAGGAAGTAACTAACTTGCTTTTGATTTTAGAGACTCATAGGCAAAAGGAAATTGCCTTGAGTCCTTTCTCAGATGAAACTTTGGACTTTGACTTTTGGGTTAATGCTGGGATGCATTAAGATTTGGGGAGACTAGGCCAAGCGCAGTGGCTCATGGCTGTAACTCCAGCACTTTGGGAGGCCAAGGCGGGCGGATCACAAGATCAGGAGATCAAGACCATCCCGGATAACATGGTGAAACCCCGTCTCTACTAAAAATACAAAAAACTAGCCGGGCGTGGTGGCGGGCGCCTGAAGTCCCAGCTACTTGGGAGGCTGAGGCAGGAGAATGACATGAACCTGGGAGGCGGAGCTTGCAGTGAGCCAAGATCGCATCACTGCACTCCAACCTGGGCAACAGATCGAAACTCCATCTCAATAAAAAAAGAGATTTGCGGGGACTATTGAAAGGGTATGATTGTGTTTGGAAATGTGAGGACATGAGATTTTGGAGGGGGCATAGGTGGAATGATATGATTTGCCTCTGTGTCCCCACCAAAATCTCACCTCGAATTGTTATAACCCCCACATGTCAAGGGCAGGACCAGGTAGAGGTAACTGAATCATGGGGGGTGGTTTCCTCCATGCTGTTATTGTGAAAGAGTGAGTCTCATGAGATCTGATGATTTTATAAATGTCTGGCATTTCCCCTGTTGGCAGTCATTCTTTCTCCTGCTGCCATGTGAAGAGTTGCCTCCTGCCATGGTTGTAAGTTTTCCTGAGGCATCCCCAGCCATGTGGAGCTGTGAGTCAATTAAACATCTTTTTTAAATAAATTACCCAGTCTCAGGTATTACTTCATAGCAGCTTGAGAATGAACCAATATACCCCAGCCAGAGCAATCACGCAAAATAAACAAATAAAAGGCATCCAAACAGAAAAGGGGAAGTCAAATTTTCCCGGTTCACTGATGACATGACCTACATCTAGAATGCCTCAGTCTCCACCAAATATCTTTTGAATTTGAGAAATTAATTTAGTAAAGTGTGAAGATCCCTTTACAAAAATTGGTAGCATTTCTACATACCAATAATGATCCAGCAGATAATCAAATAAAGACGGCAATCCCATTTACAACAGCTAGTAAAAAATAAACTAAGAATAATTTTAGCCAAAGAGGTAAAAGATATCTACAAGGAAAACTACAAAACACTGGTGAAAGTAATTGTAGATGCCAAAAACAAATGGAAAAATATCCCTTGCTCTTGGATTAAAAAAACTAACATCATTAAAATTACCATACTACTCAAAGCAATCTACAGATTTAATGCAATCCGTTACAAAAATCATTTTTCACAGAAATAGAAAATACTATCCTCAAAATCATATGGAACTAAAAAGGAGCCCGAATAGCCAAATAAATACTAAGCAAAAAGAATAAGGCTGGAGGCATCTCATTACTGACTTCAAATTATACTATAAGGCTACAGTAACCAAAGCAGCATGGTACTGATATAAAAATAGACACATATATCAAGGGAACAAAATAGGGAACACAGAAATAAAGCCAGGTACTCAGAGCCAACTCTTTTGTGACAAAATCAACAGGAATATACACTGGGGAAATGACATCCTTTTCAACAAATGGTGCTGGGAAAATTTGACTGTCATACAGAGAAGAATGAAATTGGACCCTTATCTTTCAGCAAATTCAAAAGTCAACTCAAGATGGATTAAACCCTTAAATGAAAGACATGAAATTATAAAAGTACTGTAAAAATACCTAAGGAAAATTATCCTGGACATTGGTCTAGGCAAAATATTTATGAATAAGATGTAAAAAGCATAGGCAATAAAAACAAAAATAGACAAATGGGACTTAATTAAACTAAAAATCTTCTGCACAGCAAAAGAAATAATCAAGATTGAACAGGCAACCTACAGAATGGGAGATAATATTTGCAAATAATGCATGTGACAGGGGATTAGTAAACAGAATTTAGAAGGGACTTAAACAACTCAAAATTAAAACTCCAAATAATCCCAGTACAAAGTGGGCAAAGGACATGAATAAACATACAAATGACTAACGGGCATATGAAAATGCTCAACGTCACTAATCATCAGAGATACGCAAATTAAAACCACAATGGGATATCATTTTACATGAGTCAGAATGGCTATTTTTCAAAAGACAAGAAATAACAAATGTTTGTGAGGATTTTTAAAAAGATAAAAAATAACAAATGTTTGTGAGGAGAAAACGTAATGCTTATACACTGTTGGTAGAAATGTAAATTAGTACATTCACTATGACAGTAGGGAGATTTCTCAAGGAACTATAAATAGAACTGCCATTCAATCCAACAATCCCACTATTGGGTATCTACCCAAAGGAAAATAACTCACTATATCAAAAAGATATCTACACTCATATGTTTATCGTAGTACTATTCACAACAGCAATGATATGGGATCAACCTAAGTGTCTGTCAACAGATGATATGATAAAGAAAAACTGCAAGATATATATATATGCATATATATATGCATATATATATGCATATATATATGAATATATATCTTGCACATTTTTAGGATCATAGTATTCCATTTTATATATATATATATTCCAAATAGTATTCATATATATATATATATATAATATATAAAAAAAGGCACATATCACCATCACTGCTCCCAGGTTTGCTTTTTAATATAATTTCGCCATTTGTTTTTGTTGTCATATTTTCTTAATAGCCATACAGTTTCAAAATCATGGGAAATTTATCCTAACAGGCATATTTGCCTAACAGGCAAATTTATCCTACATTTCATGGGTAATTTTCTTCTCAAAGACAACTCTAAGTTTACACTCCGATCAAATATTTTAATAACAGAGCTCTCATTAGTTAGGATAGACTAACCCATTATCAAATTCCTATCTATCTATCTACATAGATAGAGAGAGAGAGAGAGAGAGAGAGAGATAGATAGATAGATAGATACAATATGTATATATACACGTATATATATACGTGTGTGTATATATATATAAATGGAATACTATTTAGCCATAAGAAAGAATGAAATTTGTCTTTTGCAGCAATATGGATGAAAATGGAGGCCATTATCTTAAGCATAACAAGTCAGACACAGAAAGACAAATACCATATGTTCTCACTTATAAGTGGGAACTAAATAATGTGTACACAGGAGTGTAAAGTATGGAATGATAGACAATGGAAAGGTGAGGGGATGGAATAGGGTGCATGATGAGAGATTACTCACTGGATACAATGTACATTATTTGGGTAATGGATACCCAAAAAGCCCTTCTTCCACCACCGTGCAATCTATGCATATGACAAAATATATTTCTCATAGATTTGTACAGAAATAGAAATTTTTATCAGCGTGTTTTAATTAAATATATCTATCTTAACTTACTTTAGTCAAAATAACGACATGAAAGTAGATACATTTCTCTTTAGCATAAAATGGTTTCTATGTATTTGTGTATTTGGCAGGACATAAATAAGCATGTGATCTAATTTCACCTGTTAAAAAGTTGTATAAAATTGTTTGTGACAATGCCAACTTTCTTTTTTAAAAGGTTGCATATGAAATAGACTAATAAGCCCTAAACAAAATGTCAGTTATATTGCTGTAATAGGTAAAAAAAAAAACAAAAAAACAAACAAAAAAAACCAATATTTGGATTAAGAAGATAATTATCTTTTCCATTTCCAGGACCATAATTATGAACCACATTTCCATGTGCCTCTTGACGCAAATTATTCACAAAGCTAACTGAAGTCTCAAACATTCAAACGAAATACAGCTAATTAAATGTGGTACTTATGAAAACCAACCAATGTACTTTTGAAGAGTCATAAGCATGCCTCTATTAAGAGTACTCTTCCATCATTCCAAAGCCAGTATGACAATACAATTACTTTGAAGTGCTTTTGTTTGTTTGTTTTAGAGAAGGAGCCTCACAATGTTGCCCAGGCTGATCTTGAACCCCTGGTTTCAAGTGATCTTCCTCTCTTTAGGCTCCTAAGTAGCTGGGACTACAGGCACATGTCACTGCCACTGCTCCCAGGTTTGTTTTTTAATATAATTTCACAATTTGTTTGTGTTGTCATATTTTCTTAATAGCCATCCAGTTTCAAAATCATGGGAAATTTATCCCACATTTCATGGGTAATTTTCTTCTCAAAGACAACCCTAAGTCCAAGTTTACACTCCCGTCAAATATTTTAATAACAGAGCTCCCATTAGTTAGGATAGACTAACTCATTATCAACCACAAGCTTTATTTTTACCTTTAATTTTTTTTATTGATTCAGGGGTACAAGTGCAGTTTTGTTGCCAGGGTATTTGTGTAGTGGTGAAGTCTGCAACCAGCCTCTCCAGGAAGAATACTTCCAGTTGGTGTTATAAATATATAGATGAAGCTTTATAAAAATGATCAATTTTTCTGTTCCTTTCTTACAAAGGTTATGCTTAAAATTTTCTTCAGTGCTTTAGAAGGCTCCCAAATTGCAAGCTAATTTTAAAATGAAACAAGTATGTTCAAAATGTCACATTTCCTCTGCCTTCATTTCTTTCACCTCCATGCCTATCTATTATAATCATATCAATATTGCAAGGCTCAGTTGAAATCCATTAACTATAATACCTTCCCAGATCCCTGCCTCCTCTCTTCTAAAAGGTAGGTATAATCACTCATTCCTCTAAATTCCTGTAATACTTGGTGGTTCTCTTATGTTATCCATCATAGTCTGTCTTGTTGGTATAAGTTAAGTGGATACTTGTTTGTCTCACATTTATGTTTGGGAGCTCCTGAAAGTCAAGGTGTATATCGTACTTATAAATTTCCCATATTGCTCAATACCCTGACATGTAATTATTAAGGGTGTAATATTTGTTGAGTAAGTGGTGGAATAAAGGAGGGAATCAATGGGTTTCTGTGATTAACTAAAATCTTGGGATACTATGTACCCATATATCACCTCTTCACAAGAAGAAAAAGCATTCAAAAGCCTAGTTCATATGACAATTGAAAAGAGAGCAGAAAAGCCATATGCCACACTAAGAGGAAAAAGAAGGGGTAGCTACAAAATATCCTTTGTGTTTCATTATCCCATGCGCATAAACTTGAAAAAAAAGTATTCTAACATCATAACGTTAATGCAATAAGTTATCATAAATATTGTTAATGTTTTGCAGGTCTTTACATATATTTTACTCATATTATCTCTGGACAGCCCATGAAATAAGCAGCATAGATTATTAACTATGACCTTCATTTTACAGTTGAGGAAATATGTTCAGGAGGGCTGTCATGCCCAAGTTCATTCAGCTAAGTTGCAAATCAGAATTGGAACCCAAAACTGTCTGACTATAAGTCCTGTATGGTATATCATAGCTCATAACTGTCCCTGAAACTCCAAAAAGATGCGCAGTGTTTACTTTGTTTCACCCCAGCAATGGGAGTGGTTTTTGCACACTCTTCTACTCTGTCATTAGTCTGCCCATGCCTCCCACACACTGTGCACATGACTGCAAGACAGGAAACAGAATTAAAAGTGAGATCTGTGGCCATGGAATGAAAACAAACAAACAACAACAAACCTGGAAGGCCTAGTCACAAACTAAGTCCATCAACACTGTATGCTAACTAACTGAATCAATGAGCTGAGTGACTACTGAAGATCCAGTGGGATTGTTAATATTTTATCTAAATTTGCATGTAATTGACACTTTTGTCCTTTTCTAAATCATGATTCTTACCTTTATAACAGAGGTACCAGCTCTGGAGAGTGGACTGTGAATCTGTGCTGCAGCAGCCATGTTGGCAATAGTATTGAGATGGTTCATCTGATTCATTGCCATGGCAACTGATGCAGGAGGTAAGCTGACTGGAAGTAGGGGATGAGGCATCATCATAAATGGCAGATCCAGTCCTAAAAGAGACAGTGCATATTAAACTTGTTACATTATGATTATCTGAAATAGTTTGTTAAAAAGTATCTGAATTCATTCTTAGTTTTCTTATAAAAACAATTTTTATTATATGCTAGTGTCACCTTGTGCCATTAATAGCACCTGTGGTATTTTATATTGTTTAATAATTTTAAAAATCTTCCTGTATCCACATGTTTAATTATAAATATGCTTTGTTCTTGCTTTTACTCCCCAAATATTGATAAGATGCAAAATTTTTACCCATAAAACAAACACAAATCTTTAAGCCAAACATCATTGCATTTCGAAAAATAAGAACTTTCTTCTTAATCATTATAACCGTTTTGTAACATCATAACAATAATGCATTGATGTGTTGATAGTTGACAGCTTTATAATTTCTTTAAGAGACTTAACAGAGGTGCTGGTAAGGCAGGATGTAGATTCTCTAAGCTTCAGAACTATAGAAGAAAACAGACTTGGAGTATGTTACACCCTTTTAGATATAAATCTCTAAAATGAATGCTTATATTAATAGCTTTAATTTAAAGTCTTTGTGAATAAATAATAACTCTCCTATCAAAATATCAACCTCTTTTCCAGTTTAATAAGAAATACTTAATAACAAATATTATTGAGTCATTTCAGGAATTTCATTTTTTTTCTTATGCAAGTTGAAATAATTTTCACACATTTGAAATATCTGAAAGAACATCTCTCAATTATTATCCACATTCAACTTCTGGTAGCCACAGGTATGCCATCATGTAAAAGGTAACATTAAAATCATTGTCTACTTATCCCTTAATAGGCTGAAATTTGTAGGAGGAAAGGAGTTTGAGCAGAGTCGACTAAAATTTAGTTTAGCTTTATGGATGTGAATGTGACTGTGAGCAAATCATAGCACTTATTATAAACAATTACCTCTACAGTAATCTTGCCTAATTTTTGACAGAAGCCCAGAAATCAGTAGTCTTTAACAGATGTTCTAAAACATCCCTGTCTATAATTTTTCTAAATTATCACAGACTACAGAAATTCTATGGTGGACAGCATTTACGTCGATTCTGCACACAAGTATTAAGTATTAATAATGTCCTTTTTTTTCTCTTGGTAATCGCTTCACATTTCCTTGCTTCCCTTATCACAACAGAAAAAGAACATCAGGGAATCTATAGAAAGTATATTAAAAAGCTCTCTAAATCTCATTCCTCAAACCAAAGTGGCAGTAATACAAACACTTAAAACACAAATTTTTAGGACAAAGATTTTCTTGCATTCTATGGCTTCATTTTCTTAACAGTGTGTTTCACAGAGTAGTTTTTAATTTTAATAAAGTCCAATTTTAATGGGAGCTAGAAGGAAGAAGCAGTGTTAAATTACTTGAGGTCCATCTCCTGATTTCACTTATAATGGTTGATCTAAAACTGTTAACAAGAAAGTACAAAGGCAGCACAAGCAGTGGAATACATTTCCAGGTAAGTAAGGTCTCATACAACACTCAAGTGATCATCACAATGAAAGCAATTCCTCAATAAAGAAAACATTAGCCACCAGTGTTTCTGATAAAGATAGTCACAAAATGCACTGTTACTAGAACTACACAAGGATAAAACCTAACCTAGAAACTTAAATTCTGTGTGGAACTCGGGAAAGAAAACATTCTCTGTACTCCCTATCTGACTCCACATCCCAGAGTCAGAAACTATTTTAAACTTTTCTCCTATCTGTGTTCACTGACAGCTCACTATCTCTAAATCCTTTTTAGGAACAACCTTCTAAACCAAACTTTCGAGCTCTGAAATATTTTTGTTGCCATTATTAATTTATCAATGAAGCCTCAAAACAACTCTTACAATATTGAATTCAAAAATATTGAATTCAATATTGAATATTGAATTCCTTTTCCACTCACTTGTGATTATTTTTACTTTTTAATAGTTAAAAATTTTATTAGACATTGACAAATTACAATTGCATATACTTATGGAATACAAAGTGATCCTATTATATATTATATATGTGTACACACACATATATACACATATACATATACACACACACAATGTGGGATAACTAAATAAAGCTAATTAATATATCCATCGCCTCAAACACTTGTCATTCTGGAGAACATTATGCTAAGCAAAATAAGCCAGGCACAGAAAGACAAATGCTGTGTAATCTCATTTGTATGTGCAACTCACTCCCTTTAAAACTAGAAGCATATTTTCAGTTAGCCTTCTAAAATTACTTAGGTACATACGCATTTTTATCATATAGCTTATGCTATAATGATATTTTATAATATATATTAAACTAATCACTGTTTATCTTTCTCCTGAAACCTTCACATTATGTTCAACATAATAACGACAATCAATGACCTAAGTAGGTTTCTATATAAGGCTATCATTTACCGCAAGCCCAAGGTAATTATACAATTCAGTCCTTCTTTGTGTACACTGCTTCAGTCACAAATTGATCAAACTTAGATGAAAAGTAGCCATCAGTGCTCCTATTTACTATTCAAATGCTCAAATAAGCTTTTGTTCAACTTACAGTTCCCTTAACAGTGTAATAATCTTTCCTCATTCTCCAGAGATTTTCAGTATCACCTAGGCACCATCTGGCAATAATAAGAAATATGCCTACTTAAAGTCCAATTGAAATGCAAACTAAATGCAAACTACAAAAAGAATTTAACAGCCCATTGGCAGTTCTAAAATCTAATTCATCAAACATTTCAAATGACCATGAAAGTCTTAAAACTCATATTTTGAAATCATGACCTGCAATAACTGTCAATTGACTGTAATGCCCTAGACTTTACCCCAAGCTAGTACTTACATTACAGGCCAATTTAACAGTGACCACACATGAGTTCTCCATGCCAAGCTTATGCAAACACTGAATTATGAAAGTCAAACTTTTTCTGAAACTGAACACATATAATTAAAAACCATCAGTAGTACACACAACACCTGCAATCTGGCTCACTTAGTCACATGCTAGATATACAGGTAGCCTTTTAATAGCATGGTAATAAAGACAAATCTTTTTAAAAAACCACCAAAATGGGTTATCTCTTTTCCTATTGACTTCACAGACATTATGCAAGTTACTATAAGAATAATTCTTTTTTTTAATTTAAATTTTTTAAATTATTTATTTATTTATTTTTAAAAATATGACAGATTCTCGCTCTGTCATCCAGGCTGGAGTGCAGTGGCACGATCTCGGCTCACTGCAGCCTCTGCCTCCCGGGCTCAAGCGATTCTCCTGCCTCAGCCTCCCAAGTAGCTGGCATTACAGGCATGTGCCACCACGCCCAGCTAATTTTTGTATTTTTAGTACAGATGGAGTTTCACCATGTTGGCCGAGCTGGTCTCGAACTCCTGACCTCAAGTGATCTGCCCACCTCGGTCTCACAAAGTGCTGGGATTCCAGCAGTGAGCCACAGAGTCGGGCCTGTAAGAATAATTTCTAATGCATCTTGGTATTTCAGCAGCTCCTACAATTATATAAGTGCATAGCACCACCTCCTTCTAGCTATGAAAGGTACAAACTTTAGTAATCCTCTGTCTATCTAAATCTCACATTGATTTGATTTCTAAGTCACGTTGACTTCTGTAATATTTTGTCATTTCTACGGTGACTACCAGGCATTAATCCCTTGATAGAAGTACCCTATCTTCCCAATCTGTCTTCCTGTGGTTTTTCATTTGCCTTTCCACTCCCTTTTTAAGACTTCCAGTGACCACTTACTGCTACCAGAATAAAATACAAGCATTTTTATTTCATCCAAAATTACCTTTCTGGTTGTAATGTTTCATTATATTCCTCTCTGTATGCTGTACTCTAGCCCCACTGGACTATTTACATCTACAGTTTGAATTCATGTTAGCCTTCACTCATGTTAATGCTTCTCTCTGGAATCTGCCTTCCTAACCCAATTGATTTGCCTATGTAAATACCCCTTCCCTTTAAAAAATAAATAGACTAGTTTTAGAGCAGTCTTAGATTAATAAAACACATTAGCAGAAGTTACAGAGAATTTTCTTATACCTCCACTCTGCCATCACACAGTTGGTCCTCATATTAATATCGTGTAATAATCTGTTGTATCTCTACATTTGAAAAATCAATATTGATGTATTAACCACAGTCCATAGTTTATAGCAGAGGTCACTTGTTTTATCCCTCCCCGCAACCTCTGGCAATCACTGATCTTTTTAGGCTCTATAGATTTGCCTTTACCCGAATGCTAGCTAGTTAGAATCACACACTATTTAGCCTTTTCAGACTGATTTGTTTCACTTAGCAATTTGCACTTAAGGTTCACCCAAGTCTTTTCAAGGTTTGATAGCTCATTTGTATTTATTGCTAAATATGTTTCCATAGTACATATATACCACAGTTGGTTTATGCATTCACCTATTAAGGCATATCTTGGTTGTTTCTAATTTTTAGCAATTATGAATAAAGTTACTATAAACTTTGGTGTATAGGTTTTTGTGTGAACTTAAGTTCTTCATTGATTTGTATAAATATAGGACTATGTTTACTTTAGTTTAAAAAATGCCCAAAATGTCTTCCAAAGTCATTATAGTATTTTGCATTTCCATGAACAACAAACGGAAAGTTCCTGTTGCTCCAAATCTTTGTGTGCAATTGAAGTTGACAATTTTGGATGTTAGCTATTTCCACAGGTGTTCATGGGTATCTCCTAGTTGTTTTAATTTGCAATTTCCTAGTGACATATTATATTCAACATGTTTTCATATGCTTATTATCCATCTGTGTCTTAATTAATGAGATGTCTGTTTAGGTCTTTTGTCCACTTTTTAATTTGGTTGCTTATTTCTTATTGTTGAGATTAAAGTTTCTTTGTATATCTATCAGTCCTTTATCATATATGAGTTGTGCAAAGACTTTTCCTATTCTTTTGTTTGTCTTTTCATTCTCTTAACAGTGGGCTTCATGGAACGGTTTTTAAGTTTAATGAAATCCAACTTATTAGTTTATTTTAAGGTTTATGGTCTTGATATTGTATCTAAAACCTCATTGCCAAACCCAAGATCACCCAGCTTTTCTCTGATGTTATCTGCTAATAGATTCAGAGTTTTGCAATTGCAATTTACATTTAGGCCTATGATGCTCTTGAGTTAATTTTTGTAAAGAACAGATGGTCTGTCTGTGTCTAGGTTCATTCTTTGCATGTGATATCCCAGTTGTTCCACTGTAATTTATAGAATAATGCTATGATCTTTCTATTGAATTGCCTTTGCTCCTCCATCAAATACCAATTGACTATATTTGTGTGGATCTATTTCTAGGCTCTCTATTCTGTTCTATTAACATTAATCTATTTTTCAGTTCTTTTGCCAAAATCACACTATCACGATTACTGTAACTTTATAGTAAATAATGAAGTATGGTAGTGTCAGTCCACTGCATTTTTTTTTTTTTGTTCAATACTTTCCTGGCTATTTTGGTTCTTTTAATTTCCATATAAATGTTGGAATCACTATGTGAGTATCCACAAAACAATTTCCTTGGATTTTGATTGGGAATATATTAAATCTATAGATCAAGTTGGGAAGAACTGCTGTTCTAACGATATTGAGTCTTCCTATCCATGAACATAGGATACCTCTCCATTTATTTATATATTCCCGGATTTTTTCATCAGAGTTCTGTAGTAGTCATTCTAGTAATCTTATATCTATATCTATCTATCTATCTAGCTAGCTAGCTAGCTATGTTTATACTTAAGTACTTCAATTATTGCTGCTAATTTAAACAATTTTGTGTTTTTATTTGTATAAATTTAAGAGGTACAAGTGCAGTTTTGTTACATGGATACATTGTGTAGTGGTGAAGTCTAGACTTCCACTTATAAGTTTTTGACTTTCTGTTTCAGAGTTATTTCACTTAAGATGTGTTTTTAACTTCAAATTGCAACTGTTCATTGTTGGTATACAAGAAAACAGTTGATTTTTCACATTAATTTTGCATCCTGCAACCTTACTATAATCTCTTATCAGTTCTATGAGACTTTTTTATAAAATCTTTTTAAATTTTACACAGATAATCATGTCATCTTTGAACCAATACAATTTTTTCTTCCCTAATTTGTATAAATTTTTGTTTCACTTTCTTGTCATTTTTCACTATCTAAGGCCTCCAGTACAATGATGAATAGAAGTGATAAGAGGGAACATCCTTCCCTTATTTTCAATCTTAGGGGAAAAGCACCTAGTTTTTCACCATTGAGTAAGATGTCAGCAGTAGGTTTTTGTAGATGTTCTTTAACAAGTTGAGGCAGTTCCCCTCTATTCCTATTTTTTTCTAAGAGCTTTTATTATGAATGTGTATTGTATTTTCTCAAAAACTTTTTCTGCATCTACTTTTAGTATCATATTATTTTTTTTCTCTTGCCTACTGATGTTACAGATTACATCAACTGATTTTCCAATGTTGAGCTACCCTTACACACATGGAATAAATTCCACTTGGTAATGGTGTGTAATTTTTTGTTTTGTTTAGTTTTGTTTTTTTGAGACAGAGTCTCACTCTATCACCAGGCTGGAGTGCAGTGGTGCGATCTCGGCTCATTGCAACCTCCGTCTCCCTGGTTCAAGTGATTCTCCTGCTTCAGCCTCCCTAGTAGCTGAGACTACAGGCACACACCACTGCACATAGCTAATTTCTGTACTTTTAGTAGAGACGGGGTTTCACCATGTTGGCCAGGATGGTCTTGATCTTTTGACCTCATGATTCGCCTGCCTCAGCCTCCCAAAGTGCTGGGATTACAGGCATTGGCCAACGTGCCCGGCCAGTGTGTAATTTTTCCTATACATTGTTAACTTTAATGTACTATTTTGTTTTCAGGATTTTTGCATTATGTTCATCAGAGACACTGGTCTATAGTTCCCCTTTCTTACATTGTCTTTCTCTGATATTTTGGTATTTGGTTAATTTTGATCTCATAGAATGAGGTAGAAAGTATTCCCACTGCTTTTATCTTCTGGAAGGTATTGCAGATCATTGGTATATTTTCTTCTTTAAATGTTTGGTAGACTTTACCTTTGAACCCATTTGAACATGGTGCTTTCTGTTGTGGAAGGGTTTTAATTATAGATTCTATTTCTGTAATAAGTATAGGCTTTTTCAGATTATTTGTTGCTTCTTGTGTGAGTATTGGTAGATTGTAGTTTATAAAAAATTAGCTAATTTCTTCCAAGTTATCAAATTTGTGGGTATAGAGTTGTTGAGTATCGCTATATTATCATTTTAATGTCATAGTATAAATAGTGATGGCCTCTATTTTCTGATAATAGTGATTTGCATCTTCTCTCTTTTTGTTAGTTAGTCTGCCTAGGGGTTTATGAATTTCATTTGTCTTGTCAATGAACCAGCTTTTGGTTTCATTGATTTTCTCTGTTGATATTCTGTTTTCAATTTCATTCATTTCTATTCTAATAATTATTATTTATTTTCTTCTGCTTTAGATTTTTTATCTTTTTATTTTCCTAAAGTGGTAGCTTTGATTACTGATTTTATCTCTTTATCCTTTTTAATATATTAATTAATTCAATGCTATTTATTTCCCTCTAAGCACTGCTTTTGCTACATCCTATGAATTTTGATAAATTATATTTTCATTGTCATTTGCTTTAAAATACTTTTGAATTTTTCTTGGGGGTTCTTTTTTTGACTTGTGTGGTATTTATAAGTGTACTGTTTAATCTCTAAGTATTTTTTGATTTTACAGCTGTCTTTCTGTTATTGGCTTCTCGTTTAATTCCATTATGACTGAGGGTATACTTTGATTTCTATTCTCTTAAATGTGTTAAAGTGTATTTTATGGACCAGAATATGTCCTATTTTGGTGAATGTTCCACATGAATTTAAGAGGAATTTAAAATTTTTATTAAAATTTTTAATGTTTTAGAAATCAAACCGTTAAAACTTTTAATGTTCTTTAGTGTTTGCCTTAGAGTTTTCAATATATATTTACAATTAGTCTTATTCCATTTACAAATACCACTATACTACTTCAGGGGTAGTACAAATGCCTTATAACAGAGTATTCTCAGTTCTCAATTCCTCCTTTCAGTCCTTTATAACATTGCTGTCACTTATTTCACTCATTCACAAGAATAATGACTCAATACATTCTTTTTAAAATTACTTTTTCTTGTTATTGTTCGTATTTCAATAGCTTTGCGGGTACAAGTAACTTTTGGTTAAATGGATGAATTGCATAGTGTGAAATCTGAGATTTTAGTGCACCTGTAGCCTGAGAAGTGTACACTGTGCCCATAATGTAGTTTTTTTGGTCCCTCACCTAGCTCCCACACTCCTCCCTTCTGATTCTGCAATGTCCATGTACCACTCTGTATTTCTTTGCATACACATAGCTTAAATCCCACTTATAAGTGAGAATATACAACACTTGGTTTTCCGCTCCTGAGTTACTTCACTTAGAATAATGACCTTCAGCTCCATCCAAATGACTGCAAAAGGTACTAATTTCTTCTTTTTGTGGCTGAGTTGTATTCCATGGTGTATACATGTAACACTTTATTTTTATCTACTCATCCATTGATGAACACTTAGGTTGATTCCATATGTTTACAATTGTGAATTGTGCTACGGTAAGCATACAAGTGCAGGTGTCTTTCTGATATAATGACTTCTTTTCCTTTGGATAGACACACAGTAGAGGGATTGCTGGATTGAATGGCAGATCTACTTTTAGTTCTTTGAGAAATCGCCATATGGTTTTCTATAGGGGCTGTACTAAATTACATTCCCGTCAACAGTGTCCCATCAACAGTGTCTAAAAGGAACAGTGTTCCTTTTTCATTACATCCAGGCCAGCATCTATATATTTTTTTTAATGTTTAATAATATCCATTCCGGCAGGGGTAAGGTAGCATCTCATTGTGGTTTCAATTTGCATTTTCCTATTGATTAGGGATGTTGAGCATTTTCTCTTGGCCATTTGTATATCTTTTTTCTTATTTCTTATTTCCATAAGTTTTTGGACAACAGGTGACATTTGGTTACACGATTAAGTTCTTTTTTGGTAATTTCTGAGATTTGGGTGCACCCATCAACTAAGCAGTATACACTGGACCCAATTTATAGTCTTTTATTCCTCTCCCACCTGCTACATTATCCCCCGAGTCCCCAAAGTCCATTGTATCATTCTTATGCCTTTGCATCCTCATAGCTTACCTCCCACCTTTGAGTGGGAACACACAATGTTTGGTTTTCCATTCCTGAGTTACTTCACTTAGAAGAATAATCTCCAGTTCCATCTAGGCTGCTGTGGATGCAATTAATTTGTTCCTTTATATGGCTGAGTAGTATTCCATTATATATATCACATATATATCGTACATACAATTTCTTTATCCACCTGTTGATTGATGAGTATTTGGACTGGTTCCATATTTTTGCAATTGTGAATTGTGTGGCTATAAAAGTGCGTGTTTTTTTTGTGTGTGTGTGTAATTACTTCTTTTCCTCTGGATACATACCCAGTAGCAGGATTGCTGGAATAAATGGTAGTTCTACTTTTAGTTCTTTAAGGAATCTCCACACTGTTTTCCATAGTGGTTGTACTAGTTTACATTCCCACCAGCAATGTAGAAGTGTTCCGTTTTCACTGCATCCACACCAACATCTGTTATGTTTTGATTTATTGATTATGGCCATTCTTGCAGGAGTAAGGTGGTATCACACTGTGGTTTTGATTTGCATTTCCTGTATATCTTCTTTTGATAAGTGTCTACTAATGTCACTTGCCCACATTTTTGATGTTATTGTTTTTGTCTTGTTGATTTGTTTGAGTTCTTTGTAGATTCTGGATATTAGTCCTTTGTTAGATGCAGAGTTTGCAAGCATTTTCTGCCATTCTGTGAATTGGCTGTTTACCCTGAAGATTATTACTTTTGCTGTGCAGTAGCTTTTTTTTGTTTTGTTTAATGAGGCCCCATTTATTTATATATTTTTATTACATCTGCTTTTTGGGTCTTAATCACAAATTCTTTGTCTAGACCAATGTTTAGAAGAGTTTTTTCTAGGTTTTCTTCTAGAATTTTTATTAATCGAGGTCTTAGATTTAAGTCTTTAATCCATCTCGAGTTTATTTTGGTATATGGTGAAAGACAGGGATCTAGTTTCATTCTTCTATATATGGTTATCCAATTTTCCAAGCACCATTTGTTGAACAGGGTGTCCTTTCCCCAATTTATGCTTTTGGATGCTTTGTCAAAGATCAGCTTTATTTCTGGATTCTCTATTCTGTTCCATTTGTCTATATGTCTATATTCATATAAGTACCATTCTGTTCTGGTTTTGGTTACTATATCCTTGTAGTATAATTAGAAATCCAGCAATGTGATAACTCTCCAGCTTTGTTCATTTTGTTTAAGATTGCTTTGGCTATTTAGGCCAATTTTTTTCTTCCATATGAATTTTATAATAGTTTTTTTATTAATTATTTAAATGAACGGCATTTGTATTTTGATAGAAATTGTAATGAGTCTGTAGATGGCTTTGGGCAATATGGCCATTTTAACAATACTGATTCTTCCAATCCATGAGCATGGAATGTTTTTCCATTTGTTTGTGTCATCTATTATTTCTTTCAGGAGTGTTTTGTAGTTCTCCTTATAGAGATCTTTCGACTCATTGGTAGATGTATTCCTAGATATTTTACATTTTTGTGACTATTGTAAATGGGATTGCATTCTTGATTTGGCTCTCATTCTTGATTTGAATCTTATTGGTATATAGAAATGCTACAATTTTTTGTATGTTGATTTTGTATCCTGAAACAGTACTGAAGTCATTTAACACATCTTGAAATCCTTTGATAGCGTCTATAGGACTTTCTACTTATACGATCATATTGCCAGTGAAGATAGATGTTTTAATGTTCTCTTTTCCTATTTGTGTGTCCTTTCTTTCTTTCTCTGGCCTGATTGGTCTGGCTAGGACTTTCAGCACTATGTTGTACAGGAGTGGTAAAAATGGGCAACCTTCTCTTGTTCCAGTTCTTATGGGGATAATGCCACCAGTGTATGCCCTTCCAGTATGATGCTGACTGTTGGTTTGTCATAGATGGCTTTTATAATTTTAATTATGTTCCTTCAATGTCTAATTTGTTGAGGGTTTTTATAATAAAGGAGTTTGATTTTATTGAATGTTTTTCTGTATTTATTGAGATGATCATATGCTTTAGGTTTTAAATTATGTTTAGGTGGTGAATCACGTTTCTGGACTTGAGTACATTGACCCATCGCTGTATTACTGGGATGAAACCCACTTGATCATGGTGTATTATCTTTTTGATGTGTTGTTGAATTTGGTTTGCTTGTACTTTATTGAGGATTTTTTTCATCTAGGTTCATCAGGGATAGTGGTCTATAGTTATCTTTTTTTGGTTATGTGCTTTCCTTGCTTGGGTAACAAGGTGATGCTGGCTTCATAGAATAAGTTGGAGGATATTCTCTCTCAATATTTTGGAACAGTTTCAGTAGGATTGGTATCACTTCTTTGAAGGTCCACTGAATTTGGCTTTAAATCCATCTAGTCCTGGGCTCTTGTTTCTTTGGCAATTTTTAAATTACTGATTCAATCTCACTGCCTATTATTGATCTGTTGAGGATTTCTAGTTCTTCCTGATTCAAGCTAAGAGGTTTGTATGTTTCCAGGAATTCAACCATTTCCTCTAGGTTTTCTAGTTTGTGTGCATAGAGGTGGTCATAGTAGTCTCAAAAAATCTTGAATTTCTGTGGTGTTGGTTGTAATAGCTCCATTTTTCTTTCTAAGTGAGCTTATTTGAATCATCTCTCTTATTTTCTTGATTAATCTACCTAATGTTCTATTGATTTTGTTTATCTTTTCACAGAACTAACTTTTTTTAAATTGATCTTTTTTTCATAGATTTTGTTTCCATTTTATTTAGTTCTGCTCTAATCCTTGTTATTTCTTTTCTTCTGCTAGCTTTGGGTTTGGTTTGGGCTAGTTGCTCTAGTTCCTTGAGATGTGATGTTAGGTTGTTAATTTGTGACCTTTCAGATTTTTCGATGTAAGCGTTTAGTAACATAAACCTTCCTCTTGGCACTGTTTACTTTTTTCTATATTCCAGCTGTTTTAATAACTTGTGTCACTATTATCATTCATTTTGAATACTTTTTAAATTTTTATCTTGATTTTATTGTTAAACCAAAAATCTTTCAAGAGCAGATTGTTTAATTTCCATGTTCTTCTATAGTGTTGAGGGTTCCTTTGGCAGTTGATTTCTAGTTTTATTCCACTGTGGCCTGAGAAGATATTTCATCTAACTTTGATTTTTAAAAAATGTATTGAGACTTTTTTAACTTTTATTTTAGGTTCAGGTGTATATGTGCAGATTTGTTATACAAGTAAACTGTGTGTCATGTGGGTTTGTTGTATAGACTATTTCCTCATACAAGTAATAAGCATAGTACCCAATAGTATTTTTTTCTGATCATCTCCCTCCTTCCACCCTGCACCCTCCATTAGGCCCAAGTGTCTGTTATTTTCCTCTTTGTGTCCATGTGTTCTCATGGTTTAGCTTCCACTTTTGAGTGAGAATAAGTGGTATTTGGTTTTCTGTTCCTGCATTAGTTTCTTAGGGTAATGGCCTCCAGCTCCATCCATGCTGCTGCAGAGAACATGACCTAATTCTGTTTTATGGCTGTGTAGTATTCCATGGTGTATATGTACAACACTTCCTTTATCCAATCTACTGTTGATGGGCATTTGGGTTAATTTCATGATGTAGAATTATGTCATCTGCGATTAGGGATAGTTTGACATCCTGTCTTCCTTTTTGGATGCCTTTGATTTCTTCCCCCTGTCTGATTGCTCTGGCCAGGAGTTTCAGTACTGTGTTGAATAAGAGTGGTGAGATAAGGCATCCTTGTCTTGTGCTGGTTTTCAAGGGTGATGCTTCCAACTTTTGCCAGTTCAGTGTGATGTTGGCTGTGGGTTTGTCAGAGACGGCTCTTATTATTTTGCGGTAGCTCCTTCAATGCCTAGTTTACTGAGGGTTTTTAACATGAAGGGATCTTGAATTTTACCAAAAACCTTTCGTGCATCTATTGAGATAGCCATGTGGTTTTTGTTTTTATTTCTGTTTATATGAATATGAATCACATGTATTTATTTGCATATGTTGAAACAACCTTGGATGCCAGGGATAAAGCATGCTTGATCATAGTGGATTAGCTTTTTATGTGTTGCTCAATTTGGTTTGCTAGTATTTTCTTGAAGATTTTTCCATCTGTGTTCATCAAGGATATTGTCCTGATGACAATACCTTTTTCTTTTTACCTTTTACTGTTTTTGGTGTGCATCTGCAAGGATTTGGTGTCAGGATGATCCTGGTCTCATAGAACAAGTTAGAAAGGTCCCTCCTCCTCAATTTTGGGGAATATTTTCTGTATAAATGGTACCAGCCCTTCTTTGTACATCTAATATAATTAAGCTGTGAATCCATCTAGTCCCTGGCTTTTCTTGTTTGGTAGATTTTTTATTATTGCCTCAATTTTGAAACTCATTATTGGTCTGTTCAGATATTCAATTTCTTTTTTGTTCAGTCTTCGGAGGTTGTATATTTTCAGGAATATATCAATTTCTTCTAGATTTTCTAGTTTGTGTGCATAGAGGTATTTATAGTAAGTCTCTGAGAATTTTTTGTATTCTGTGGGTTAGTGGTAATGTCCCCTTTGTCATTTGTAATTGTGTTTATTTGGATTTTCTGTCTTTTGTGTCTTTATTAGTCTAGCTAGTAATCTATGTATCTTATTAATTTTTTCAAAGAACAAAATCATGGATTCCTTTATTTGTTTTACTGTGGTTAGATCAAAAAAGAAAAAAGAGCATTACATAATAATAAAGGGTTTAATTCACCAAGAAGACCTAACTACCCTAAATAAATATGCACCCAACAGAGGAGCACCCAGATTCATAAAGCAAGTTCTTAGAGAACTATGATGAAATTTGGATTTACACACAATAATAGTGAGAGACTTCAACATTACACTGACAGTATTGGACAAATCATCAAAGCATAAAATAACAAAGATATTCAAGACCTGAACTCACAATTGACCAAATGGGCCTAATACACATTTACAGAACTCTCCAACCAAAGACAATAGAATGCACATTCTTCTCATCTGCACATGGCACATACTCTAAAATTGATCACATAATCAAATATTTAAAAACTCAGAAAATTGGGAAAAAAATAAATCATACTAAAATCTACCACATAATCAAACATAAAACAATCTTCAGCAAATTGAAAAAAGTGAAATTATACCAGCCACACTTGGACAGCACAATAGTAAAAATAGAAATCAATACTAACAAATTCAATCATGTAATTACATGGAAATTACACAACATGCTCCCAAATGACTTTTGGGTAAATAGTAAAATTAAGGCAGAAATCAAGAAATTCTTTGAGACTAATGAGACCAAAGATAGTACATATGACAATCTTTGGGACACAGCTAAGTCAGTGTTAGTATTGAAGTTTATAGCATTATATGCCTACACCAAATAGTTAGAAGGATCTCAAATTAACAACCTATTCTCACAACTAGAGAAACTGGAGAAGCATGAGCAAACCAACCCCAATCATATCAGAAGACAAAAAATAATCAAAATCTGAACTGAACTGAAAGAAATTGTACATGTTTTTTGGCCTATCATATGGGCTGATATGGTTTGGCTCTGTGTCCCCATCCAAATCTCATCTTGAATTGTATTCCCATAATTCCCATGTGTTTTGGGAGGGACCCAGTGGGAGATAACTGAATCATGGGAGAGGTTTCTCCCATACTCTTCTCATGGTAGTGAATAAGTCTCACGAGATCTGATGGTTTTATAAGGAGAAACCCCTTTACTTGGTTCTCATTCTCTCTCTTGCCACCGCCACGTAAGAAGTGCCTTTTGCCTTCCACCATGATTGTGAGGCCTCCCTTACCACGTGGAAGTGTAAGTCCATTAAATCTCCTTCTTTTGTAAATTGTCCAGCCTTGAGTATATCTTTATCAGCAGCGTGAAAATGGACTAATCCATGGTCTATCTTAGAGAATGTGCCACATGCTGATGAGAAGAATGTAAATTCTGCATTTATTGGATAAAGTGCTCTGTAAATACTTTTAGGTCGGTTTGTTCTAGCATTCAGTTTAAGTCCTTGTTTGCTTTCTGCTTTGATCCTATGTCTAGTTCTGTCAGTGGAGTGTTGAAGACGCTCACTATGATTGTGCTGCTGTCTACCTCTTTTCCTAGGTCTAGTAGTAACTGTTTTATTAATCTGGGAGTTTCAGAGTTAGGTGCAGGTATATTTAGGAATGTAGTATCTTCTTGTTGGATGTATCCTTTTATCAATATATTAATATAATGACCTTCTTTGTCTTTTCTTCACTGCTTTTGCTTTACAGTCTGTTTTACCTGATATAAGAATTGCTCCTCCTGCTTATATTGCTTTTATTATTTGAACAGACCACTATGTGTTAGATTAACTAAGAATTTTTATAAATTGGTTGGGCATGGTGGCTCATGCCTGTATTCCCAGCACTCTCGGAGGCCAAGACAGGCAGGTCTCTTGAGCCCAGAAATTCAAGACCAGCCTAGGCAGCGTGGCAAAACCCTGTTTCTACTAAAAAATACAAAGGTTAGTTGGGAGTGGTGGCACATGCCTGTAGTCCCGGCTACTGGGGGGTGGAGGGGGTTAGGAGAGAGGATCTCCTGAGCCTGGGAGGTCAAGGCTGCAGTGAGCCGTGATCACACCACTGCACTCCAGCCTGGGTGACAGAGTGAGACCCTGTAAAAAAAACAAACTAACAAAACAAAAAGAAGAAATTTAAAAAATTAATTTATCTTAATTTATTCCTCCTCTAGTGTGCTTCCTTTGTTTACATAAATCAAACTTTCCAACGTATATCATTTTCTTTTTTCGTGAAGAGTTTTCAATGTTTCTTGCGATGCAGTTCTACTGGTATGGTAACAAATTACCTCAATTTTTGTTTGAGAAAGTTTTTATTTTTCCTTCACTTTTAAAGGGAAATTTTCCTGGAGACAGAATTCTAGGTTTGTGGGGTTTTAAATATATATTTTTAAATTCTTGTGGGTGGATAGTAAGGGTATACATTTATGGTGTTTTCTTTTTCAACACTCTAAATATTTCATTCCACTCTCTTGCTATTTGCCTGGTTTCTAAAGAGAAGTTCAGTGTAATTATTATCTTTGTTTCCGTGTGAAAATAAAGTTTTTTTCTCTGTCTTCTTTCAAGATTTTCTTTTTGTCATTGGTTTTCTGCAGTTGGAATATGATATGGGTATTTGTAGATTTTGGTATTTATCCTACTTAGTGTTTGCTGAACAATTTGTGATTTGGTGTTTCTCATTAATTTTGGAAAACTCTCAGTCGTTGTTATTTGAAATATGTCTTCTGTTCTTTTATCTTTTTCTTTTCTTTGTCACACAGTTCTTAGATAGTCCATTCTGGTATTTTATTTCTGTCATCATTTCTCTTTTTTCAGCTTGAGAAGTATGTGTTGAAATATCTTCAAGCTTACTGATTCTTTGCTTGACTCTGTGTATTCTATCGATTATTTCATATAAGATATTCTTCATTTTATTGGAGTTCTTTCTTTTATTCCTAGCATTTTCTTTTGATTTTTTCTTAGGGTTTCTGCCTCACTGATTAACTATCCCATGTGTTCTGTATGATGTTCGTTTTTTCCATTCTCTTAGTATATTAGCTTTTTTTAAAAAAATTCTCAGTCTGATAATTCTAAAATATCAGCTATGTCTGAATTTGGTTCTGTTGTTTGCTCTGTCTCTTCAGATTGTGTTTTTTGATTTTGTTTATGTTTGCATTTTCTTTTTCGTTTAAAGCCAGAAATAATGTAGTAGGAGAGACTGAAGTAAATGGGCCTTTGGTGATAGGTTTTATGCTGATCTGGCTGGTAGTTAGGCTATCGTAAATGCTTGCTTTACCTGTGGCATTAGTGTCTAAATTTCCCTCTAGTCTTGTTTCTGTCCTCCTTAGTTTTGCTTCTCCCTAGAGAACCTGTCATAACTAGGGTCTGAAAATTGCAGTCCTTTAAGCTGTAATCCCCCTTTGTTATACAGGAGTACTACTGTGGGGATACTTAAATGTGAGAGAAGAAACCTTCTGTAATCTTATGATTAGGTCTTAGCCCCTTAGTGAGCCTGTATCCTTGGGCTGTGACTTTCACAAGTAATTTTTAACTCCCGTAAGTCCTTAGGTGAGACAGAAGGCTTAAGGCTGCTGGAACTGTACTGTTCTTTTCCCCTCACATAAAAGTTAGAGAGGGTTGGAGGTTAGTATATCCCTTTCCCGAGGTCAGTTAGGCTCTAGCAACACCAAGTAGTTTAAGCTCTGGTAAAATAGTTTTCTTTGAGGACAGGCCTTCAGGAGAACAGAGTACTATGAGCATATTTCAAAGTTGTTACTTTTCTTTTCCCCTTGCTAGAAACATGAGGAGAATGTTCTCATATCTTCACCCTGAGAATCTGGTAGGGCTCCTAGAAATAAAACTCATGAAAGTGTAGGGGCCTCATAAACCAGGGCCCCCACGAGTTTTTTGTCTCTTGAGCTAGATCTACAGCAAGCCTCCTGCAATTACTCAATTATCTTTTAAATGCTTCTACCAGGATCTAGCTGTGGCTTCTTCTCCTTATGAGCTGTGCTGCCTTTCTCTCTAGTTTCCAGCACGGTGGGGCTCTGTGACCTCAAGCTCTGATGGCTTTAATAAGAGTTGGTGATTCTCAGATTGTTTATCTTTTTTCTAGTTGCAAAGATGGGAGTAATGACTTCCAAGCTCTTTATATGTCGGACTAGAGGCCAAAGTCTTCTAAATTACCCTCATTATAACCTGAATCTACCTTAATCAGTCCTTTTTTAACTTTTCATATCATAATATTTATAACTTTTCTGGTATTCATTTCATTTGCTTTTGTTTAACATTTCATTTTGTATGGGACATTTTATGCTTGAGATTATAACCACTTTAAAGTAACACACCATAACCTATTTTTGTATGCTTAATAACTGACCAATTTCACTAAGATTTGGAACATTGTATTAAAATGTCTCAGAATTCCTCTGTTGCCTTAATCCCAAGGTAGAATGGGAGAATAAAAGTGTCAGGGAAGAGAGTAATGAAACCCTATCCTGGATTATCCATTCGTAAGAAAAGTAAGATATATACAAAAGTAATATACACAAGATCTGCTTTGCTGCAGAAAGACTTGTGAGTCTTTGAAGTCCCTAAAACATCATCTAAACCTGTATTTGTATACATTAGCTATAGTGCGATTGCTAAGTAATAATACTACTTGTGATATATATAGTACTTACTATATGCAACTCACTGTTAACATATTTTACTTTATTATTCTGAGACCTCACAGCAACCTTAAGTGGGTGTATTTTTATCCACAGTCTATATAGTTGTGGATATTAAGACTTAGAAATGTTAGGTGACTTCTCCAACATCTAACAATAATGTAGAATTCAAAACATGTGGCCGGGTGTAGTGGCTCACACCTGTAATCCCAGAACTTTGGGAGTCCAAGGCGGGCAGATCACCTAAGGTCAGGAGTTCAAGACCAGCCTGGCCAGCATGGTGAAACCCCATCTTTACTAAAAATACAAAAAAA
>NW_012098999.1:493263-522511 GCF_000951045.1 Mandrillus leucophaeus | reverse complement strand
CAGTAAGTACTCATTTCTTCTTCAGGTCTTTGTTTAAAAGTCATCTTTTTAGGTGGGTGCAGTGGCTCACGCCTGTAATCCCAGCACTTTGGGAGGTGGGTGGAACACCTGAGGTCAGGAGTTTGAGACCAGCCTGGCCAACATGGTGAAACTCAATCTCTACTAAAAATACAAAAACTTAGCTGGCTGTGGTGGCAGGTGCCTGTAATCCCAGCTACTTGGGAGGCTGAGGCAGGATAATTGCTTGAACCCAGGAGGCGGAGGTTGCAATGAGCCAAGATCGCTCCATTGCACTCCAGCCTGGGCAACAAGAGCAAAACTCCATTAAAAAAAGGAAAAAAAAAAAGAATTCGAAACATGTGGGATTCAAACACAAGTTTATGTGACTTTAGCCAACAATCTTAATGACTATACTACATAACCTCCCATGTACCTCTACTCTGTATACCTCTACCTTCCACGTACCTCCCATGTGCCCTTACATGTACTTAAGATTTAACCATTTAATATCAGAAGAGGAGGTAAAGAGGGAAAGTGAGTCCCTCTTTACCTCCTCTTCTGATACTAAATCGGTAAACCTTATTGAAGAAAAATAGACTAAGCCCTGCCAGCCAAAGTTTTCTAGTAGGTCTTGGATAGTATTTTGATCAACACACCCAGTTTTGGGAGGACGGTATACATACTATTGGTTAGCAGGTGGTTCTGCTGCAGTGGATTGAGGGTTGGAGCACCTCCAACGCCTGGCTGGCCAGCTAGGGCTGCATGAGCAATTCCATGTTGGGGTCCAGGTGCCGCAAATGGAGACTGCAGCTTATCCTTATCCCAGGAGGATTCACTTCCACCTGAAAAAGATTCATATAAACAGATTTCAATTTGACAACTTTCCATAAGAAGGCTTTTTAAAATTCCCTTTTAGGGCTGCAATCATGAATACCACCTCTTAGAATATTGTTATTGAACACAGTTAACTCATTTTTATGACAGTTTCAAAAACTTTCAATAGTCTAGAGATGTAAGCTGCCTTTGGGAAGGCTAAATCATTCTCAATAATAGTATAGGCACTCTTGACTTGTTGGTATTCTCAACAAATCTGGAATCATAATGAATAGCTTTTAGAAGCACTTACATGTTAGGGAACATTAATTGACCACCACTGCCTTGTATTCTAAACCTTTAACATACATATACTATATTTTAAAGGACTGTACTGATCACTGAAAAAGAACACACTCATTTGTAAGAGCATGATAACATGCAAAAATACATAGTAAGAAAAGAATGATCTTTTCTTCTCGGGTCACTCAGAGAAGCAAATCTATTCATACACACTAGAGTTCTGTATAAAATAAGCTGGACAAAAATAGGAAACAATTGCTTTGAATTTGAAATTATACTTACCTTGATCCTTCAAGATAGAACATGAGGTGAAGTGTGTATAAATGTAGATAAATCATGATCTACATTGACATAGCTATTTCATCTGGTATCTAACATACTATGGGTGATAGAACCGTTGCTTAAAACCATATGGAAAACAAATACAGAATAATTTCCAGGACATTCTTTCAGGATAATATTTTAAACAGGGAAGTAAAGAGTGGGATTCGAATCACTGCAGAAGCAGATAGTCTGGCTTTAGAAAACAAAATGGTTGTGCAGGCAGCTGCATCTATTTGCTTGATGTGCTTCATTCATTCAGGGGTCGGTGGTTCCTCCTCCATTCCCATGCAGGGACTGCAACATTAGCACTCTACCTGGCTGACACCATCCCACTTACTGCCTAAAACTCTGACCCTGTTTGTGTGGGGTTTGGTCTTGGGACTCTTGGGAGCTCTGTCAAATATGTACGTTTAATGGTTTTTTTTAAAGGTAGAAAAATCAACATACTCATATCCACAACATTTAATATTGTGATTATTTTCACATCTTTGACTTCCCTCCCACACTTTGTTCATATGGATACCCATTTTTACATTATAAGCAGTCTGTCATGTTGCTTCAGGTATCATATCTACAAAGTGCAGTGACTATTAAACATTAGACTTCGTTTCCAATTGTCACTACTATAGTCTACATTATAACAAAAACATTCATTTAAATTATTTCCTTAGAATCAGTTAATTCCCTGAGTGGAATCTGAGTCAAAGGGGACAAAAATTTTTATACTTTTATTTCAAAAACCACATTTGCAAAAACAGTTTTGAGAGTTGTAAACTTTTCAGGGAAATGTCTTCAGGCCCAATTGGTATTCCTCCTCAAGATTTAAAATTTATTCAAGCAAATTGCCTGCTAGAATCTCTGAAAGGATTGTTTAACCTTCCTCTCCAGTCATCCAGTCTTACCTCAGTTCTGAAGAGGAAGAACCTTATTCTAGTCCTCCTCTTCAGTACTCTTTCAGGTTCTTTTGTGGCCAAAGTTAATCTCTAATCCAAAAGTGAGAATCTTGACTAGCCTCCAACTAGATGAGCTGAGATAAGGAAACACCAGATTCTAGAGCAGTATATGTAAAGACTGAAGGGTATCTGGCCCTGCTGATGTGGACGCAGATTTTCCAATCAAATGTGGGAAGAAATAAGCAGTTACTTGTTGGGGTCCTGCTATAAGCCATTCAGACAAGATGCATGAAACCTTCGTAGGTAGGAAATTTGGTTGAATTTAATAGACTGGTTTAATGGACCAAAAATCATTCCCTTGATCATGTTGAGGTCTGCTATGTTCATTGAAAACATGCAATACTTCTATGATTACCACTTGTTCTCTCTTTTCATCCAGATGTTGGCTGTTGTACAGCATGTGCTTAAGAGCAGGGAGGTAATTTATGGTTTGGTGCATTGACATATTTTAGTGTTGACAAATTTGAAATTTCAATTAAAATCAATAAGACATTGTTACGCTGTAATGAAGAGAGATGGTGGGGCAAGGGAGTATTTTAATAAGCTATGAAAGTAACCACTGCAACACTGAGAATTCTTTATAGAAACATTAGGCCAATAAACATGATTAATATCAGAAAATGCAAAAATTTGAAAGATCAATTACTGAGCAAAAACGGAAGCACTACATCATTTTAGCACTATGTTCAAGATATGAATTAGCTTACCATTGCAGAACTGTAATTTATAAAATGAGTAAAATATTGACAAAGGAAGATACATTTAGAAGACATTAAATTATACCATATGATAATAATATAGTACTGCAGTATCACAGCAGCAACAGCAACACAGCAACATTGGAGCTGAGATTATATTAATATTTATTTTATAAATTTAAAACTATTTAGTCTACATTTAATATTAAATGGCACATTAGGTAGTATTCTCATGGTTTGTGTATCACATTTTCCAAATAAGCTTGAATAGAAATGTTTTAAAAATCTTATCAAAGGATTTCAATGTGGTTTTATGTATGCTTTGATGAGAACTTTGGATACACTTTTTCCAACAGCTCACACCTTTGCTAACTACTGTGTTAATGATAGAAAAGGTAGTTTCCCTCTCTTCCCACCTCCACCAAATGTGGATATAAGTATTATCCTGCAATGTAACGGCAACTGTATATGAATCAAATGGCTGAGGAGTGTGGAACATTCTAGATATTTGGATTAGGAGGTATTAACTCTCTGACTACATTTTTTGTCTTTTTACCTAAATCTCTTATCATTTTTAAGTGTAAACATTAATTATGACTTAATCTGGAACGTTCAGTGGCCCCAATATTTGCATTTTTATGCCTCTTTGTCAAGATGCAGTAATACCCATTGCCCTTAAAACTAACAAAGTATTTTGACCAATCTAAGCTACAGTCAGCCTTGTATTAACCACTATTTTGAAGGCTTGGATATTCACCTTCCTTGTCCTATCTATCTGTCTGTCTGTCTACCTCCAAATGCAGTAGTTAGCTAAGGCTGCCATAACAAATACCACAGACAGAATGGCTTAAACCACAAGAATTTAGTTTCTCACGGTTCTGGAGGTCAGAAGTCCAAGATCATGGTTTTGGCGGGTTTAGTAGTTTCTCCTGAGACCTTCCTCTATGGTTTGTAGATGACTGTGTTTTCCCTGTGTCCTCACATGCTCTTTCCTCTGTGCAAGTTCATCCTTGGTAACTCTTTTATGCCCACGTTTCCTCTTCTTATAAGAACTCCAAGCAAACTGGATTAGAATCCATTCTAGGCCGGATTTATTTATTTATTTATTTAAATTGTTATTATTTTTTAATTTTTGTGAGTACAGAGTACGTGTATATATTTATGGAGTACCTGATACGTTTTGCCACAGGCATGCAATGTGAAACAAGTACATCATGGAGAATGAGGTATTCATCCCCTGAAGCATTTATCCTTTGAGTTACAAGCAATACGGTTAGATTCTTTGTTTTAAAATATACTTAATCACCTTCTTAAAGGCCTTAGCTATAAATACAGTCACATTTCAAAGTAACTGGTGGTTAGGGCTTCAATATCTGAATTTTAGGGGTACGTAATTCAGCCCATAACACTGAAGTATGCACATTTGTTGGAACCAGACCATACTAGCTTTGTGAGGGAATTCCTCCAGTAAAGAGGAGATAAACTGGACAGCATTTTTCACAAGGCATGACTAAGAGGCTGGCAGGGTAGGCAGTGGGTTTGGGAAAATAAAATAACCTCTTTAAGTCTTCATGAAATTTTGTATTAAGTATAAACGTAACCCAACACAGTCCTAAGCATGTAAAGATAATGTAGAAAATGCAGCAAATCCTCATTAACTGAATAATTTATTTGAGCTTTTCCATATCAACTACTTATCACTGTTTTACCACAATATTTAGTAAAACTAAATTGATGACAATAAACAGTGTAACACAATCAACAGTATTACAAGCAACTATTGCTACATTAGTACTAATTTAATCCTAACCTTACCAATAGGAAAGCTAGAGAGAACTACATTTTTATAAGCCCTTACTTCATAGAAATATATATTCTTAGTTAGAATCAGTGTAAGAACAATAAAGTGATTCACTGTGGGGAAATATTAATTTAACAAGGTGTCTGACAAACTTCTATTGCTTTAATCAGAAACTCTTTAGTTTGCAATTTAGACCTTTTTAAAAAAATCCCATTTTAAAATGTTAGGGTTCCCAGAAGGTTATTTGTTTTGGTGGCATTTTCTTTGTAGGATAAGTGGGTAGAGGACAGAGACCTATGAATCACAGAGACCCTACAACAGAAACATGGAATTTAACACATAAAAAGGACCTTTTTATCCATTTAGTTACAAATAATAACTTGAAAAAGCATTGGCCGGGCGCGGTGGCTCACGCCTGTAATCCCAGCACTTTGGGAGGCCGAGGCGGGTGGATCACGAGATCAGGAGATCGAGATCATCTTGGTTAACATGGTGAAACCCCATCTCTACTAAAAATACAAAAAATTAGCCGGATGTGGTGGCGGGCACCGTAGTCCCAGCTACTCGGGAGGCTGAGGCAGGAGAATGGCGTGAACCTGGGAGGCGGAGCTTGCAGTGAGCTGAGATCACACCACTGCACTCCAGCCTGGGCGACAGAGCGAGACTCCATCTCAAAAAAAAAAAAAAAAAAAAAAAGGTGCAAGATCATATCATGGGTGGGACCCAAAGCAGTATTTTAATGTTTTAATTTGCTAAAATTTTGAATTAGCACTTCCGCATTTCCCATTCTAATAACACAATGCTTATATGGTCAGGTTGTGAAAAGCAATAACAAAGATCATTATGATGTGTTCCAAACAAATTAGCATAAGCCTACAAGCCAAAACACCGAAACACCAACATGTTTCAAATGGATATAAAGGAAACCCAGCAGTAAGGCTCTAAATAAAAATTCCAAGCAATTATTCTTCACCTTAGCACCATGTTGTTAAGAATGAGTGAAGGAAGCTAATAAAATATTCGCTGAAGAGAATCAAGAAAATTTAGTAACCAGTCTTCCTCATCCACCCATAGGGGTCAGTGATCTTCTTTATAAATGAATAAGCTGTAATTTCTGTAGGTTTGAGTTTCTAAGACTACTAGAATTGTGTGAGTCATAGGCAAGTGTTTCATAATTTAAAAGTGATCTGTCTTATGAATTCAAGTTGAGTGTAACTTTTAAAATTTTAGAGGAATACTGTAATAGCAGTTGCTAGTATATTTTGCAAAGTACACATTTAAAAGCCACCTACTAGAAAAAATATATAAGGTAATTATATAAATTCAAAACTATGGCCTTGAATGTGAAAAATGGAAGTGTTTATAACAAGCTGTCCTTACACTGAAACTTTTGTAGCTACAACAAAACATATAAGTCAGATTATTTGAAAATATGGGTCTAAATTGATCATGTTTCCAGTAATCTTACGTACATAAGGCAAAGAAAAAGCAGTCAAATGGGAAGAGGTCTATGTAGCATACGGCCTAAATCGAGCTTGTTCTCTCAGCCATAGAATATTTGTTTAGCTAGAATCTTAGATAAACACACCTTGTTTGTTGAATCTACACAGCATGAAGCATTTTGTAGTAGAAAAATATTTTGAATCATAATTAAACCGTTAAAGACTTCATTTTTTTTCTAAATAATAATATAGTATGTGTTAAGTGTGTGTAGCGGGGAGGTGTACACATACACATATAGACACAAATTCAGGGTTTAGGATATTGTAAAGTGCTAATACATGAATGGAAAACAAGGTGTGTATGTATAGAGGTGCTATACGCTACAATCTTATCATATTATTATTTTATTTGCTTTTCCTGTATGCATTCAAAAAATAGAATATTCAGCAGCTTTCCAGATTGGTGACATCAGTAGCACAATCATGCAGTGTATCTGTAATTTGAACCAATATGGATAGAAAATAGACAGCAATTATTCATTTTAAAATATTGAGAAGGTCTCAACTAGTTTATCTCCTCTTTTACTTTAAAACGTTACCTAGAAACAGCCACACCGCCGGGTGATGGTCTAGGAATTTCAAGTTTAATCAGAGGTATAATAGCAGCTAATTGATGAGCCTCTAGGGCTATACTTGCCAATACAATAACCACTAGTCACCTGTGGCTATTTAAATATAACTTTTAATTAATTAAAATAAAGTAAAAAGAATGAAAAAATTCAGCTCCTCAGTTGCACTAATCACATTACCAATGCTCAAAGGTCACATGCAGCTAGGGACTATCATATCGAGAAGTACAGATACTGATAATTTACTTCCTTGCGGAAAGTTATACTAGAAAGCGCTATCCTAGAGTATAAGCAGTTTGTGTAAAACAGTTTAAAACACAGGTATCTACAGCATCTTCATTTCAACATATCTGAAACTAAATTGACCATTATTCAATGAAAGAGATCTTGCTCCTTTATTTCCTATATCTGTTAGTGGCATAATGCAGTTGTTTCAATGGGAAATGTCTGAGTTCTTAACATGTGTCAGGTGCTATTTGCAGGTATTGGGAATAGAGAAATAAAAGGCAAATCCCTTGACCTCAAAGATCTCTCAGTGCAGTAAGTATCATTGCCATCTCTTAACCATTCACTCTGTGCTTAAGTGACCAAATTATCTGGAATTGACTTTACACTGAGTTCCCTTCCATTCCCACTGACACTGCCTTTGTCTGGACCCTCATTCCTCTCTCACATTACAATCATCTCAAGAGACTCTTAACTGATTTTCCTACTACTAGCCTCATCTCCTCCAATTGGCCCTTGACATAGCGACTGAAATAAATATGAAAAACAAAATAAAGAAGGTGGAGTATCAGAAAGGACAATCTAAAAAGAAGAGAATACAACTGAGCAGAGCAGTATCCAGGAAGAAAGAAAAGAATGCCTTGGTTGCATGACCAGAATGTTTATATACAAACCTTCAAAGGGTTCCAAGAAATGTGCAAAGACTCTGTGAGAGAGTGTGATGGGTGGACCAACATGCACTACAACTGTTGTATTAACACATAAGCATTATCTTCTTTCTTTATTATACTTTAAGTTCTGGGTTACATGTGCAGAACATGCAGTTTTGCTACATAGGTATACACTTGCCTTGGTGGTTTGCTGCACCTAACAACCTCTCATCTACATTAAGTATTTCTCCTAATGTTATCCCTCCCCTAGCCCCCTAGCCCCTGACAGGCCCCAGTGTGTGATGTTCCTCTCCCTGTGCCCATGTGTCCTCATTGTTCAACTCCTACTTCTGAGTGACAATACAAGGTGTTTGGTTTTCTGATCTTGTGATAGTTTGCTGGGAATGACGGTTTCCAACTTCATCCACGTCCCTGCAAAGGACATGAACTCATCCTTTTTTATGGCTGCATAGTATTCCATGGTGTATATGTATCACATTTTCTTAATTCAATCTATCATTGATGGACATTTGGACTGGTTCCAAGTCTTTGCTATTGTGAATAGTGCTGCAATAAACATACGTTTGCATGTGTCTTTATCATAGAATGATTTATAATCCTTTGGGTATATGCCAAGTAATGGGATGGCTGGGTCAAATGGTATTTCTGGTTCTAGATCCTTGAGGAATCGCCACACTGTCTTCTACAATGGTCAAACTAATTTACACTCCCACCAACAGTGTAGTGTTTCTATTTTTCCACAACCTCTCCAGCACCTGTTGTTTACTGACTTTTTAATGATCACCATTCTAACTGGCATGAGATGGTACTCATTGTGGTTTTGATTTGCATTTCTCTAATGACCAGTGATGATGAGCTTTTTTTCATGTCTGTTGGCTGCATTATCTTTACAGGCAAAACCACCAACCACACAAACAAATGAAAAAAATCAAACAAATGACCCTACACTTTTATCATCACTGTCATTCAAAAAGATTAGGAGTCAAGTTCAAAAGTTTCCAAATTAATAGTGAATAAATTTGTTTCTGGATTTAAAAGGAACTCACGCTTCAAAGTAGACTTGATAATTAAAATATAAGTACTCACCACAGGCTTACTCAAGTCAATTGCACCTAACTCATACATATTTCTAAAAATAAGGCTAATATGTTTCACAAAGTAAATGTAAAATTCAAACAAAGTCCCAATATATTTGTTTCTAAATTAAAATGTTGCAAGATGTAAGTATTCCCTGAGTGCCACTTTAAAGCACAGTGGCTAAAACTTGAACATCACATTATGCAATTTCAAAGATTAGTTTAGTTGTAGAAGGAATTATATCACAGATAATGAAGGCACAGTGCTCTTCCATATGACCTGCCGAACGTGATGATATGGTTGGAGAAACTCTTGCAAACTATTAGTTTGCATAACTTAAAATACACTCTGGTTCAAAGGTATTTTATCGTAGACATGAAGAAAATGGGGTTTTGCCAGATATTATTTTGCAATTCCAAATGATAATCTTATCTTATTCACTCTCCTATGAACCCCCCACATTTTTAAATTGTCGTATTTATCTTGGTATCATGTTATGTTGCCTGGAGTAGAAGTTTTTAAAAAAAATACACTTCAATGGCTGGGTATGGTGGCTCACACCTGTGATCCCAGCACTTTGGGAGGCCGAGGCAGGCAGGTCACGAGGTCAGGAGATCAAGAACATCTTGGCCAACATGGCGAAACCCTGTCTCTACTAAAAATACAAAAATTAGTTGGGCATGGTGGTGTGCAACTGTAGTCCCAGGTACTCGGGAGGCTGAGACAGGAGAATTACTTGAACCAAGGAGGCAGACGTTACAGTGAGCCAAGATCACACTACTGAACTCCAACCTGGTGACAGAGTCAGACTCTGTCTCAAAAAATAAATAAATAAATAAATAAATAAATATAAATAAATAAATAAATAAAATAAAAATACCCTTCAATTCTATATAAGCTGTCTGCTGTGGCAAGTACAGAAAAATGTGTTTATGTGTGACAAGACACTTTTTGGAAATTTGAATTCATTTCTTGCTACTGTAAGTATTGCAAGTTAAAACACTCGAAAAATCTAAGTTCAAGACAGTGATAGCATTTTCTTATCTGAATTTGAGTTCCTTCTTTCATTCTTAATAACATGTGGCCTGTCTAAATGACGAACATATTATCAAGTCACTTCACAGTAAATAATCATATAATACCACCAATATAGCTTGGATATTTGTCCCCACCCAAATCTCATGTTGAATTTTAGTTTCGAATGCTGGAGGTGGGACCTGGTGGAAGGTGTTAGGATCAGGGGGACAGAACCTTTATGGCTTGGTGCTGTCTTCATGACAGTAAGTGAGTTCTTGCAAGATTTAATCATTTAAAAGTGTGTGGAACCTCACCCTCACCCTGTCTCCATTGCTACTGCTTTCACCATGTGACATGATTATTCCCGCTTTGCGTTCCGCCGTGAAAAAAAGCTCCCTGAGGCTTCACCAGAAACCAAGCAGAACCACCATCTATCATTTCCCTCTTTCGTCATATTTCTGAAACATTGAACAATTACTGAGAATACAGGCAAATTATTTATTTTAAAGAGCTAGTTCCTAGAATTTGTAAGTTGTGATATGTGCTCTTGTAAAATATACCTTAAATCGGAGGTCCTTAAAATGAGGTTATGCATACCCTAGAAAATGTAAAAGCTGACCTACAAAGATAGGGCAAGATATTTGAGTTTTAACATTTATTTGATATGTTAACCAAAAAGTAACTACAACATTATGTGTCACTAATATTTAAGATATGAATCATCACTGATGCCTTCACCACTCAAGCATTAGAGGAACCCGGAGGGGTTGGGGGAAGGAGGAGTTTTCAGCAGGGCACGTGGTTGGCCATTGGCAGCCCTAGACTTTTATTTACTCTGACCTCATTGTGATATGTTCTACATGCACTGAGTAGATTCAATAAACTAGCCGTTACAAAATGAACAACACAATACAACCTCAGACTGGAGACAATAATGCAAGCATAGGAGAAGAAATATAAAATAGCAGAGCTGATACTTCTCCTACTCAATGTAGGAACTCTGTCACTTTCATTAAGAAGTAAAATATTGTAAAGGTCATCAGATTTGATGTATTAATCACATTGTCCTCACTGATACTAAGAATATATGTTTTAAAGGTTTTATGTAATTAATAAACTTTATTAGTTAAAATCTTGTTTAATCTTGTTCTCATTAATTTCTATTTTATGTATATGTTAGTACATGTATACAGCTTGAAATGTACTTTATGTATACTAGAAGAACATACCTTTTTTTTTTTTTTTCTTTTGAGACAGAGTCTCCCTCCGTCTCCCAGGCTGGAATTCTGTGGCACGATCTAGGCTCTCTGCAAGCTCCGCCTCCCAGGTTCACGCCATTGTCCTGCCTCAGCCTCCCAAGTAGCTGGGACTACAGGCACCGGCCACCATGCCCAACTAATTTTTTGTATTTTGTTTAGTAGAGACAGGGTTTCTCCGTGTTAGCCAGGATGGTGTCGATATGCTGACCTCGTGATCCGCCCGCCTCAGCCTCCCGAAATGCTGGGATTACAGGCATGAGCTGCCACGCCCTGCCTAAAAGAGCATACTTATTATTTACCTGATGGAGTGTATGAACATAAGGTTTCAATGACTGCTTTGAATTTATAAAAAAATTAAATGGCACAAATTTACAGTTTTTTTCATAATCAGAAATTTTAAAAAAATATATGTGTGTAATATTATATTTTTACAACACTCATTTTTCATAGATCAACTAAGAAGATGAAAAATGAGTGTTGTAAAAGTGTAATATTATGGATGTATATTTACCTACCCATACATAATTTAAGTATATTTACCTACTTGTAACATAATTTAAATATATATACCTACCCATAACATAATTTAAGTATACATACCTACATAATTTAAGTGTATTTTCCTACCCATAACATAATTTAAGTATATATACTTACACAAAACATAATTAAAGTACTTTTTCTATTACACTGTTTATTTAACCAAATAAACCATGCTTTAGAAGCTAATGAAGTAAACCAAAAAGCAGAGGATAAGACTGGCCACATAGAAGGAGGCAGAATAATTCATCTCTTCTTTTTATCCCTGCCCATAAACTAATATCATTTCTGTAGGTATAAATATCTTCCTGTCAGTGCAATTCTTACAGCTATCAAAAAATTATTTAGGGAAACCATATCGCAGTCTCTAGACAATAGAATTCATTTTGACCAATAAATCGAGATGAAAGCATTATGATCTTTTGCAGCCAATGGTGAGAGTTAATTATTACTCACACAGCAAGTTTTCTTGTTGAGATTTCAGCTTGTCTGTATGCTTTGGAGTGGTGAGGTTGAAGCGATCTTACTTGACTAGTAGTGGTCAACTGGCAAAGTTCTATGAAAGTGGCAGATAGAGACCGACACAAAATAGAGAGGGAAGAACTGTATCCTTCAAAAAATCCTAATAGCATAGTGGAAGGAGCATCAGACAGACCTGAGGTTGAATTCTGGTCGCTCTATTTACTATCTATGGGCTTTGGAAATGACATTAAGGTTCTTTGAGTCCGAGTTTCCTAATATCTGATAGGGAAATATAATCTACCTGCTCTAGGGTTGTTTTAAGGATTAAATGAGATGGAATATGTAAAACGACACAATATCTAGACATATCAAACACTAAATGAGTGTAAGCTATTATCATTTAAGTTATTTTAGAATATAAAACCCCGTCTCTACTGAAAATACAAAAAATCAGCCGGGCGTGGTGGCGGGCACCTGTATTCCCAGCTACTGGGGAGGCTGAGGCAGGAGAATGGCATGAAGCCAGGAGGCAGAGCTTGCAGTGAGCCAAGACCACTCCACTGCACTCCAGCCTGGGCGACAGAGCGAGACTCTTGTCTCAAAATATATATATATATATATATATAAAAAAGACAAAATAGGGTATTAACTTCATTAACCTGTCTATAGAGTGACTACCTTTTTAACTATACTACCAACAAAAGATGATGAAGACCACTAGTGACCCCAAGAATTAAAGAAATAATTTGCAGAGGTAAAACTCTATTATTTTTGCAGTTAACCATATTAATTTTCATGGCCATGTGCATTTTAACTTATTGCCCTTCAAGCAGATTGCATAATAGAATACAGTAAAACATTGAAAATGAGAACTCCAGATGAGACTTTACTAGGCTACTTCTAATAATCTATCAAGTGGTTCAGCAGTGAGACTAAACAACTATATATAGCCTGTTCTCCTCTTGAGAAAGCAGAAGCAGAAGGCTCTTTGGTTTTTTCTCTGTGCAGAAAAGACTGGGCTTGGCTGGTAAACATTGATTATTAATCCTAGGACTTCTTAAAAGAAGAACCATAAGAAAGAAACAAAAAAAAAATATTTAATACGAAGAAAGAGGAGAAAGTTGGTAGAAATAATGGAGAATAATTTTTGCCAATAATTTTCATAGTGCTCTAAACCGAATACAAAATAAAACAAAAAACAAGAAGAAAGAGGCAAGCATACAACATGAACATGAAAGACACAAAAAAGAAAGAATTTCAGCAAGAAAAAGGTAATCCTTTTACCCACATAAAGACAAAACCTGCAGACTCAAATTCACAGAAATCTATAAAACTGGGGAAAATATGACAAATTGAAATACATGGCAGAACCTGAAATAACAATACAAAGAGAAAGAAACATATTTGTTAAGCTGAGGCATTAGACTGAATACACCAACAATTCTTCCATACGGAAAAAAGAAAGGATAAGGGAATACAGTTTTTTTTAATGAAAAATAAAAGAAGAAGAAAATGCAGTAGATGCAACATAAATCAATAGATAGAATCAATATATAGCAAGTATCGATTTGACATGGACCATTCACTGGCTCTCGGATCTTAGTGCCTGTGAGTGTGTGGAATGGATCTTTCACTTGTATTACACTGGGGCTTATGAATTACTGCTGATGATATCAAAGATATTCATAAATGGATTTTATCACTACACTGAGTAATTAAAACTACAATGATCAGTTAAGGGCTGCTACTTACAAAACAATTACAGCATATATGTCTAATACCTGTGAAAATCACATTCACTGAACGCACACTATGTGCCTGAAAAACGTTGAAAGCACACTGGGCACTTGACATGTGCCAGAAAGTATTCACCTAATCCTCAGAACACCATGTCATAGGTACTGTAATCAGCCACATTTTAGAGAGAAAACTGAAACTCAAAAGATTGATTTTCCCACGCTTGTATCACCAGTAAAGAATCAAACCAGGAAAGGCTCCAGAACACACACACTAAATCACTATCCTCAGCTGTTTACTGATACGAGTTATATAAGTCCTTTTAACTGAGGTTTTGATTGTGAATGTGCACAGTTTAGAATCTGAGGAACAAAATGAGGCACTTCGGTGAAGAGAACTATGAAAGTGGTAGTTTCAAAGATAGGCTACTAGACTAGGCTGAGACCTGTAGTGGGCAGACCTGGGAATCATGAAGTATTGAAGGCCTTCAGAGAAAGTACCTCAATTCCAAGTGGCATAAGAAAGCTACTTTCTTATTCACGTCCCTCTTTTAAAACGAAGTCTTTTTAAAATATAAATGATATGAGTCAATTATGGGTAGTGTTTTCTCTGTCTTGAAAACGAGGGTAAGGCTGCAAAGCATCTGAAGGAAAAGGGCCAAGTTGATGCCTGAAGAGAAAAGAGTGGAAAAATAATGGTATTTCTTGGAAGCCAATCACTAAAAGAAGGACAGAACATACAAGGTCTAATACCACAACTGAAAACAATAATTTAAGTGGAAAAGGCATTATTACTACATCCAATGTGATTATTAACACTTCTTTAATGATCAGAAAAAAAATACTAACAGCCATGGGCTTAAAGTAATGAAAATATATCTAATTCAGAATACAATAAAAATGCCACAAGTAGACTAAATCTTTTTTTTTTTTTTTTTTTTTAAGACAGGATCTCACTCTGTCACCCAGGCTGGAGTGCAGTGATGCAATCATGGCTCACTAGAGCTTTGAACTCCTGGGCTCAAGTGATCCTTTCAGCTCAGCCTCCCGAATAGCTGGCAATACAGGTGCACAACACCATGTCTGGCTAGTTTTTTCAATTTTCTGTAGAGATGGGGTCTCACTGTTTCCCAGGCTGATCTTAAACTCCTGGGCTCAAATGATCCTCATAAAGTGCTGGGATTACAGGCTTGAACCACTGCAATTGGCCAAGAAAACTTTTTATACACTGTTTTTCTTAACCTCAAATCCTGAACTTCTCTTTGAGCAGCTAAAATTATTTTTCAAGTAGTGTGCTAGACAAGCATTAGGAATAAGATTGTCTGCTTTTCTTGACCAAAACAAGAGAACACATCCTTTTCAAGTTGCAGGTTTTACATATGAAATGCTTACCATATCATAAAGAAACAAATTCAAGAAAATTCTATCAAGCAAGATAGAATGGAGTCAGACATAGATATAGATAGATAAATAGATAGATAGATAGATAGATACATACATACATACATACATACATATATACATAGATACATTGATACATACATAGATACATAGATAGATACATAGATGAATGTGGAAGGCATGGTATGCACTCCCTATCTACTGATGTTAGAAATGTTCAAGGGCAGCTGGATGCAAGGACTGACACCAGTAATCCTAGCAATGTGGGAGGCTGAGGCAGGAGGATTGCTTAAGGCCAGGAGGTTAAGACCAGGCTGGGCAACATAGCATGACCCCATGTTTACACAAAATGAAAATCAGTTTTAAAAATTAGCCAGGCATGGTGGTGTGCATCCGCAGTCCCCGGTACTTGGAAGTCTGAGTCAGGAGGACAGCTTGAGTCCAGGAGGTCAAGGCTGCAGTGAGCTATGATCTCACCACGCACTCCAGCCTGGATGACAGAGTGAGACCCTGTCTCAAAAAAAAAAAAAAAAAAAGAAAAGAAATGAGTCATTATGAATTCAATAATTAAAATACATTTACTGGTTGAAAAAGCCATTAGTCTCTTTTAAAGAAAATAATGATGAGTATAGTTAAAATATGCACAAAATTTGCAAATGATTAAGGAGAAGCACTGACTTGCTTTCCAAATGGTCATTCAACACACGATAGGCAACAGGGCAGTAAAAAATAGTGTCTGGTAATTTGTTTTCATTCCAGATTGTTCCATTGAACACATTGTTCAAAGAAAACTATCAAACATTGAATTAACTTATGCAATTTAATACATTAATAGTTTAGCTGCAGTTTTTACTACCTGCACACAAAAGACGGATGTTTACAAAATATGATTATATATTCTGTGTTAATGGCTGGATGATAATTATCTTTAAGAACTTTTAGTTTCTCCAAAGCAGCTACAATAGTTGGAAAAGTTTTAAAGCATGCAGTTATGTTTCAACATTCCATTTAAAAATTCAGTAAGATTTCGAAGAGAGAGGAGAGAGATTGATCTTAACAACAGTACAATTTGAGATGTCTGGATCTTTTTCAAAAATGGAATATTTTTCCATCATTAACTTATTTGAATTGGCCTCTTCACACTATGTATAGTATGCTCACAAGAGAGGGAGTAGAATATAAACAAATGAGTCTATTTTGCGTAAATATAAAAATCTTGTGAATCACTAATAGACTAGATATTCTTTCAAATACAAGCCCAAATTCAGTTGCACAGTATTATTTAGTATGAGATTCTCTATTGGCCACAGCCTATCAAATTTCAATACATAACAACCATTAAGCTCAGACCCATTCCTGTAAGGAGGAAAGGTTAAATATGCACCAGCACACCACACAGGCTTGGCTTATTAGGGTTGGCAGTGCAGCAAAAGTAGCAGAGACTCATAGCAAAATAATGTGTGATGCTTTTGGCCAATTTACAGACTTGTTTCCAAGGCCGACAACCTGGCATGATAAATGTATTTGGGAACACACACACACACACACACACACACACACAGAGAGAGAGAGAGAGAAAGAGAAAGAGAGAGAGAGAGGGAGAGAGAGAGAGAAAGACATATAAAACCTATGCCTGGCACTGAAAGCAAAGTCTGTATGCTACAGTTTAACTTTTTGGAGTTTTATAAAATAATAGTAACTTCAAAGTTAACAACATTGCAAAATCATAGGCATTTTAAAGTTTGCATGTGTTGAAAACATTTATGCATTGTCAACAGTAGTAATATGTATGTTTTAGAACTTCGTAGAACAGAAAAGAGCACAGATCCAAGCTCAAAGTAAAAAGAAATAGCTCTTCATAGATATGTGTGGGAGTAATTTATACGTATGCATTCACACAAATTTCTTAAGATCTGCCATCCTAACAATGCACAATATACAGAGTAGCCTAAGAAATTGGGTTTCAAATCAAAAGGCCTTAAAAGCAAATTTGGAAAACTGGCTAGAAATTATTACCTTCCAAACTTGATTAATGACTCAATTCATATAGGCTTACCTCAAGCAGTCTAGATAGTTCAGACATATTTTATAAAGTAAGTATAAAAAATTTAAATTATTGTAGAAATGGAGGTGGGAAAGAACATTTGTGGGATGTAACTTGGGTAGGATTGCGTGGGACAGGAAGGATGGTGGAAGATACAGTTGCCTAGGTATAGCCGAAGAAGAGGAGGATAAAAGGACATGGAGATCTGGAACCTAAGATACCAAGGGAACAGGCAGGTCCGTAGTTTTGTCTACTTTTCACCTTCTCTGTTTCTGACCAAGAAGTTTAATTTGTAGTCATGCAACTGAATTCAGCACCAATATGTAAATGACAAAGATGAAAGGGATACCACTACTTAAAGCAATGCTGCCTATTCTAGAAAATGTCAAAGTTAAATCAGCCAACTCTTTTAAAAAGATCTATAACTTGATAATAAAATGCCTGAAAGCGGCCTATTTTTTATTTTATGTTTCCTTTTAATGATTGCTCTTATTTATTTATTTATTTATTTACTCATTCCATCTATGTGATAACATCTATAGTTCATGTTTCTGAAAGTCAAATTCATAAAAGCATACATATGTGATTATTTTTGCAAAGTACCAAATCTGTTATTGAATGAAAATAAATTATTTATATTTCTATTACAGTATTGATATTTTTGTAAATGACACAAAACATGAATTCTTATTGTCTGATTTTTACCAAGTGAAAAATAGAATAATTGTAAATGCTTTCAAACATTCTTTTCTCACTAATATGTTTTCTTTTGGCTGTTCAGTTTGTTATCCAATTTTGAAACATATTTCCAATTTGGCAATGGACACAATAAATATTGCACAGTCTATTTGGAAAGAAAAATAAATAATATTTTCTCTTTGAATACAGAACACGTGTACCTTGCTTGAAATGGAAATAGGCCACTGATTATCATAAAATACAATGGCCTGAAAAAATTTCATGGTTACAGTGCTCAGTGGGAATATACTATCTAAAAATGTATTATTTTACGTTGATGTGAACACCTGCACCTTTGTATTTTTCTTTAAAATATGGGCTGCATTTTTACCATGTACCACCTTGATTATCTTTAAAAAAATATTAACAGCTTGCAGCCTCATACCAATGCCCAGTTACAAATTCCAAATGTTTTGTCACATTTCTTGTGAGCAATGCCATCTGCCAGAGGTGGCATTCATGGCTGTTTACCCTGACTCCCTCCAAGAATTCATCTGCCACTATTTAATGCTGCCTGAATAAAGGGGATTAAGACTCTGATGCAACAGAGACTATTGATAATTTGGTATAATTGGGAAGAAATGAAGATAAATGAGGTTGAGGATGGAGAGGCAATTAGTTGAGCTGCCTGTACAGCTGTGTTCTCGGCCTAGCTCCCCTGGCCTTTTCTTCAGTGAGGTATGCGCAAATTAACCATAATGACAAACACACTCTTCCCAAAGCTCTTGTACTTTGTAAAACCTGAGAATTCACTTTTCACTTCTGATAACTCAGTTAGTTGTTTGGTAAAGTTGTTTCTCACACAGTCTCTTAATGTCCTAATTACTGAGGGCTACCACACCTGTTATACTTCAGGACTAATATCCATCTCCAAATACCCAAATTCCTTGCTTTCGGTGGTTGTCAGGCAAGTGTTTACAAGCTGAGTACAGTGAGAATCCGAAGCCCATTTTACCTTAATTGTGGTCCAGTGTTTAGGACAAATTGGCAGTTCTTTCATTTTTACATGATTAGAAGCCAAGAGAACTCTTTGGAGTGAATGAAAAGCAGCTTATCTTTTAATTTTAGGAGAATAGTGTGCAAACTGCATTCTTTTTGATAGTTTGTGATGAAAAGGCAGGGCCAGCTTTACAAACAAGCTCTTAGGCATCTTTAGAGATTGGCAAAACCAGTATTTATTTTCTAAGGTAAAATTTACATATTCATATTAAGCCTGTTATTTTCATTATTATGCTTCCTAAATGAAAATGGCAACTCTGTCAAAAGTTCACCACAAACATGTGTAGGCAGTGACTAACTCAAAATGTGAGATCTCTTTTTCTAACCACAGAAATGGCTATGTTGGGCATTTAGTTGAGGATGCTATCATAGAAAGTAAATATTTTGAGGTGCAGTATCTCCATTGATATTTTGTCTCTATTTTGCCATGTAAAAATTATTCTTATTATCTCATTTGTAAATACCTCTGTGTGCCTTTGAATTGTTACTTCTTGTGAGAAAACAGTGAAACTAAATTAATACATTTAGAATATGTAACTGTACTAATATATTGTGGGGTGATGGATGCCTTTGCCCACTCTATGGAAAGGAATGTGGCAAGATAAATACTTTTTCAATTTGTGATTTGTTTCGCTCACAAAACCAATAACCTAAAAGGATTTATTTCAAAACAAACGGTATGCTAATTACAAATGTTGATCAATTCAGGCATATACATGCAGTGTGAGGACTGTTTATGGTTACATTCTTATTTCTTGAAAACACCAATTAAATTATTTGTTTTTTATCTGAGCTGTGCAATATAGTAGCCACTGGACACATATGTCAATTTAAATTAATTAAATAAATAAAATGAAAAATTCAGTTTCTCAATCACACCAACCCTACTATGATGGACAGCATGGAAGAACATTTCCATCATCACAGAAAGTTCTATTGGTCAGTGCTGGTCTATATTTCAGACTTACTGCTACCCCATTCATACAAACTAGTGAGGTTGAACTGTAGGCAGACTAGGGATGTAAGAACAGATAAATGAAAGACAGAGTCTTCAGTTTACAAAGGGATTCAGAATTCCCTCAGTTTTCTTAGGTGGAGTGCTAGAAGCTTCAGTTTCAACAGGCTTAGTTGATAAACATTAGAAAAAACATTATTGGTGTGTTTACAGAGCACTGATCTTTTTAAGACTTTAAGAAACTTTAGCAAATGTTATTCTTCAGCTAAATCTCTGCTATTTTACCCACAATTTCCCTTACATAGCCAAGGTATATAGTGTGACAATGGCAAGCCATCAGAAATAAATCTTAGGTTATTACTTATTTTAGGTGATGAACTGTAAAATCAAAGAAATAATATGTTACAATTTCTGGGGAATATTTTGGAAATTAATACTATGTTCAGCTAGTCTGAAAATATTACATACACATATGTATGTGCACACACATGTTCAGCAATACAATTCTAAACAAAATCAGAGCAGATTAATATTTTTATCGGAAATTATTTTTCACTGAAATTGTTTTAAAAAGACTACTGCATGTTTTAAATTTTACTACTTTTCAATAGGGCTGAGGTTCTTGATTTATAATTCAGAGACTGATAAATGTAATACATACAAGTTTGATAAGCAGTTTATCTGTAAATATGTTCTCTTACAAATTGTATACTTTTAAGTAAAAAACAAAAAAAAAACCTCTTAATTTGAGACTCATAGCACCAAGTTTTAATGTTAAGCATTTTAATATCAATTTTTTTCAAGATAGTGTTTCACTCTGTCACCCAGGCTGGAGTGCAGGGGCATAGTCACCACTCACTGCAGCCTCAACCACCCTGGGCTCAGATGATCCTTCTACCTCAGCCTCACGAGTAGCTGGGACTATAGGCATGTGCCACCATGTCTAGCAAACTTTTGTGTTTTTCTAGGGACGATCTCTCGCCATGTTGCCCAAGCTGGTCTTGAACTCCTGGGTTCAAGTGATCCACCAGCCTTGACTTCATAAAGTGCTAGGATTACAGATGCGAGCCACTGCACCTAGCCGTAATATTAATTTTTATGTTGTAATTATAAATAAATGGATAAACTCATAGAATACTAGTAATTTTCCAACCTCTAAATTGATGATTAACTTCCCACTAAAAGGCTAGACATCCTCAGTTTGCCTCCTATAGGTTTCAGTTTCCTTTCTTATACAATTATTAAGTTGAGCTGGATGATTTGAAGGCGGCCTTCCGGTTCTGGCATTTCATGATTCTATAGGTTGTTTCTATAAATAAATATTTATTTAAATATAAGCACCATAAAAAAGTGGTGAAATGTTAAATGCAAAATTCTGGAGAGTGCTTATCTTTGGTCGGGAGGCAGAGGGATGGAAAAAGGGATGTGCATATATGTAAATGCAAGTTTTTAATAATCTTTTAGTTCTTGTGTAGTGAGTTCACTAATAATTTATATATATTACTGTTGGGAACAGGTCCCCCCAAATCTGGCCATAAACTGGCCTCAAAACTGGCCATAAACAAAATCTTTGCAGCACTGTGACATGTTCATGATGGCCATAACGCCCACGCTGGAAGGTTGTGGGTTTACCGGAATGAGGCCAAGGAACACCTGGCCCACCCAGGGCGGAAAACCACTTAAAAGCGTTCTTAAGTCACAAACAATAGCATGAGCGATCTGTGCCTTAAGGGCATACTCCTGCTGCAGATAACTAGCCAAACCCATCCCTTTATTTCGGCCCAACCCTTTGTTTCCCATAAGGGATACTTTTAGTTTATCTAATATCTATAGAAACAATGCTAATGACTGGCTTGCTGTTAATAAATATGTGGGTAAATCTCTCTTTGAGGCTCTCAGCTCTGAAGGCTATGAGACCTCTGATTTCCCACTTCACATCTCTATATTTCTGTGTGTGTGTCTTTCATTCCTCTAGCGCCACTGGGTTAGGGCCTCCCAGACTGAGCTGGTCTCAGCATATTACATATTGTTTTTTTCAATTCCAATGTTTTTAAAAGATAGCATAAGGAAATTACTGAACGGCTACTCCATTTGGTTCTAAGAATCAAGTTATCTGATGTTAGGCTGTGCTACGTAAAAGCACAGGGCCAAGACTTCTTTAAAGCAAGTACAGATACAAGAGGAGTGGATGATGAGCCCAGATTGCTCAGAGATTATAAAACTGGCTTGAAATACTTGTCACTTTCTTTCTTTTAAAGCAGAAATCCTGTATTTTCATCAGTTTTTGGATATGACAAAGAAAAATGCAGAAGGGTAACAGACTTGCCATTTGTGCAATAAGAGATTCTGGAGCCAGAAAAGATAAACACTAGATACTCAAGATATTTATATTCACATTGACATTACTTATTTTAAATAAGTTCAAGATCTTAATGAGTGGGTCCTGAGCTAAAATTTCCATTGAACATGATTCTATTCTTCTCTTTTGGCCATTCAACTGTAAAATATCAAAACCAACTGTATGTACACACTCATAAAAATCAATTCAAGATAGAACAAGCTTGACAATGGAGGCTTAACAGCCTACTTTGCTAGTAGAACATTAGAATATTTGTAGTTCAAGTTCTAATCACTGCTTATTTCCTGAGTCCAGTGGCTAGTAAAGTCCAATGAATTGTGTCTTCTAAAGTTGTCAAATTAAGAGATGGTAGCTACTCGGTGGCAAGTTATTTCTCTTTTGAGAGTCTATTAAAGGCTTACTTCAGACAAGAGTAATAAACAATGTCCTCTGAGTACACATGCAAAAATGTACCAATAATAAATTTTGACACTAACCAAAGAGAATAGAGAAAATCAAAGAGAAGAGCTGAGGGTTACAACGAATTTTTAGAGTTCTGGGGAATTATGTAGGGAACAGAATTATCCAAAGGTTCTGCCTTGTACAAAGGTTCTGTCCATTCATGAATTGCTATGAAGAATTACCTGAGACTAGGTAATTTACAAAGAAAAGAGGTTTAATTAGCTCACACTTTTACAGGCTGTACAGGCTCCCCTAGGTGGGGAGGCCTAAGGAAACTTACAATTGTGGTGGAAGCATGAAGGGGAAGCAGGCATGTCCTAAATGGCTGGAGAAGGAGGAAGAGAGTGAAGGGGGAGGTGCTACACACTTTTAAAACACCAGATCTCTTTATAACTCACTCATTGTCATAAGAATAGCAAGGAGGAAATCCTCCCATTATCCAATCACCTCCCAATAGGCCCCACCTCCAACACTGGGAATGACAATTCGACATGAGATTTGGACAGGGCCACAAATCCAAACCATATCATTCTGGCCCCTCCCAAATCTCATATCCTCACACTACAAAATACAATCACCCCTTCTCAACAGTCCTCCAAGTCTCAACTTATTTCAGCATTAACTCAAAATTCCACAGTCCAAAGTCTCATCTGAGATAAGGCAAGTCTCTTCTGCCCATCAACCTGTAAAATCAAAAACAAGTTAGTTACTCCCAAGATACAGTGGGGGTACAGGCATTCGATAAATATCCCTGTTGCAAAAGGAAGAAATAAGCCCAAACACAGGGGCAACAGGTACCATGCAAGTCTGAAACCCAGCAGGGAAGTCATTAAATCTTAAAGCTCCAAAATATTCTTCTTTGACTCCATGTCTCACATCCAGATCACATTGATGCAAGGAGGCGAGCTGCCAAGACCTTGGGAAGCTCTGCCTCTGTGACTTTGAGGGTACAGCCCCCTTGGTTACTTGCACAGGCTGGCATTAAATATCTGCGGCTTTTCTAGGTGCACAATGCCAGCCGTCAGTGGATCTACTATTCTGGGGTCTGGAGGATGGTGGCCCTCTTCTCACAGCTCCACTAAGCAGTGCCCCAGTGGTGACTCTGTATGGGGACTTTAACCCCACATTTTCCCCTCACACTGCCCCAGTAGAGGTTCTCCATGAGGGCTCTGCCTCTGTAGCGATACTCTAAATCATCTCTCTCAAGTTCGAAGTTCCACAGATACCGAGAGCATGGGCACAATGCTGCCAGTCTCTCTACTAAAGCATAGCAAGAGTGACCTTTACCCCAGTTCCCAAAAAGTTCCTCATCTCCATCTGACACCTCATCAGCTTGGCCATATCTATTCATATTACTATCAGCATTTTGGTCAAAACCACTCAACAATGCTCTAGGAAGTTCCAAACTTCCCTCATCTTCCTGTTTTCTTCTGAGCCCTTGCAACTGTTCTAACCTCTGCCCGTTACCCAGTTCCAAAGCTGCTTCCACATTTTCAGATATCTTTAGAGCATCCTCAGTACTAATATTCTGTATTATTCCATTTTCATATTGCTATAAAGAAATACCTGAGACTGGGTAACTTATAAAGAAAAGAACTTTAATTAGCTCACACTTCCACAGGCTGTATAGTAAGTCTGGCTGTGGAGGTCTCAGGAAACTTACAATCATGGTGGAAGGCAAAGGGGAAGGAAGCAGGTATGTTTTACGTGGCTGGAACAGGAGGAACAGAGTAAAGGAGGAGATACTGCACGCTTTTCAACAACCGGCTCTCTTGAGAACTCACTCACTATCATGGAGAATAGCAAGGGGGAAATCTTCCCATCATTCAATCACCTCTACCATGACGCTCCTCCAACACTGAGGATTACAATTCAACATGAGATTCAGACAGGGACACAAATACGAACCATACCAGCCTCTATAACACTTTTGGTATCAAGTTCATGAGCAAAAACTAGTTAAAATGGTATTACCAAATTAATGCCTTTTGTTGCAATATCCTTTATGGATTTTATCATTCAACCTAATGTGAAATATAATTGATCTTAATTGCATTAGAAGGTATCATGTATATACAGTGAAGATCACTGAGAACTGTAGTGTTAAAACATAATTGTATTTATTTCTAGCTTTACCAGTCCATTTTATACACATATGGCAGATAAGACATACAGACACATTTGTCACTCAAATGTGATTCAATTGTTATGTTACTAAAACAAAAGAAACAGTTCAATACAAGGAAATACAGACAATGAATTTGGATTGTCAATATATCTCATTGAAAACACCCTGTACTGTTTATATGTGTCACTAGCGATTCTATCTGCACCAAATGGCTATGTAGCACCGACTCCTCAGAAAAGACAATAGAGCCTCACTAAGGGGTAAATTAAAATATGCTGGTCAATTTAGTCACTATAACAATATCCATATACTGTTTCTTCATGCTATAGATTTTAAAAAGAGTTAACATACTCTAACTTGTCCTTATGATAACAGAGCATATTTCACATGGCAATGTCCTAACTCATATGTTGCAGTCCTATATTTAGGACTGTCGTAGTTTAGTATAATTTGTATAATTGAATTCAACTCAGATGTGATGAGACTCTCTAAGTACGTCCACAAATGGGTGAAGAATGTAGGTATGCTTATGCTTGCTGTTGTGCATTTTTTTCCTTGTTTATTTTATTGACCATTGTAATCTAGCCTTTCTGGATTTTATGTTATTTGAAGCTCTTTTATATTCAATATTGTGACTTTCAACAGGTTTCCAATTACCCCATTGCAACTATTAGTTGACTTTTGTTTTTGGGATATCAAGGCCCTATTGGTTTAATATATGTTGTTTCTGTTCCTTCTGGCTTTATATCTACTGACCAAATACCCATCACTGCCCTCTTCCATCTACCCCAACACATGCTATCAGCAACACGACAAAATATCTTATAGTCTAGTGATCTCAGTTGTTTGAACTTGCTCCAAATTCTGTATGATCACCTGTTTATGTTAACTGCCATGCCTAATACCTGAATTTATCTGTACTAGTGCTTCCTTCACTGAGACAAAGTGTATTGTTCAACTTGGAAGTGACCCAAAATAATGCATTGATAAGAACCGCTGTTACTGACTTTGCAGTAGCAAATCAAATCACAGCAACAAATTTAATGTTTTCCTTCAGAGTTTCTAAGTTGAAACTTATCACAGATTTGTTCATTATAATTATTTCACCTCTAAGTACACTTTCCAGTAGCCTGATTAGAAGAAAAAAAAATGCTTATTATAAAATTTCTATTTATTTATTTATTTTGGACGTTGCAGAGAAAGGCAATTCTTTGTTTCTATTGACAAAAAAATCTTAGTCTATAATGAAGACAGAGCTAGAATAACAGTATGTCCTACAATAGTGTAATCCACAGGACTCTCAGCATAACGTATTGAATACAATGGCACACTACGCAATCAGCATTCATCAAATATTTATTACTGAGTGCCTAGTCTCGGCCAGAAACTTGTGTTAAAGGTGAGATAATTGATCTATTCTTGATATATTTATCATCCCAACTTTATGTAAGACACTATTCTAGAGTAATGGACATAAAAATGAAGACCAGACAAGTATTACATTGTTGAATAAGGAGCTTTCATAATGAAGCAGCTAGACTCTCTTACAGTTGATTTGTAAATTTGGGCTCAAACAGGTTATTTTTATTAGCGTTTATCACTAACAGATTACATGTACAAAGAACAAATAGATTGATTGCAATAGCTGTCTTCTCCTTTGCAAAAGAAAGAAAAAGATAGAATCCCCTGTGACAGTGTTACATATCATTTAAAACAGAAACTCCTAATGCTAGTTATCATAGCAAATAAAAGATGCTGTTCACCATCATCAAACTGAAATCTCCTCTACTGCTTTGCAGTGTGAGCAGTCATGAACCCAGGGTTTAGGAAAATTTCCATTCTAATGACATTGTGTTCTTACCATTATGATGTCACCAAAATCTATTAACCTGTACATTGATGGAACCATATGTGTTCTCAATTTAATTTTTTTACAATGAGTTATTTTGCCATGAAAATAATGTAAGCTTTGGAGTTAAAATTCATATATTTGACCATATAATGTCTATTTGAACTTTACTAAATCACTGAGCCTCTTTGGGCCTTGGTTTCTTCTAATACCAAAGAGAAATCATGACACTACTCGCTCTACTTGCCTTATAGAATTTTCATGATAATCAAAGGAGATATGTTGATGTGAAACCACTTTGTGAACTAAATTGCTAAACAAATGTGAGCTTTCAAGTAAATGACCAATATATAATATCTTTTTTTTTTTTTTTTTGCTAATTCTTGTATCTACTAAGAAGGGTCTAAAACAAGAATTGGAAAGCAAACAAATGCAGTAAGACTGAATTTGATAATCATATGCTATTAGATATGTATAATCAGAAACGCCACCAGTAATGTGTTAGTACATCTGATCATTCTTATAATTATCAATGGGCAATAATACATGTGTTTTGAAGGGAAGATGAAACCTATTCATAACGCATATAATTTCTTTTTAGGCTACTTTTTTTGGCCCTTGGAACCCATTAACATTAAATGAGAAAAAAAAAAATCTAAGACCTCCAAATATTAGTAAGTCTTTAGTGACCAGAATGATTTGTGACTCTAGCATTTACTGACAATGAAGTGCATAACATACAGAATAGCTGTTACATTCAGTCTGTCAACTCATTAAATTCTTTGTTTGAATATAAAATTTTTATTTAAAAGATGATATTATTTTGTATAACCATACTAACATATAATACATGCTTCAATTATATGATATATGTCACTTAATTAAACTTCTCTACCTAGTCTTTGCAATAATATTCAGAGATCATTATCAGGAACAAAGCAACAAATCGAAAACCCTCGTTTCCTAAAATTAAAAACAAGGTGCATGCTCTTTCATTTCCCCACCGCAACATATTGAAAATAACACTAAAATATTTGGATTGGAAGTTTTTATTAGATCTTATTTTCTTCCCTTTTAAAATCAATTTCTTTGTTTCTTGTACACATCTCTTGTCAATAAAATGAAAAATGATATAGATTTAGGAGGATAGTGGTCTCAGTGTAGCATCTCTCATATTATTATTCCAGTATCATCTGTTACAAAGTAAGACCAATTCCCACATCTAATTACAAACAGGATTTCAGAGTCATTAAACAAAATACATTTCCATTAATGCTGCTGTAAGAAGATAGGGGAAAAATGAAGATTAGTTCATGCTGCACCTCTGCTTTTCAAGCTTTGAAGATTTAGACCTCTGTAGTTAGAGACTATAAATTTGTCAAAGATCAGCAAAGTTACAGACATGTGAAAATGCTTTACTCTACATAGCTTAGGCTGCACTACTTGTATTTTGTCATTAGTTTTTATTGTGTTGCATTTAGTACATGAGGAAATTAACAAGAAACTGAAAAATTCCTTCTCTGTTGTTTGGTAGGTGCCTGGAGGTATCTTCTTGTGCTCTACAAAGACATGTTCCTCATACTTCAAAGTAAATTTGCTACAACAAAGCTTACATAAGAAAATAGATTACTTTCAAGTAGCTAATTTTGATTCGATAAGACAAAGTTATTTTTTTACCCTATTAAAACACAGTGCCAATTCTTCAAATTCAAGGAAGGTAACAGAATAAATAAACCAAGTAAAGTGGTTCATGCAATATCCCTAAATGGATGAAATATAAACTTAGAGGTATATCTTTTCCTTCAATGAAGCATGCAGTTCTTGTTAACGTTAATGAATCCAGGGAAGACATTGCTGAATGTCTGAAGGACATGTTTTTTGCACTTTATTTACTTACAATTTTCTTATGGAGAGTTTGTTTCAAGTAGTCCAAACAGAGCTTTAAAGTGTCCCTATTCATAGTATTTTAAGCCATATAGCTCATGGAGATCCAAATAATTCTAAACTGAAGAAAGATAAATATGATGACTCTGGTCCTACAGGCAAAGGAGAGAGAAGACTTCTCATTTGAATTTTAACTCTTTCAAGAATAATGACAAATCTAGTATATTACATTAATCCTTTTACCCTTTTATTGTGGATGGAAAGCGGTTAAGACCAGGGCCTCCTTCCTTCCTTCCTTCCTTCCTTCCTTCCTTCCTTCCTTCCTTCCTTCCTTCCTTTCTTTCTTTCTTTCTTTTCTTTTTTCTTTTCTCTTCTCTTCTCCCTTCCTTCCTTCCTTCCTTCCTTCCTTTCTTTCTTCCTTCCTTCCTTCCTTCCTTCCTTCCTTCCTTCCTTCCTTCCTTCCCTCCTTCCCTCCTTCCTCCTTTCCTTTCCTTTCCTTT
>NW_012098999.1:482321-492911 GCF_000951045.1 Mandrillus leucophaeus | reverse complement strand
TAGAAACAGCATTTCTCCGTTTTGGCTAGGTTGGTCTGGAACTCCTGGCCTCAAGTGATCCACCCACCTCAGCCTCCCAAAGTGTTGGGATTACAGGCGAGAGCCACCGCATCTGGCCCAGGGCCACATTCTTTACTATGCACTGTTGAGATGCATCACACAGCAACTCAGTGTTTTCTAATGTGTATGATGGAAATGTAGTTACTCTAGAATTCTAGAAGAAAATGAAGAATTGGCAGTAAAACAATATCTGGATTATTAGTTTTCTAAAGTTTATTTACAGACAGTTCCAGAACTAAACGGGCATCTTACCTATGTATTGCCACACCTCTCTTTCTCCCTTCTGCAATTAGAGTGACAGCAATAACTCATTACCCTATGTACAAAGAGAGAATTGCCACAGCTAGAATTGTCTTTAACTGTAATCTAATTCCACTTACTATTTTACAAATCAGAAAACTGAGGCTCAGGTACAGAAAGAGACTTGCCTGGATTCACAGCTACTTCTTGGCAGACGTGGTTCTAGAATCCAGGTCTTTCAACACCTAATGTGAGGTTGCTTCCTCTGCAATTTCCCAATTTAATGTCAAATGCACTCTCTTATTTCACCCTCTTATTTTTCCTCATTCCCAAACCATCATGATAGTTCTTGTTTCTTGCTTGAGAGCAGGGACATCTTTCCTGGACTATGACTGTAGCGATAGTGATGTTGATGCAGGTTCTTCAGCACTTCAGCATGCATGTGCTCATTCTCTCTCGCTCTCTCTCATGCGCGCGCGCGCGCACACACACACACACACACACACACACACACACTACTCCAAAAACATTGCTGAAGTATATGAATGCCTTTATTAACTTAATATATCTGGTAGACATAGTAGAGAAGAGGAGTAAACAGAGGTTAGTGGAGATGAAAAAGAGAGGATAGAGTTGGAAAATATCATCCAGAAGCAAAGGAACCAGGCAAAATGAGAATTCGGACCTCAGACCATTCTACTAGTTGATTCAAAATATTAATTTGGCTTCTTGAATTTTTCCCTTATTGTGATTTTGTCAGTAGAAATAGCATATAATAGTAATGATGATGAGTTTTCTGAAAATAAAAAGTGTAAATTAATGCTCCTCCCAAAGAAGTCCTGTACACAATACCAAATCCACAAGAACTTACGAAAAGAAAGTTTAACCATTTATATGTCGAAGTATGCACATCTGTTTCCACAGAAATACTAGTGACCCAGAAATCAGGGAATAACATATGTTTTATAAATTTTTGCTATTCATTATTTCCAGTGGAAATTCTATCAAAAGATTTGTAGGGTTTTTTCTTTTTTAACAAAGTAATATATAATTTTAAATTGAACCCCCATCAGCAATTAACTTTCTGAAATCTACTTGGACAGACTTTTCCAAAATATAGATGATACAAAAAATATTACTTTCCAATTCTATGCCATTAATCCTGATTGGCTGGTTGTGATTTTTCCTTCATTGGCTATAAATTAGCAGCTAATATGGAATAGAAGATTTTCATTAAGTATTTTCTGGCTTAGAGACAATTAAACACGTATAAATGCAGAGAGACTTACAGAGAAAAGGTGGGAAGCAGCAGCAGAGTAGAAAACACATTAGGCTCACTAGACTGAAAACACAAAATCTTGGCTTTGTTACCACTAATTTTCTCTTCGTGTCAAAATATGTCACCTTAAGAGAGGTACTTCATTCTTTTGTGCCTCTCTTTGTCTCTTCTATGATAATAGTCAGAATACTGGCTTCTTACTTGCCTCATAGGGGTAATACAAAGGCATAAGGATGTCAATAACTATATTCTGGCAAGATGTTACTAGACAATGCTGCCCTTGTGTATTCAATAAAATTATATTAAATGCTTACATGTATAGTATCTATAAATTCATTTTTATATTAGTAGACTATAGAACTTTCCATGTTTATAAATGGCATGCTCATGCACTTAAATCACTAAAATAAAGTGTTTCCTTATGTTTATTGAAGGCAAAATGGTTAAGAAAATACTTTGTTCATGAGATAAATGTGTAAAAATAATACCCACTTTAACAACTTCAAAACACTCCTGGAAACCTTGCGCAACACTCAAAAACATGAAAAACAATCTTTGGTCTTGTCATCTTTACTCTAACACTGAAATAACAGCCCAGGCATGTTGCTTTTTTAGACTAAAAGATGTACCTCTTTTGCCTTTTGAAGCACTTGAAAATTTAAAAAAGAAAAACTCAAAAACGCTGACTGCATAATAGCTGAGTATTCATGGTGGGTGTAGAACATGAAAGGTTACAGTATGGATCTGTGCCTACACATTTCTTTTCAACTCGAGCAGAATCCTCCTGCATCTGCTAACTCGGCAATCATGCGGCTGACAGATTTCTGGGTTTTCTAAATAATGCATGGGCTTTTCTTTTAACATGTCAGTGCAAAGGTATCAATTCTGCCCCAGTGTCTTTCATGATGTTCATTTGCCTTGACAGCATTCCATTAAACCAATGAGTTTCTCCCCTCCTGATGGTTCCTTAAATATTCATCCGAGTGATGTATTTGTTGTTTTTAAACGTATTATGAAGGATGTTTGCATTTATGAGAAAACTCCATGGCAGGTATAGTTGGAAAAAGAGGTAGAACAACAATCAAACTTTACAGCATGATGCTTTTCCTCATTCCTTTGATTCCTCCAACTCCCTCCCTCCCCGCAAACACCACCACCCTCTACCCTCCCAAAAGAAGGTCTACACTCAAAACATTTGAACTTCCTAAAGAAATAACACCGAAATATTTACTACTACTTGATATATCTCTTGAGAAAGCAAAAATATCTTTATTAAATAATGCAGGTTAACTTCAGCATCCACACTAGGAAAACAAATGCTTTGTTCTTTGCTCAGTGTTTTATGGGAGCAGGTACTGTCTCCAGTACAATGCATTGATGTTCCATTGATTATGTCTCAGTAGGAGGAACAAGCCTAAAAGCCAGAAAGTTAAAAGGGAATAGCATTTGTGCTCTATTTTTATAATGAGGTATGTAGTTTTCATAGATGCTGCTGCCCATAAAATACAAACCTTGAGCATCTGCAGAAAATAACTTTTGCCCCCTGGTTAAAAATGATTTAGATGCAAATCAGTCCTAATGGTTTATAGAGGTTTCTTTGCAAATTTCTGCAAGCCATTTAAGATAAACATTAGGATTTTAGGATGATCACCTAGAGGAGGCACTTGTAACCAACCGTTTATGATGCAGCTAGAGAGACTTGACAATTTAATTCATACAGAAAAAAGAGAGACCTGGACTGAGAATGCATTAGGTTAAGTGGACATGGTGTCAATTTACACATGGAGAATAATCCTTGTGAAGGAACAACCTCCTCTTTTTGCCAAGAAAGAGAAGATAGGCATCTTCAATAAGATTTGGAAATACCGTTCATTAGGAAATATTAAAGGTTCAGAAAAGAACGAGGTAAACTTTGAAACAGGAAGCGTTTGTGTCTGGGACCCTAACTTTTAGTTCTTTTTTCTCTCCTGTTGTTTAAAGTCTCTGTCCAGGGAATTCCCTCCTCTCATCAGCATTAGCTCTCAAACTTTGATTCACACTAACATGTAAACGACTAATAACTGTCAAAAATAGAACACCCTGGGTAGCTTTACAATTAACTTTATGCTCTGCGTTAAACACATCCTAAGAGAGTTGGCAATGGCAGAAACACGACAATTTCTCAGAGTCCATAAAATTATCTTACTTAAAGATAAATGTAGCTCTGAGGCAGTGTCTTTTGTTACTTCATTAATTATATCTAATTCTGAAAGGAAACATAACTCTTTAGAATCTGTGTCCATCAACTTCCCTCAGTAAGTTAAAAACCAAAACTCTCATACATGAGTGAAATGAGTATTTCTTACAGAGAGTGCCTACATTGTTTCCATATTGAAGTTTTACTCCGAGAGTCAACGATCTTAATAGTGGTTTCTTGAAAGTTTCTCCAACTATATTCTTCTTTTATTATTAAAAAGCTACTAATTTTCACTGTCTATAATTATTTTTTTATTTCACTTTATATTTTACTTTTTTATTATTTATAGTACAATTTTTGATAAATGTTTATCTTATGTGTAATCATTATCCATTTATCATTATCATGACATATTTATATACCAATAAAGAATATATATATGTGTATGGTACATAAATATAAATCTGTATGTATATAATATTCAGGGTGTTAATCCCTTTGAAAGGGGTCTCATTTAACTGTTGTAAGGTTTAAGATTTAGGCATAATTCTCCATAGTAAGCCAGAAGAGAAGAGAAAAAAGTCTAGGAAGATATCACTCCCTTAAGGACTTACCAAAACCTATGAGAGTATACCTTAAGACAGTTCACCCAGTGGCAACTTCCCCAGAATTTGTTTTTTTTTTTTTTTGAGACGGAGTCTCGCTCTGTCGCCCAGGCTGGAGTGCAGTGGCCGGATCTCAGCTCACTGCAAGCTCCGCCTCCCGGGTTCACGCCATTCTCCTGCCTCAGTCTCCGGAGTAGCTGGGACTACAGGCGCCCGCCACCTCGCCCGGCTAGTTTTTTTTGTATTTTTCAGTAGAGACGGGGTTTCACCGGGTTAACCAGGATGGTCTCGATCTCCTGACCTCGTGATCCACCCGTCTCGGCCTCCCAAAGTGCTGGGATTACAGGCTTGAGCCACCGCGCCCGGCCTGTTTTTTCTTTTCTCCTTGTACTACTGTTCATGTGATTTCAGTAGAAGAAAACTTACATAACCCCCATCTCCCACCTTTCTTTGTTTGTTCGTTTTTGCTTTTGTTTGAGACGGGATCTCGCTCTGTCACCCAGGCTGGAGGGCAATGGCGTGATCTCGGCTCACTGCAACCTCTGCCTTCCCGGTTCAAGCTATTCTCCTGCCTCCCGAGTAGCTGGGACTACAGGAGCGTGCCACCATGCCCAGCTATTTTTTTGTATTTTTAATATTAGTAGAGTCAGGGTTTCACCGTGTTAGCCAGGATGATCTCGATCTCCTGACCTCATGATCTGCCTGCCTCGGCCTCCCAAAGTGCTGGGATTACAGGCATGAGCCACCTCCCACCTTTTGAAGTAAAACAGACATACCTTTATCCCAACTAGTGATACCTTCCTACTTTACTCTGTATACATTTCCTCCTTCTGAATCTGAACTGTCTTACCCGATATGTGACCAGAAGCCAAGGGTTAGAATGCCAGGCTAATTCTAGTAGAGCTGAGTCTATGAGAGCATTGGTCTTGATGACAATACTGCTATGATGACCCCTATGTGGCATAATTTATTTTCCTGCTCTATATAGTTTATACTGTAAACTTCAGAAAAGTCAGAGGTCAATTCCTCTCTCCATATATCAACCAAACAATCATATTTCACTTCTTAAACTTTCTTTAAAGTTACAACCTTTGCTTTTATTGTTGAAGGCAATAAACTTTACTTTTTTTGTAAAAAGTAAAGTTTTTTTTTTTTTTTTTTTTTAAAAGAAACTTTAATGCTACCACTTGGCAGGATCAGCTTACCTCTAAAAAGGGGAATTACAATGTTGGAATATCAAGAAATTTGCATAAGAAAGACCATAGAGTGCGGAGCATCCAGGAAATGCATGGTGTATGAAAATCTATTTTTTGAAACCAATCTGTGAATATGTAATGTACAAAATTCACTTTGGAAATGTAAAATGTTTGGCATTTCTTCAAAGTGTTAAAAACAGAGTTATCATTGTACTCAGCAATTCTACTCCTTGGTATATATCCCAGAGAAATGAAACCATATGTCTACACAAATCTTGCACACAGATGTTTATAGTAATATTATTTATAATAGCCAGAAAGTGGAAGCAACCCAAAGGGCCATGAACAGATAAATGGATAAACAAAATGTAGTATTTTCATAAAACAGAATCTCATTCAGGCATTAAAATAAATGAATTTCTGATACATGCTACAATATGGAAGAACCTTAAAAACATTATTCCAAGTAAAATAAGTCAGACACAAGAGGTCACATATTGTATGATTCTATTTATGTGAAATATCCAGAATAGGTAAATCCATACAGAGAGTACAATGTAATAGTAAATTAGTGGTTTTCAGGTTCTTGTGGATGCAGAGAAATGGGCATCCTAATGGGTACGAGATTTCTTCATGGAGTGATAAAATATTTCTGGAATTTGATAATAAGTTATTAAAACTAGAATTAGATAATGATAGTAGTTGTATAAGTCTGTAAATATACTAAAACCACTGAACTGTACACTTCAAAAGAGTGAATTTTATGGTATGTGAATTTTACCTCAATAAAACTCACAAAATTTTCACTTTGGATACTACAGAACTTCCAAACCTTTCCATAAGGGCACAAGTATTTATTACTTGAGTTCCATGCATGAACTAGGTTCACTGTATATACTGATTATATCCATGACTGTGATGTTAATATCCAAGTGTCATAGAAAAGTAGGATTTAGAAAAAATAATAGTGATTATATCTGAGTCCCTTGCACTAGTATGTCCAGTGTAAAGTAGAATCCATTCAATGTGGGAGATATTTAATGAGCTCAACTCTATGTGAAACTATATGCTTATTAAACTGCCTTTTAAAAAGTAAATAGAAACAAAATAAGAGTATATATGTATATGATGACAGTGCAGAATTACTATAATTTTAATTTTTAGATACATATATACTCTAAAGAGTATCTCAAAATCAATATACGCTGTAAATTAACCTTTGAAATCTGGCATTGTATTAAGCAAATTACTATTGAATATTTTGTCATGTTCCATTTAATTCATGAAGGAACACTTCTTAAATGATAGCATATACCAATAATTACTTATAGTAAACTCCATTTATGAACACAATCTCTCAACGTAGATATAACAATAATTTGTCAAAGGTTTTAGAAAATAAAATAAAATTATATTACTTTTTCATCCAGTTTAAGAACCATTGCCTATATTTTCCCATTCTGTTATTTTTCACCTGTTTGTACTTAACCTGTAAGGATAACATGTGTGTCTTGGAAGATATTGCAAATCAATTTGCAAATACCTTGAAGGGAACAGTATGCTGGATAACACCCTGCATGGCTTCCTAGCGATTGAGTCTTGTCAGGCGCATCTAATCTCCTGTGACAGAATGACAGCATGGGAGATAGGGGGGAAGCAATAGATATAATTTATTTTGACTTTACTAAGGTTTTGGAGACCATTCTAAACAATTGGCTCATCAATATATTGTGAAAATCCAGTCAGAGCACACACCTGAAGAGAGTTCCCAGCAGGGGCACGAAGAGTGATCACCCATGAATAAATGTTAAGTTGAGGCAATGATACAAAAAAGTGTTTTTCAAATCCCAAAAGCAGGAAAAACATTTCTGTCAGTGTACTGAACATGGACAGAGGCACATTTTGATCACATGACACTAACCTCAAACTTCTAAGGAAGGGTTCAGAACCTGAAGTGACATCACTAAGTGAAAGATTCTGTAAGGAATAAATAGTATGGACTATGAGAGCAACAGATTCAGGAGAGTACCCATTAAGTAAAAACAATACAAACAGAAGATGGGACTAGACTAATGATGCTCAAGAATTATAATAATGAATTCTAAGGCAATATGATTATCCCAGACTCATTCATTATAACCAAAGCACCAAGAGAGAATACTTGGTTGAAATCACTTGTTTTGAACCACACAAAACTGTAGCAGAGCTAGATATTTAGCATTAATGTACAAAAAACCAGAAACACTAAATGAGAATAACATGTAGGAACCAAGACAATATATTCAACACTGATTACATCTTCTCAAAAGTGAAGTTCTGCCCTTTGATTTGATAATAGCATAGATGGGGACAGGAGGAAGGTGGAGGACTAGGAAGATCAGAATGATTATGCGTTGGCTAATAGGATCTATAAGGATAGATCACATCATTTCAAATTATTAATTGTGAGGAAGAGATAACACTAGGCCAAACTCTGAGGTGACTGCATACAAACTGACCTTAATATTACTGACAAAACAAGAAATGTAATTCACTAGATGAGGTATTAGGAAGAGACATAATAAACAAGTCCCCAGAAGTGAGAGTTGCTTACTCCTGGAATGAGTTATAGAAGGGTATTGAAAAAACAATAGGTTCTTCTGGCTTACTTTTTAAGGGGTCATAAGCACAGAAGAAAGATGGGTAGAGTAGTAAAAGTTGAAAATTCTATCAGAAAAAACCCTCTCAAAACAGTTCTTGGTATCAGGAGCTAATAAAAACAGCATGCCTCGCTTGATTCCCTAGAAACATCTTGCTCCATATCTAATGAGGTGTTTGGATAACATAAAGAAAGAAGGCAATCTTGGGATTTTCTAATTCAACTTTGCAAGTTAATCAACCATATACACTTTGATTCTCTCCACTAAAACTATATTTTCCAAAAGGTAAAGTACTCAACATCTGCTCCATGGAAGCAAAACTGACACAAAAGTCAGAACAAGCAGGGACTCGGAGGATAAAGATTTACATGGTTATAATCGTGGGTTCTCCAGAGAACATCACTGAGCATAGTTCTTCCTGAAATAAGCAATGCAGTTAAAAATACTCCATTTATTTCTACAAGTAAATGGGCAACCCTGGAAGTCTTTGTTATAGTTTAAAAATAGATTCTGCAACTGTATAACTATATTTCTAATTTGACAGCTACAATTATAATCATTCAAGCATCTATTTCCCACAAACTCTCTACAGCCATAACCTTTAGTGATTAATTATAAAGCTCCATGAGAAATAGTACACAGACTAATTTCCTAAAACAATAAAAAACAGAATTTCTCATTTGGAGCTAAATGAAACATGAACAAGTTGTTATTCATGCTGAAATCTTGATGCAGAGTCATGGTGCAGCCATTATGGAAACTATTAAACAAACCTCAAATCAAAGAACCTATAGGTCTGCCTTCAAAGAGAAAATTCTGGTCTTGCATAAGAATATTCTAACTCCTATATTTGCTTTTTCTTTTAAAGCCTAATGGTATTCACTCTATTTTCATACTCTCCTGCCTCTGCTCTTGTCGAATCACCCAAAAATATCAACTTAGGCAAAATAGAAGATGTAAGAACTCCCAGCAGGAAAACTCTTTTTTTCACACACATTCAAACATCTCCACTAAATACGGCCTTCCAGTATTTTTAGGTCAGTGTGCTGCTTATTTCAGGATGTGTCAAGAAATTTGGAAATTTCCTTAGGTCATGAAATACGTGCTCTCTGACCACCGTGGTTGGTTTTTTTGTGAAGAGCAAAATGCACAATGATTGATCTCATACCCTCTAGGAAGTTGGTACATTGCTGTACATTTCTCTGTTTAGTTCGATTGTGAAAGCATGATCTTTTAGTCTGTATTTTGATAAAGGCTTTCACAAATAAAAGCCAATACCTCCACAATTAAATGGCAAGAATCAATGGGTCATGGGGGGCTAGAATAAAAAGTTACAAGGAATATGCAGAGAAAACAAAATTTGATCCTTTTTAAAATGACAAGATAGATAAACATATTAACACCAGCAGAAAAATTTTAATTGAATACTTGGCATGTTTTTATACCTGTGGTATTATGCCTTCAGGTGATTTAGCCACTAATAACAATGATGAAATTAAATAGTAATTCTGCCACAATAAGGCATTTAAAACAGAGTGTGCTCACTCTTAAATTGAAAAACAAACTCATTTTTAAAGTTTTCTGGTTACACAAACCATTGTGAAAATGGCTTATAAGAACCAAAAATTGGCCTCTCAAGAAAAATGTTCATATGACCACAAATACATTCAACAAAGAGAGACCATTCATTTATATTTATAATTGTGTCTTATAAAAACAAATGCCACGCATAAGGGAGAAAACAGGAAGGGTAATATGCACTCAGCTTGATTTCAGAGCAGGGATATAAATCATTGCGTTTATACTTAAAACAGTATAAAATTATAAATGATACTTAATAATTTATAATATTTGTGGCTCTAACTAGATTTTTTAATTTCAATTTTTAATTTTTGTGGGTACATGGTAAGTGTATTTATGGATTACAGGAGATATTTTGATACAGGTATACAAAACATAATAATCACATTAGGGTAAACAGGGTATCTGTCACCTCAAGTATTTATCCTTTGTATTATCCACACAAAATACAATCCAATTACACTCTTTTAGTTATATTTAAATGTGCAATGAAATTATTTTTGACTATAGTAACCCTGTTGTGCTAGCAAATACTAGGTTTTATTCATTCTTTCTATTTTTGTACCCATTAACCCTCCCCACATCACCTCCTCACCTCACCCCCCACTACCCTTCTGAGTCACCTTCTACTCTCTATCTCCATGCATTCACTCATTTTAATTTTTAGCTCCCACAAATAAGTGAGAATATGCAGAGATTGTCTTTCCATGCCTGGCTTACTCCACTTAACATATTAACCTCCAGTTCCATCAATGTTGTTGCAAACGTCAGGATCTTGTTATATTTTTATGGTTGAATACTACTTCATTATATA
>NW_012098999.1:434946-482271 GCF_000951045.1 Mandrillus leucophaeus | reverse complement strand
ATATTTACTACATATTAAAATACATATATATGTATTTTATGGCTTGATTAATTGGACAGTTTCAGAACTTCAAGTGAAACATTTGTTTTCTATACCTTACTTAATTGAAGAGAAAAAAAGATAATATCAAGAAAGAAAATCTAACAGAGATGTAGTCAAAATAGTAATTCCCCGAGTAGATCTTGAGGTCAGGTCAGGTCTCATCTGAAGTCTGGTAACTATTTTGTAAACAAAATATTAGTCAAGCCAAATTAAGGAAAATCTCCTTTATCAGCTGCATCTCAATGTCTAGGCTTATTGATTGAGATTCATTATAAAAGAAAGAAATTAGATTATGTAGCTTAAACTATACTAGAAAATTGATTCAAACATTAGAAGCATAATGTTATGATGGAAAGATCAAGGAACTATGAATCAGTGCTAGATCTCTCACTACCTAGCTGTGTGATTACTGGCCAATTTCTCATGCTTCATGCATCATCTGTAGTATGAAAGGTTGGGATTTAATTATATGAAGTCACTTAGGACTCTAAATTTTAATTTTAGAGATCTTCATCAATAAGATTGTAAACAACAGGCGCTTTATAGTTAACCTAAAAATGTAATTGATCAAAACTTTATACTAATCAAACATAAAATTTCCTCAAGCCATGTCCTCAACTCTTACCCAACTCCTAGAAATGTCCTGGTGTCTCTGAGAATCACTATTTGAAAATGACTGTCTAGGGGAATAGTACAGTGTGTTTATTTTTTGAAGGTTTATTTTATTTTAATGATTGATCTATGCAATACCGAGGCCATTATGTACAGATAAGTGAGGGGAGTTTTATTCCTTGGTCTCTTCTGCACTGGACAAAGTCTTGATGATATATCCGTTGGTCTGGAGGCACTCAACACAATGAGACAATCTGCTTAATGCTTCATTCAAAGCTATGCAATTTTTTTTCCTGATGTTCAATTTCACCTTCAACAAAGAACAATTCAAATTCTACATCCTACGATTGAATCTCTTTCTGATTGTCTTAGAAGTAATTTTTTCTTTCTCTATATTGTCACAGTTCTTCTTGTTGCTTTTATCACATTCCATGTTAGAGTATAGTCATTTATATATTGATTCATTTTTATCTCCTCTCCTACCTAGATCATAAGCATTTGAAATACAGTGATTTTTTTTTTTTTGTCTTCTCTCCTCAGACTACCAACATATTGCCTTTATAACTGTTGGAATATTGTACATTGTGGAGCTTAATAAATATGAAAATTGAATTTTGTTGAGAATCTTATTCAAGAATTACTCTAATCCCTCATGGAGTGGTTTAGAAATAGTCACTAGCCGCACTGCTTATTTCGTTTATGTACTTGCCCTTCATGGAATGTCTATTATTTGCTAGTCACTTCAAATATACAACTGGAATTACTTACAACAAAATTGAAAATAACTGCATTTTATCATAATCTAACACTCACTTCTATGTCACCACATAAATGATGGAAACATTCAATGTTTATCCCTCTGAATACCTCACAACCCACTCAATTGAATATTTACCAAATTGACTGCTTTTCTTTGGCCTGATTAGATCTAGTACTTATCTTGTGAACAAAGTTTGAATGTTTCTCCAAGATCTAGCTTTCCTTTGGATTAAATAGTCAATGTCCCACTCCTACTTGAACCATAAGCATTGAGAAAGAACATTCCCATAACTAGTAATCAGACCATAAATGCTATGACCCCTGATCTCCCTTGTTGGAATTAGCTATTTCTGTCGCTTCTTGGAAGGCACCAAAGTAGATAAAAGTTGGAAACAAAGAGAAATCAAGCCCAGTCTTTGATCTCAGTTTAAATGGTGAGATAGGTGACCCAAAGGGCAACAAGACACACTAGTCCCCAGATTACCAAAAATTTTCGGATCTAAAATGCTTGAAATAAATTTTCATTTACAAATGATCATTTAGGAAACTGTAGTAGTTTCACTTTCCAGTAGAGCAGGGATTTCATTTATTCAGACTTTGAAATGCTTCAGAAACTTCATTTAAACCTATATAATAATAATTATTATTATACTTCAAGTCAGCTTCACTTCATTACATCAAGATAAGGATAATTAGATTGTAATCTCTGCATGGCCAAGGACAATCACTTCTGTCACTCAATTTCTATTGCACCAAGTATAACTTCATACACAGATGGAAATCTATACTTTATTTTATCACAATGATAGAGATATTCAGAATTAGGCCAGATTATATTTAGACAGGAAAATTATTAACTATTTAGCAAGTTTAAAATTAGGCACCAGTATAGCTCTCATATATGATAGCTCATTACAAAGGAGACACATTAAAAACGTTGTAGAAAATCTTTTTCCAGAAACTGGTATTCCTGAGACAAACATGAAAGAAATTACTGTGTGAACTCTCACTAATTTTTATTGGTAGAAAACACTGCTTTATAACAACATTGTATTATAAGAGGCTTCCTTTAGAATATTGGTCATTTCTGAGTTACTTTAAGTTTTGAAAGCCAGTATGAGTTAACTGGCATTAGGATTAGGAAACTGATAATCAGTTTTCTGACTGTATCTTCATTTTAACATTTTTTTTGAATTCCACAGTTTTGATAAAGTCAAATTCTCATTACAAACCAAGATTGAAGAGGAAGCATAACGTGGGAAAAGCAAACACTTTGGATTTAACTAGACACAAGACTCAAACTTAGGTCTGCAATTTACTAGCTTTGTGATTATGGGCAAGGCTGAACCTTTGTGCTTCTGTTTCCTGATCTATAAAATGGGAGTATTAAAAGTACTTTTTCTCAAGATTTAGGTAAAAATTAAATGAGTTATTATGTGAGATACTTAGTACATAGTAACTAATTACTATTCTTACTGTTGCTATTATTATTGTTTAGTGTTGTTTCTTCTTATCTATGGGTTGTTTTCAGTTTCCAAGAACCCAATAAAATACACATTTTCCACTGATTCCCCAGTAAATTGCATCCAGGCTATGTAGAAAAAGTCACTGTTAGCACTGGTTGAAGTGCAGTTCTCATCTTGCATTTCACCATGAAAATTGTAACTTTACATGAGGCGATCTACACTGTCTTAAAGTCAGAGGACTTTCTCATACTGGTTTCATTCAATAATTTTCCTCTTTAATTGCTCTTACCACTTTCCTGAAAAATAAAGCCCCACCATGCTTGAATTTCCAGGAGTCTAGAAAAAGAGATGTAAAGCTGCTGCCAATTTACCTATCACATTATGTTGAATTAAATTGCAGAATTAGTTTGGAAATCTTTGGATCCTAAAACCATCTTTAATTGCCTTTTTTTTTTTCTAAAAATATTTGGGGGACAGGGCCAAGATGTTGAACTAGAAGCAGTTCATGTGCACTGCTCTTATGGAGAAGAAAGCAAAGGGCTAGAGAACACTGCCGTGCAGGCCAATCAACAGAGAAATCGTGTAGGGATCCATCAAGGCAGCAGGCAGAAACAGAGAACAGAAAGGAACAAAGCTGGCCACTAACCTGTTAGATATCAGCATCTTAAAAAATATCGGCTGAGTGCGGTGGCTCACACCTGTAACCCCAGCACTTTGGGAGGCCGAGGCATGTGGATCACCTGAGGTCAGGAGTTCGAGCCTAGCCTGGCTAACATGGTGAAAACCTTTCTCTACTAAAAGTACAAAAATTAGCTGGGTGTGGTGGTGGGCACCTGTAATCTCAGCTACTTGGGAGGCTGAGGCAGGGAGAATTGCTTGAACCCAGGAGGCAGAGGTTGTAGTGAGCCAAAATCGTGCCACTGCACTCTAGCCTGGGTGATAGAATGAGACTCCGTCTCAAAAAAAAAAAAAAAAAAAATAGGATTTCATATCCAGCCAAACTAAGCTTCATAAGCGAAGGAGAAATAAGATCCTTTTCAGACAAGCAAATGCTGAGGGAATTCATTACCAAATGGAAAAACATTTCATGTTCTTCAATAGGAAGAATCAATATTGTTAAAATGGCTAGGAGAACCTCTCAAACATGGAAAGGCTGAGTGAGTGAGAGCCCCCAGGGAGATTCCTGCTCCCCACAGGGACCTGTGCAAGACTGGGAATGGGGAATCACCCTGCTCCCCCGCACCCTTCCACCACACTTTTAGACTGAGGCAAAGAGTCACCTGAAGGTTTTGTGGGGGCAACTCCCAAATCCAAGAGGACCTCCACAAGTCTTGGACCCTGGGACAAACCAGCACAGGTGTCACAGAGCCAATAGAGGCCACAGTTGCAACGCCGGGGAGCATTAACATTGTTCCACCACTGCTTTTCAGCTAGGGCTCAGCTCCAGCTTCTGGCCCATCAGTCCTGCTTTGACCCAAACTTGGCTACCACCACCCAACTCTGCCACTGGTAGCCAATCGAGCAACAATTGCTAGAACCTCCATATGTTCCTCTACTAATAGCATCTTTAACAAAATTTCAGTCTTTTGATCATTTTTTAAAAAGAAAAAAGAATGAAAAGGAACAAACAAAATATCTGAGAAATGTGGAAGTATGTAAACCCCCACAAGCACTTCACATGAAGATTTTCCCCAAGACACATAATCATCAGATTCTACAAGGCTGACATGTAAGAAAAAATGGTAAAGGCAGCTAGAGAAAAAAGACAGGTCACCTACATAAGGAAGCCCATCAGAATAACAGCAAATCTCTCAGCAGAAACCCTATAAGCCAGAAGAGGTTGGGGGCCTATAGTCAACACTGTTACAGAAAGGAAATTCCAACCAAGAACTTCATATCCGTGACTGGGCGCGGTAGCTCACACCCATAATCCCAGCACTTTGGGATGCCGAGGCAGGTGGATCACCTGAGATCAGGAGTTCGAGACTAGTCTGGCCAACAAGGTGAAACCCCTTCTCTACTAAAAATACAAAAATTAGCCAGGCGTGGTGGCGGGCACCTGTAATCTTAGCTACTTGGGAGGCTGAGGCAGGCAGAATTGCTTGAACCCAGGAGGCAGAGATTGTATTGAGCTGAGATCGTGCCACTGCACTCCAGGCAATGGTGTGAACCCAGGAGGCAGAGGTTGCAGTGACTGCACTCCAGGCTGAGCGATAGAGTGAGACTCCGTTTCAAAAAAAAAAAAAAAGAATACATATTCGGCCAAACTAAGCTTCATAAGTGAAGGAGACATAAGATCCTTTCCAGACAAGCAAATGCTGAGACAATTCATTACCAAATGGAAAAACATTTCATGTTCTTGGATAGGAAAAATAATATTGCTGAAATGGCCATACTGCCCAAAGCAATTTCCAGATTCAATGCTATTACTATCAAACTATCAATAATATTCTTCACATATCTAGAGAAAACTATTCTAAAATTCATATGGAACCAAAATAGATCCCAAATACCCAAAGCAATCCTAAGCAAAAAGAACAATGCTGAAGGCATCACATTACTTGCCTTCAAATTATATTACATGGCTACAGTAAACAAAACTGCATACTGCAGGTACAAAACAAACACATAGACCAATGTTACAGAATAGCTAACCCAGAAATAAAGTCACAGACCTGAAACCATCTGATCTTTAATAAAGCTGACAAAAACGAGCAAGGGAAAAGGACACCCTGTTCAATAAATGGTGCTGGTATAACTGGCTAGCTCTATGCAGAAGACTGAAATTGGACCTCTTCTTTACAGCATATACAAAAAATCAACTCAAAGTGGATTAAATTCCTAAATATAAAACCTCAAACTGTAAAAACCTTGAGAGATAACCTAGGAAATACCATTTTGGACATAAGAACTGGCAAAGATTTCATGAAGAAGATGCCAAAAGCAATTGCGACAAAAGTAAAACGTGAGAAATGGGACCTAATTAAAGTCAAGAGCTTCTGAACAGCAAAAGAAACTATCAACAGAGTAAGAAGGCAACCTAGAGAATGGGAGAAAATATTTGCAGTCGATACATCTGACAAAGGTCTAATATCAATAATTTTCAAGGAACTTAAACAAATGTGCAACCAAAAAACAACCCTGTTCAAATGTGGGCAAAGTAGATGAACAGACACTTTTTTAAAGAAGATATACATGTGACCAAGAAGCATATGATAAAAACCCAACACCATTGATTATTAGAGAAATGCAAATCAAAACCACAATGAGACAACATCTCACACCAGTCAGAATGGCTATTACTATAAAGTCAAAAAATAAGAGATGCTGTCAAGGTTGTAGCGAAAGGGGAATGTTTATACACTGCTGATGGAAGGGTAAATTAGCTCAACCATTAGGGAAAGCAGTGTGGTGATTCCTCAAAGAACTAAAAACAGAAGTACTATTTGACCCAACCATCCCACTACTGGTTATACACCCAAAGGAATATTAATTGTTCTACCATTAAGATATATGCACACATATGTTCATTGCAGCACTTTTCACAATAGCAAAGACATGGAATCAACCTGAATGTCCATCAATGAGAGAGTGGATAAAGAAAATGTGGTAAATGTGCACCATGGAATACTATGCAGCAATAAAAACAATGAGATCATTTCCTTTGCAGGAACGTGGATGGAGTGAGGCCATTATCCATAGCAAACTGATGTAGGAACATAAAATCAAATACTACATGTTCTCACTTACAAGTGGGAGCTAAATGATGAGAACATATGAACAGAAAAAAAGGGAACAACAGGCACTGGGGCCTATTTGAGGGAGGAGGGGGTAGCAGGAAGAAGTTCAGAAAAGAAATAAAACTGTTGGGGACTATCTTTAGTACCTAAGTGGCAAAATAATCAGTATGTACACCGAAACCCCAAATCAAATATTTACCTATTTAACAAACCTGCACATGTACTCCTAAATCTAAAATAAAATTGGATACTTCTTAAATCTTTCCTGTATTTATGTGTCCATCCTTCCACTTATCCATCCATCCATCTTTCCATCTGTTCATCCATTCATTCATGTGTGTTGATAGTTATAATTCCACCTACCTTCAAAAGAGATCTGAGGGGTCTTATGATCAAGGCCAAGGTAAAATGATCACGGGGTAAAAGAAAGAAACAAGTAACATGAGAGGAGAGGGCTTTCCACTCTACAAGTCACCTCTGTTTTCTTTTCCTTTCATCCATCTTTTCTTCTTTGCCTGCTTCCTGTTCTACCTCTTTTCATTAATCCCTGTCGATAATGCCTGGAGTCACCCAGCACTTTCCTTTATCTAAGGAAATGGTACTCCAGCTGAAAAGACTTCAGCCCAGCCAACCTGGACTGTCAGCATTGCCTTTCAGTGGTAAATTGTTTAGAATAGGATGGAGTAAGAAACCTGGGGTGATGCTGGAGTGCAGCAGTCTTTGTCAGGCAGAGAGCACAATGGCTAGCACTATAGGAATTATAATTCAATTCCACCACAGCAAAACAGTGAAGATAACTAAATGTTTCCAAAACGAGATTAAGACTTGTAACTGTTTTCTAATGTCAGTGTACAAATGCTAGCAATAGGGCTAAGCATCCCTCTTGAGTATCTTTATAACCAAAGTAGACATATCATTCTCTCCTCCATCCTCATCCCGCCTCTCTCCTGCCCCACAATAAAACAGTAAGAGTCACCTGTCTGGGATTCCAGAAGACACTCACCTGTGTTAGAATTAAGATCATCAGGCTCTGATTCAGTCCCATTTTGGCCTCCATTTCCCTGAAGAGTGTTCATAGCCATAAGCTTCATCTTCTGCAGTTTCATCGCCTCAGCCATTGCTGCAGCTGTTATACCTAAAATCAGAATTATTCCATTCCATTTACTTATTTATTTATATTAACAATTTCAACTTTTATTTTAGATTTAGGGGTACAAGTGCAGGTTTTTCACATGAAAATATTGCATGATACTGAGGTTTGTGCTATGGATGATCCTTTGTAAAATGGGGATGATTTCTTAATGTAATTGAAAGCTGGATAAGTTTATTTTACAGAGCTATGATGCATAGCACAAACCAAAAGTAACTTGAATTTGTTAATATTTTTAACAATGTATCTTTCAACTCTTATAATTCCTTCACGCTACAATGAATAGTTTATAAATTTAAAAAAATATACATTCAACATATATCTGATCCCCAATTTGAAACACAAATAAAACAAAGATAGTAAAATGCAAATTGTTTAAAACATTCCAAGACTCTTGCTAATGTATTCTTTTGTCTGCTAAGAGTTTTGGATGGTTATTTTGGACAGAACTCACTATGTAGTAAATTCCATCTAAACCAGCATTGTCAGTGGGAGCACTCCGAAATTCTAAAAGAAACACCTTTTAGTGTATATCCTCATTAGTGCATATCTAAAGGAACACTTTTCTAGTGCATATCCTTGCTGGCACTTTTATAAAGGATAGGCTGCCTCACCTGTGAGGATCAGCTTAGTGGGGAGGGGGAGAAGAAGGAAAAGACTTCAGGTATTCTTTCTACCTTTTTGTCTGCCTCATACTTACACACTGAGGAACCAAATGAATGAAAACATGGCATGCCACCTATATAGCCAGCATCTGTAGTATAGTTATAATCTTTTGTATTAATAAAAGTCAGGTATTAAAATAAAGCTCTCAGCATAATGGTATAAATAAGTGGGGTGTGGGGGAATGGCCATGGATTAAAAAGTGAATATGTAAGTTTGAAATTATTTCTCCTAGGAAGTCTATATCAGACAACAACACAACCATATATAAGGAAACAAGTACTAAAAGTACCGGAACAATACATACTCCAACGATGTCCTCCAAAAAGTCTAGTGAATTCAACTTAATTATATTTAGATAATGTCCCTAATCATCTACTGGTACACTGCTACCATGGGCCAAAAAAAAAAAAAAAAAAAAAAAAATCATCATCATCATCTACTGGTACACTGCTACCATGGGCCAAAACGAAAAAAGAAAAATCTGGTAGATTTTGAAGCATTATTTCAGAATTGAGTAAAATTCATCCTACCATAAAAATGTGATTCAAGGAAAAGAAGGCAAATATTGGTTGTTCAAAAAACAACAACAAACAACAACAACAACAAAAAACCATAACTGTCATTAGAAGATTCTGATTCTAAGAGATAAGGTGAAGCTTTATCAAACATGTGAGGGGAGGTAAATACAGGCTAAACCATCTGTGTGTTTGGTAGAATAACTAAGGTTCTGTTTTGCCATTCTGTATTCCCATGATGCATAGAAAACTCGCAATGAAGCAAACTTTTCATTACATTAGATTGTCTCTAAATCATGGCAAAGAAAAAATCTGAAGGGAAATTTCCTTAGTATCTAAACTGATGATATACATTTGTGCATTATCTTGACGGTCCAAGAGATTTTGTTGCCACATCTGATTTAGCTTTATAAAATTCCAATCCCCCAAATAACCCATTCAGCTCCCAAAGGGTATGTCTAGACAGAAAATATGATGGCAATGATTTAAACAAATGGACCCTGCTTAGGACTACCATGACTGAGTGCCTCATAATCAAAACTGTATCAATAAGTTTCCAGAATTTACATTGGCTCCCCAGAACTGAATCCTGGCTATGGTAATTAGTGAATTAATAGGTATTTTATTATTTGTAGGGTAAATAATGGATTCCAGTGAACAATATATGCTTCCTAACTCTGAAAACTAAAGGTATACAAATATCTAAACCCTCTCACAGATAAAGAAAATTCATGGTAAAATGTTTGTCTCATATGATGATATTAAGATAATTAATTAGCAAGACTCCCCACGTATTTTTAATTCATACAAAAAATTAGGAACTAGTTTAATTCTTCAGTTTGCAGATGAGGAAACTGGGTCTCAGATTGAACCATTATAGGTCAGTTATTTAGGTGAAGATAGGGAGAAGTCCAAGTTTCCTGATGGAACCTAGATGTATTTGTTAAAGTCCTAAAGTAGCTCACACATGATTAAAAAAAAAAAGTCTCTAAAGGATAAGATCCCCTTACCACATACGGTCATCAATTTTTGTTTTGTCTTTTATATAGCTCCTTATACTTGATTCAAAGTTTAGAGGTATAGCCTATATAACATATATTTTGTATTGCCTCATGGTCCAGAAAAAAAATTATTTGACTTTTTATTTTATTTTTTGAAAACTAGTTAGTAGAGGTACGATTGAGATACAAAAATCTGTACATATATAATGTATACAACTTCATGATCTTGGAGTTAAGTATGTACCCATGAGACCATCACCATAATTTATACCATATTTGCAGTGACTTTAAGCTTATGAAACTCTTACATCCTATTTGTTTAGTCTTCAGTGCAGCACCTGAATATCTGTGTCTTCAGATAATACCACAGTTAAGGATAGAAAAGTAGTGGAAAAGATGTTTTGGTTCATATGAATTTTTCATAGCAATTTGGCCTTTTATTCAACTGTTCAATTAAATTCTTATCCTCAGGAAGCTTCTCAGTGTAACACTGATAGATTTAAAATAGCACTTTATCACCTGGCCACAAGTTCTCAAAATGCAGGTCTGGAATAATTCGTAAAAAGGGCAATACATAAAGCTGATTTGGGAGTTACTTAGTTAGATTTTACTTGGGAATCGAAATTTCAACTTGCACCAGACAACTGGAAAATAGTAAGTTAAATGAAAATGAAAAGATGCCTTTAAAAGTGAAAGTGCTACAATATAGGTAAAAACCCACACATATACCTAGAAGATACCTAGAAGTATAAAAGTTGTCCTTTTCAGTCACTGAATCTGAAAATAACACATTTATATTATGTTCAGATTACATATATTAAATTATTGAAATTGGTTGGGAAAGGCAGAGATTCAATTTTACTGAGAAAACATTCCCATTTTGCTCTTACTGATAACTGAGCATTTACTTCTGTAAACTCAGTGCCTTCTATTCTTGTTCACTTAATTTCATTATTGCCTCAATGTCTAGTTACTGTAATTATTGACCAAGTCATAATGTATAGCCCTTATGGTACTCTATACTCTTCTTTTTATAATTTAAACATATTTATTAAGTTATTTGATTTGTTATTTTCTTTTTTAAAAACTACTTTACTGAGGTATGATTCAGATAAAAAAAGCTGTAAATATATGTAATGCATAAACTTGATGAGATTGGACATACATATATATCCATGAGACCATCACCATAGTCTATACCATAAACCTCCATAAGTTTCTGCCTGTCTACTTTATTATTGTTGTTGTTTGTGTGATAAAAACACATAAAATAAGACCTACCCTCTTAGCAAAGTTTTAAGTGTACAGTACAGTGTTGTTAACTATAGACACTATGCTGTACAGTAGATCTCTAGGACTTATTCATCTTGTACATCCGAAACTTTGCTCATCTCAGCTAATAGCATCCTGTTTCCTCCTCTCCCCAGTGCATGGCAACCACCATTCTAATCTCTGCTTCCATGAGATTGACTATTTTAGATTAATCATATAAGTGGTGTCATGGTGTATATCCATCTTTCTGGCTTATTTCATTTAGCATATCATCCTCCAGGTTTATTCATGTTGTCACAAATGGCAAGATTTCATTCTTTTTAAAAGCTGAATAATATTCCATTGTATATAATATATAAATACCAGGTTTTTTGAATCCATTCATCCATTGTTGGTCATTTAGGTTTTTTCATATATTGGCTATTGTTAATAAAGCAGCAATGAACATAGGAGTGCAGATATTTCTTTGAGATTCTGATTTTACCTCTTATATATATTCAGAAGTGGGATGGTTTGATGGTATGATAATTCTATTTTTAATTATTTAAGAAACCAAAATACTGTTTTCCATATTGGCTAAACTGTTTACATTCTCACCAATATTGTGCAAATGTCCTCTTGATCCACATTTTCACCAACATTTCTTATATTTTTAAAAAATGATAGTCCTATTAACAAGTGTGAGGTGACATCTCATTATGATTTTGATTTGCATTTCCCTGATGATTAGTGATGTTGAACATGTTTTTTCATAAACTTGTTGGTGATTTGTGTGTCTTCTTTCAATAAAAAAAAAATTTTCAGCTCCGTTGCCTATTTATTTATTTATTTAAAGATATTTAGGATGTACAAGTGTCAGTTTCATACATCCATATATTGCATAGAGATAAGGTCTGGACTTTTAGTGTTTATTTTTCATTATTGAGTTGCAGGATATCCTTATATATTTTGCATACTAATCCTTTGTTATATACATGATTTGAAAATGTATTATCCCATTCCATAGGTTGCCCTTTCACTCTGTTGACTGCTTTCTTTGCTGTGTAGAAGCTTTTTAGTTTGATGTAGTACCACTTCGTATTTGTTTGTGTTACCCATGCTTTTGGTGTCATATCCAAGAAATCATTGCCAAGACCAATGTCAAGAAATTTTATCCCTATGTTTTCTTCTATCAGTTTTGTCATGTCAGGTCTTATATTTAACTCCATTTTTTAAATAAAAGTATACATTTAAGGGGTACCAGTGCAGTTTTATGGATATATTGTGTATTGGTGAACTCTGAATTTTTAGTGTAACAGTCATCCGAACAGTTTGCATTGTACCCATTAAGTAATTTCTCAACCCTCACCCCCTACCTGCCCTCGCACCCTTCTGAATCTCCAATGACTATTACTTTACACTCTGTGACCATGTATACTTGTCATTTAGCTCCCACTTGTAAGTGAGAATATTCAGTGTTTGAATTTTCATTTCTGAGTTGTTGCACTTAACGGCCTTCAGTTCCACCCACGTTGCTGCAAAAGACATGTCATTCTTTCTTACAGCTAAATAGTCTCCCGTGGTGTATGTGTGTACCATATTTTCTTTGTTTTTAAAATTTTTATTTCAGGTTTGGGGGTACATGAGAAGGTCTGTTACATAGATAAACATATGTCACGGGGGTTTGTTGTACATATTATTACACCACCCAGATATTAATCACAGTACCCAATAGTTATTTATTTATTTATTTATTTTTTGCTAATATTCTCCACCATCCTCTCCCCTAAAGTAGACCCCAGTGTCTGTTGTTCCCTTCTTTGTATTCATAAGTTCCTATCATTTAGCTCTCACTTATAAGTGAAAACATGCAGTATTTGGTTTTCTGTTCCTGCCTCAGTTTGTTAAGGATGATAGCCTCCAGTTTCTTCCATGTTCCCCAAAAAGGCATAATCTTGTTCTTTTTTATGGCTGCATAATATTCCATAGGGTATATGTACCACATTTTTTTTATCCAGTCCACCATTGATGAACATTTAGGTTGATTCCATGTCTTTAGTATTGTGAACAGTGCTGCAATGAACATTTACATGCATGTGCCTTTCTGGTAGAATGCTTTATATTCTTCTAGGTGTATACCCAGTGATAGCATTGCTGGGTCAAATGGTAGTTTTGCTTTAAGCTCTTTGAGGAATCCCCATACTGCTTTGTACAAAGATTGAACTCATTCACACTCCCACCAACAGTGTATAAGTGTTCCCTTTTCTTTGTAACCTTGCCGGAATGTGTTACTTTTTTTCTTTTTCATGATACTCATTTTGATGGAGGTGAGATGGTAGCACCTTGTAATTTTGATTTGCATTTCTATAATGATCAGTGATATAGGGTTTTTTTTTTTCATATGCCTGTTGGATGCATGTATGTCTTCTTTTGAAAAGTGTCTGTTCATGTCCTTTGCCCACTTTTTAGAGAAATTGTTTTTATCTTGTAAATTTATTTAAGTCCCTTACAGATGCTGGACATTAGAATTTTGTCAGATGCATAGTTTGCAAATATTTTCTCCTATTCTGTAGGTTGTCTGTTTACTCTGTTAATAGGTTATTTTGCTGTGCAGAGCTTTGAGGTTTAATTAGATCTCATTTGTCAATGTTTGTTTTTGTTGTTCTTGCTTTTGGTGTCCTTCTCATGAAATCTTTGCCCATTCCTAGGTCCAGGATGGTATTGCCTGGGTTGTCTTCCAGGCTTTTTATAGTTTTGGTTATATGTTTAAGTCATTAATCCATATTGAGTTAATTTTTGTATATGCTTTAAGGAAGGGGTCCAGCTTCAATCTGCTCCGTATGGCTAGCCAGTTATCCCAGCACCATTTATTAAATAGGAAGTCTTTTCCCCATTGCTTGTTTTTGTCAGCTATGTCAAAGATCAGAGGGTCATAGATATTCACCATTATTTCTGCACTCTCCATTTTGTTCCATTGGTGTATGTGCCTGTTTTTGTACCAGTGCCACACTGTTTTGGTCACTGTAGCCTTGTAGTATAGTTTGAAGTCAGGTAATGTGATTCCTCCAGCTTTGTTCTTTTTGCTTAGAATTTCCTTGGCTATTCCAGCTCTTTTTTAGTTCCATATAAATTTAATTTTTTCTAGTTCCATGAAGAATGTTTTTGGTAGTTTGATTGGAATAGCGTTAAATTTGTACCTTGCTTTGGGCAGTCTAGCCATTTTAATTATGTTGATTCTTCCTATCCATGAGCAAGGAATGTTTTTCCAACCATTTGTGTCTTTGATTTATTTGAGCAGTGTTTTGTAATTCTCATTGCAGAGATCTTTCGCCTCCCTGGTTAGCTGTATTCCTAGATATTTTAATTTCTTGTGACAATTATGAGTGGGATTGTCTTTCTGATTTGGCTCTCAGTGTGGCTGTTGTTGGTGTATAGGAATGCTAGTAATTTTTGTACATTGATTTTGTATCCTGCAACTTTGCTGAAGTTATGTGTCAGTTGAAGGGGCTTTGGCGCCGAAACTATGGGATTTTTCTAGATATAGAATCATGTTGTCCACAAACAGAGATAGTTTGACTTCCTCTCTTCCTATTCAGATGACCTTTGTTCTTTCCTTTGCCTAATTGCTCTGGCTAGGACTTCCCATACTATGTTGAATAGATGTGATGAAAGAGGGCATCCTTGTCTTGTTGCAGTTTGCTTGTTCCAGAATGCTTGTTCCAAGCATTCTCCTTGAGGAGAATGCTTCCAGCTTTTGCACGTTCAGTATAATGTTTACTGTGGGTTTGTCATAGAAGGTTCTTATTATTTCGAGGTATGTTCCTTCAAAACCTATTTCATTGAGAGTTCTTAACATGCAGAGTTGTTGAATTTCATCAAAAGCCTTTTCTACATCTACAGAGATAATCATTTGGTTTTTGTCTTTAGTTCTGTTTAGTTCTGTTTATGTGATGAATCACATTTATTGATGTTCATATGTTGAACCAACAGCATCCCGGGGATGAAACCTACTTGATTATGGTGGATTAGCTTTTTGATGCATTGCAAGATTTGGTTTGCAAATATTTTTGTGGAGGTTTTTTGCATCAATATTCATCAAGGATATTCACCTGAAGTTTTCTTTTTTTGTTGTGTGTCTGCCAGGTTTTGGTTTCAGGATGATGATGGTCTCTTAGAATAAGTTGGGGAGGAGTCCCTCCTCTTCAATTGTTTGAAATAATTTCTGTAGCAATTGTATGAGCTCTTCTTTGTACATCTGGTAGAATGTGACTGTGATTCCATCAGGTACTGGGCTTTTTTGGTTAGTAGGCTATTCATTATTGATTCAATTTTGGAGCTCGTTATTGGTCTGTTCTGGGAATCAGTTTCTTCCAGGCTCAGTCTTGGGAGGATGTATGTGTCCAGGAATCTATCAGTCTCTTCTAGGTTTTCTAGTTTGTGTGTGTAAAAGTGTTTGTAGTAGCTTCTGACAGTTGTTTTGATTTCTGTGGGGTCAGTAGTATCATATTCCCTTCATCATTTCTAATTGTGTTTATTTGGATCTTCTCCTTTTCTTTCTTAAGTAGTCTAACTAGTGGCCTATTTTATTTTATTTTTTTCAAAAACAAACAAACAAACAAACAATTCCTGGATTTACTGATCTTTTGAATGGTTTTTATGGGTCTCAATTTCCTTCAGTTCAGCTCTGATTTTTATAATTTCTCATTTTCTGTGAGGTTTGGGGTTGATCTGTTCTTGCTTCTCTAATTCATTCAGCTGTGAAATTAACTTGTTAATTTGAAATCTTCCTAACTTTTTTATGTGGGCATTTAGTGCTATGAATTTCCCTGTTAACACTGCCTTCTATGTGTCCCAGAGATTCTGGTACGTTGCATCTTTGTTCTCATTATTTTTAAAGAACTTACTGATTTCTACCTTAATTTCATTATGTACCCCAAATCATTCAGGAGCATTTTGTTTAATTTTCATATAATTGTATATTTTTTAAGAGATTTTCATTGTGTTGATTTCTATTTTTATTGAGCTGTGATCTGAAAATGTGTTTGGAATGATTTTGGTTCTTTTCCATTTGTTCAGGATTGTTTTACGTCCAATTATTTAGTTGATTTTAGAGTATCTGCCATGTGGCAATGAGAAGAATGAATATTCTGTTGTTTTAGGGTGAAGACTTCTTTGAAGGTCTATCAGATCCATTTGGTCCAATGCTGAGTTTATGTCCTCAATATCTTTGTTCATTTTCTTATTCAATGATCTACCTAATGCTGTCAGTGGAGTGTTGAAGTCTCCCACTCTTATTTTGTGGGAGTCTGTGTCTCTTTGTATGTCTCTAAGAGCTTACTTTCTGTATCTGGATGTTCCTGTGTTGGGTATATTTATGATAGTTAGCTCTTCTTGTTGAATTGAACACTTTACCATTATGTAATTCTCGTCCTTGTCTTTTTTTTTTATCTTTATTGATTGGAAATCTGTTTTTCTGAAATTAGAATTGCAACTCCTGTTTTTTTTTTTTTTTCTGTTTTCAATTTGCTTGATAGATTTTTCTACATCCCTTTATTTTGAGCCTATGAGTGTCATGACATGTGAGGTGGATCCCTTGAAGACAGAATACTATGGGTTCTTGCTTTTTTATCCAGCTTGCCACTATGTACCTTTTAAGTGGGGCATTTAGCCCATTTACATTCAAGGTTCATATTGATATGTGTGGATTTGATATTGTCATTATGCTGTTAGCTGGTAACTATGTTGGCTTGTTTGTGTGATTGCTTTACAGTGACACTGGTCTATGTGTTTAAGTGTGTTTTTGTATTAGCTGATAGTAATCTTTCCTTTCTATTTTAGTGCTCCTTTCAAGATCCCTTGTAAGACACTTCTAGTGGTAATAAAGTCCCTCAAAATTTGCTTATCTGAAGAGGATCTTATTTCTCCTTCACTTAGGAAGCTATGTTTGGCTGGATATGAATTATTGGTTGAAGATTTTTTTTCTTTAAGAAGATTTATTATTATTGAATAAATATAGGCCCCTAATCTCTTAAGGCTTGTAGGATTTCAGTTGAGAGGTCTGCTGTTAGCCTCATGGGAATCCCTTTGTAGGTGACCTGCCCTTTCTTTCTAGGTGCATTGAACATTCTTTCTTTCATTTCAATCTTGGAAAATCAGATGCTTATGTGTCTCGGGGATGATCTTCTTGTGTAGAATCTTGTAGGAGTTCTCTGTATTTGCTGAATTTGACTGTTAGCCTCTCTAGCAAGGTTGGGAAGTTTTCATGGACAATCTTCTAAAATATATTTTCCAAGTTGTTTGCTTCTCCCCTTCCCTTTCAGGGGTGCCAGTGATTTGTAGATTTTGCCTCTTTACATAATCCCATATTATCTGGAGATTTTAGTCATTCATTTTTTTTCTTTGTTTTTGTCTGACTGTCTCATTTCAGAGACCCAGTCTTCAAGTTCCAAGATTATTTTATCAACTTGGTTTATTCTACTGCTAACACTTGTGACTGCATTGTGAAAGTCTTCTATTGTGTTATTCAGCTCTGCCAGACACGTTAGGTTCTTCTTTACACTGACTGTTTTGTCCTTCAGCTCCTGTATCGCTTTATTGTGATTCATATTTTCCTGGGATTGGGTTTTGCCAACCTCCTAAATCTCAGTGATCTTTATTCCTATCCATATTCTGAATTCTATTTCTGTCATTCCAGGCAGTTTTGTCTGGTTAAGAACTCTTGTTGGAGGGCTGGTGTGATCATTTGGAGAATGTATGACACTCTGGCCATTTTAGTTATCAGAGTTCTTACGCTGGTTCTTTCTCATCTTTGTGTGTGGTTGTTCCTTTAATTGCAGTGTAAATTGAACACAGTCAATAGAGTTCTTTTTAGGATGTTTTCACCGGGCCAAGGCTTTGTGTAGAGTCTTTATTTGAAACTGACTTTTTGTCTGTGGTTTCACAGAGGGAAATGTTAGTAAAGTATTGTTGGGGTTGAAGCTTTGGGATGTGATCCAGCAGGTGACACTTAGCCTTATTGGTCAGTTGGTAGACTCTTGCTTGGTTGTGTGGCTCCCCTATGTTTCCTCACAGTTGCAGCTGTGCTTCCCCCTCGTGCTCTGAAAGGGTGACTTCCTCTCCCCCTTGAGTGCTGGCTGTAGTTCATAACTTGGCACTCCTTAGTTGCCTACTGCAGTTCCTAGGCGATCTCAGTGTTTATGTTCCTTCCCCAGCTCAGAGGGAGCAGATGAAGACATCTTAGTGGTTGTGGCCAAGGGTTATTTTGCTTGACTCTTGAGGGATTTACCACAGAGAGAGATGCAGGTGTAAGCAATCACTCCATTCAGTCATCCCAAGAGGGCAGGTTTGTGCTTTGGTCCCAAGCCAAGGGGTTTACTGTCTGGTTATGAGTCGTGAGAGGTGTGTGAGGCATGTGGGAGACGAACTGGCCTCCTCTCCTTGTGTCAACTGCAGCTTGTTGGAGATGTGGATAAAGCACTTAGGGTCTTTGCTTCTTCATTAGTCTGGGGGTGGCAAGGACAGTTCCACAGCAGTGGCAGCGGCAGAGAGGCTTTCGGTTGCCCTTGGAGGCTCTGTCCAGGGAGTTGCTGAGTTTGTACTGGCTCAATAGCTCTGGCGGGGTGTGGCTGGAAGCACAGACTGGAGGGCCTGTCCAGTGAGGAGATATGGGAACGGGCACCCGTGTAACAATCTGGCCACTTTTCCGTAGGGTTGCTGCAGTATGCTTGGGGCCCACTCCAGTCCCTAGTCACCTGGGATTTTCCAGAACCCAGAGGTGTCATCAGTGAAGGATGCAAAACAGCAAAGATGGTAGTCTGTCCCTCCCTCTGGGAGCTTTATCCCAGGGAGGTACAAACCTGTTGCTGTTCCAAAAGCACCTGTAGGAAGTGGGTGGAGACCCCAGTTGGGAGGTCCCTCTCAGTGAGGAGAAATAGGATCAGGCATCCACTTAAAGCAGCAGTCCGATCATGTTTTGGTAGATCAGCTGTGCTATGCAGGGGATCCCTTCTGCCCTGGGTCAGCTCAGAATCTTCAAAGCCTGATGGCTGGAACTACTAAAGTGCCCCAGTAGCAAAGATGGTGGCCTGCCCCTCCACCAAGGAGCTCCGTCTTAGGGAGGTGCAATGCCACTACTTGTAGCTGGCTGGAATTCCAAACCAGTGGGTCTTATATTGTGATGTGCACTGGAAGTGGGGCCTGCAGGCTGTTACTATTCAGTCCCCTGGATTCAGCCTCTTTCCTAGGGGTATGTACCATAGTCTAACCTACCACTTTGCAGGAGCTGCAGGTACTTTTGCCAGTAAGCCCAAGTATCTAAGGCTCCAGGGTCTCCAACGCATGCCTGAGCAGCTGCTCTGCCATAACTCCATGTAGCTCTGTCTGTCAGACTGAAGACTGAAGGCCCTGGTGGACTAGGTTCACAAGGACATCTCCTGACCCAAGGGTTGCAAAGATCTGTGGGAGAAGTGTGGTTTCCCAGAGTCGCTCATTCATTCACCACTTCCCTGGGCAAAGCTCCATGTTGCTCCCAGGTGGGCTGTTTTCCGGTCTTGCTTTTCTTCATTCTCTGTGGGTCAAGTTGTTTCCTGGATCAATTCCAATGTGAGTACCTGGATGTTACAGTTGAAGATGTTGCGTTTAGTCTCTCAATTTCTGTTCCTCTCTGTTAGAACCACACACACTAGCTGCTTCTATTTGGCCATCTTGGCCACTCACCGCTACCATATTTTCTTTATCCAGTCATTCACTGATGGACATTTAGGTTGATTCCATATCTTTGCTATTGTGACTAGTGCTGCAATAAACATATAAGTGCAGGTATATTTTGGATATAATGATTCCTTTTCCTTTTGGTAGATACCCCGTTGTGGGGCTGCTGGATCGAATGGTAGTCCTACTTTTAGTTCATTGAGCAATTTCCATACTGTTTCCATAGAGGTTGTACTAATTTACATTCCCACTAACAGTGTATAAGCATTTCCTTTCTCCATATCCTTACCAACAGTTGTTATTTTTTTTTTCCTTTTTAAAAATAGCCAGTCTGATTGTTATAAGATAATATCTCATTACGGTATTAATTTGAATTTATCTGATGAATAGTGACATTAAGCATTTTTTCACGTGCTTGTTTGCCATCTGTATGTCTTCTTTCAAAAATATCTATTCATGTCTTTTGCCCACTTGTTGATGCGGTCTTTTTTTTTTTTTTAATTTGTTGTTGAGTTGTTTAAGTTTCTTATAAATTATGACTATCAATCCCCTGTTGGATGCAGAGTTTGCAAATATTTTCTCCCACTCCGTCAGTGGTCTGTTCACTCTGTACATTATTTCTTTTTCTGTGCCAAAAGTTTTTAGTTTAATTCCCATTTGTCTATTTCTGTTTTTATTGTTTGTGCTTTTGAGGACTTAGTCATGAATTCATTGCTTAGACAATTGTCCAGATGAATTTTTCCTGGGTTTTCCTTGATATTTTTATAATTCCAGGTGTTACATTTAACTCATTAATCCATCTGGAGCTAGTTTTTTCATATGGTGAGAGACAGGGATCCAGTTTCATTCTTCTGCATATAGTAATCCAGTGTTCCCAGCACCATTGAAGAGGGTGGGTGTCCGTTCCCCAGTGTATGTTTTGTCAACTTTGTTAAACATCAGTTGACTGTACGTATATGGCTTTATTTCTGGGATCTCTATTCCGTTCCACTGATCTATGTGTCTGTTTTAACACCAGTTTCTTGTTGTTTTCATTAGTGTACCTCTAATGTATAATTTGGGATCAGGTACTGTGATGCCTCTGCCCTTGTTCTTTTTGCTTAAGATTGCTTTGGCTTTTCAGGCTCTTTTTTGGTTCCATATGAATTTTAGGATTTTTTTTTAAATGTTGTGAAAAATGACGTTGGTATTTTTTTAAATTTAACTTGTACTTTAGCTTTTGGGGTACAAGTACAGGTTTAGTATGTAGGTAAACTTATGTCACGAGGCTTTGTTATGCAGATTCTTTCATCACTCAGGTACTATGCCTAGTACCCATTAGTTATTTTTCCTGATCTGCTTCCTCCTCCCAACCTCCACTCTCTGGTAGGCCCCAGTATATGTAGTTCCCTTCTATGTGTCCATGTGTTCTCATCATTTAGCTCACACTTATAAGTGAGGATATGTGGTATTTGCTTTTCTGCTCCTGCATTAGTTTGCTAAGGATAATATTCTGCAATTCCATCCACGTTCGTGCAAAGAACATGATTTTGTTCTTTTTTATGGCTGTGTAGTATTCCATGGTGTTTATATATCACATTTTCTTTAATCAGTCTACCACTGGTGGAAATTTAGGTTGATGCCATGTCTCTACCATTGTGAATAGTGCTGCAAATGTCTTTGAGTATAATAATACCATTCAACACAGCAATCCTGTAATGGGAATTGCTGAGTTGAATAGTATTTTTTTAGGACTTTGAGGAATAGCCACACTGTTTTCCATGATGGTTGAATTATCTTACACACCAACCAACAGTATATAAGTGTTCATTTTTCTCTGAAAACTAACAAGCATCCGTTATTTTTTTGGCTTTTTACTAATAGCCATTCTGACTCGTGCTAGATGGTATGTCATTGTGGTTTTGATTTGCATTTCTCTAATAATCAGTGATGTTGAGCTTTTTTTCATATGCTTCTTGGTCACATGTGTGTCTTCTTTTGACAAGTGTCTGTTCATGTCCTTTGCCCACTTTTTAGTGGGGTTATTCAGTTTTTTTCTTGTAAATTTGTTTAAGTTTATTATAGATGCTGGATATTTAAACTTTGTCACAGGAATACATTGAAAAATTTTTCTCTCGTTCTGTAGGTTACATATTTACTCTGTTGATACTCTCTTTTGCTGTACAGAAGCTCTTTAGTTTAATTAAACCTCATTTGTCAATTTTTTGTTGTTGTTGCAATTGCTTTTTGTGTCTTTGCCATGAAATCTTTGCCCATTCCTATGTCCAGAATGGTATTGCGTAGATTGTATTCTAGGGTTTTTATAGTTTGGGGTGTTACATTTAAAGCTTCAATCCATATTGAGTTAACTTTTGTGTATGATGTAAGAATGGGGTATTGTGTTAGTCTTCTGCATATGGCTAGCCAGTTATCCCAGTATCACTGAATACGGATTTCTTTCCCCATTGCTTGTTTTTGTCAGTGTTGTCCAAGATCAGGTAGTTGTAGTCGTGTGGCCTTATTTCTGGGCTCTCTATTCTGTTTCATTGGTCTACGTGTCTGTTTCTGTACCAGCAGTATGCTGGATTTTTTTTTGTTGTTGTTGTTAATTTGTTTGTTTTGAGATGGAGTTTCACTCTTGTTGCCCAGGCTGCAATGCAATAGTGGGATCTCAGCTCACTTCAACCTCTGCCTCCTGGGTTCAAGTGATTCTGCTGTATCAGCCTCTTGAGTAGCTGGGATTACAGGCTCCTGCCACTATGCCCAGCTCATTTTTGATATTTTTAGTAGAGATGGGGTTTCACCATGTTGACCAGGTTTGTCTCGAACTCCTGACCTCAGGTGATCTGCCTGCCTTGGCCTCCCAAAGGGTTGAGATTATAGGCATGAGCCACCGCACCCAGGCTAGCATGCTGTTTTGGTTAATGTAGCCCTGTAATACAGTTTAAAGTCAGGTAGCATGATCCCTCAAACTTTGTTCCTTTTACTTAAAATCGCCTTGGGTATTTGGGCTTGTTTTGGCTCCATATGAATTTGAAAATAGTTATTTCTGGGTTTGTGAAAAATGTCATTGATAGTTTAATAGCAATAGCACTGAATCTATCAATTGTTTTGGCAAGTATGACCATTTTAAAAATATTAATTATTTCTATCCGTGAGTATGGGATGTTTTTCCATTTGTTTGTGTCATGTCTGATTTCTTTGGGCAGTGTTCAGTAGTTCTTCTTGAAGGGATCTTGCACTTCCCTAGTTAGCTGTATTCCTAGGTATTTTATACTTTTTGTAGCAATTGTGAATGAGATTGTGTTCATGATTTGATTCTCAATTTTACTGTTGTTGGTGTATAGGAATGCTAGTAATTCTTTTGCATTGATTTTATATTTTGAGATTTCATTGAAGTTGTTTATTAGCTTAAGCAGATTTTGGGCCAATACTATGGGGTTCTCTAGATATAGGATCATGTCATCTGCAAACAGAGATTGCTTGACTTCCTCTCTTTCTCTTGGCATGCAGTTTATTTCTTTCTCTTGATTGATTGCTCTACCCAGCACTTTCAATATTATGTTGAATACGAGTGGTGAGAGAAGGCATTCTTGTCTGATGCCAGTTTTCAAGGGGAATGCTTCTGGCTTTTAACCATTAAGTATGATGTTGGCTGTCGGTTTGTCCTAGATGTCTCTTATCATTTTGAGGTATGCTCCTTCAATACCTAGTTTGAGAGTTTTGTTTGTTTGTTTGTTTGTTTGTTTTACCACTATGGAGCGTTACATTTTATCCAAAGCCTTTTCTGCATCTATTGAGATAATCATCTCGTTTTGTCATTGGATCTGTTTATATGATGAGTCACATTTACTGCTTTGTGTATGTTGAAGCAACCTTGCATTCCAGGGATAAAGCTTACTTGATTGTGGTAGATAAACTTTTTGATGTGCTGCAGAATTTGTTTTGCCAGTATTTTGTTGAGGATTTTTGCATCTGGTGTTCATCAAGGGTATTAGCCTGAAGTTTTCTTCTTTCGTTATATCTCTTCCAGGTTTTGGCATCAGGATAATGCTGGCCTTATAGAATGAGTTAGGGAGGAGTCCCTCCTTCTCAACTTTTTGGGGAATATTTTCAGCAGGCATGGTACCAGCTCTTCTTTTTATATCTAGTATAATTCAGCTGTGAGACTTTGATATTTTGAAAAAGATTGCAGGGAATCTGTAGATTGCTTTGGGCAGTACAGTCATTTTAATTATATTAATTCTTCTAATTCATGAGTATGGTATGTATTTTCATTTGTTTTTGTCCTCTATAATTTCTTTCATCCGTGTTTTGTAGTTTTCTTTTACAGATCTTTCACTTTCTTGGTTAAACACATTCCTAGGTATTTTAATTTTTGTAGCTATTATAAATGGGATTAATTTTGTTCTCAGCTTGTTGTTGTTGGCGTACACAAATGCCACTGATTTTCGTACCTTGGTTTTGTGTCCTGAAAATTTACTAAATATAGTCCTTCATAGTAGTCTCTAAAGATCTTTTGTATTTCTGTGGTACCATTAGTAATGTCTCTGTTTTCATTTTTAATTATGTTTATTTGCATCTCCTCTCTTCTTAGTTTGTCCAACTAGAATTTTATCCATTTTGTTTATCTTTCAAAGAACTAACATTTCATTTCCTTTATCCTTTGTATTTTTTGGTCTGTATTTAATTTAGTTCACTCTAATCTCCGTTTTTGTTTGTTTTTATTTGTTTGCTTGTTTTTTGGCTAGCTTTGGGTCGGGAGTTTGGTTTACTCTTCTTTTTCTAGTTTCTTGAGGTGCAACATTTGGTTATTAATTTGTGGTCTATTTTTTCTTGATGTAGGAATTTCACTCTATCAATTTCTCTCAGCACTGCCTTTGCTGTATCCCATAGGTTTTATTATATTGTATCTTCATTTTTGTTTTAGAAAAGTTTTTAATTTCCATCATAATTTTGTCATTGACCCAAAGAACTCTCAGGAGCATTTTGTTTAATTTCCAGATATATGTATAGCTTCTAGAATTCCTCTTGGTGTTGATTTCTAGTTTTATTTCTCTGAGGTCTGAGAAAACACTTGATATGGTTTTAATTTTAAACAATTTATTGAGAATATCTTTAATTCCTTGTGAGTTCATTTTTGTGTTTGCTGAACGGTCCAACTTCATCCTCTGAAGTGAATACTAAGTTTTCCCAACACCATGTATTGGAGGGACTACCTTGTCCCCATTGTGTATTCTTTCTACATCCTCTTCTTAACTTAAAATTCAACATAATATTTTGAAAAATAACCCATATTATGAATGTGTGTGTGTGCACATGTGTATGACTATTATAATTGTTAGCACGTATATTAGGTCCAAATTGAGGCTTAGAATGTTGAGAGAAGTTCTTAAGTGGTACAATAACTTTAATAAACATCTAAATCAAATCCTCCATTTTATAAATGCAAAACTCTAAGTCTAGAGTGGAAAAGTGAAGCAGGGGCTAAAGATAACACAGTCAGTCAGTGGTAGAGCTATAAAGTCCACACAAAATGGAAAACTTCAAATAATTGGATGGCGTTCCATGCCAAACGGAGGTAATGAAACCTTTTTGCCCTAGTGCTTTCTTTACTAATCCCAAAATTCATAATCTTGACTTGAACTTTTAAAAAACTCTCTAAAATGGATCCGCAGAGATACCTTATATGTCACTGACCAGAATAAAGGAGAAATTGCATCATATAACTTTTCTGGACTTCAGTTTATTCATGTGCAAAATGGAGTTCAGCCAGATTGTCCTTGAGATCCTTTATGAGTCTATAATTCCGTCTAGATTTGCTTTGTACTAGAGAGTTTTCTGAAATTCCAGTTTTTAAAATCATCCATGCATGCTCTAAAACAAAGTTGTTCTTGTACTCCTTTCTCACTAGTAAACAAGGATTTGATTTACAACTTTATGTCATCTACAGTCCTTAAACTAGCAGTGTGTGAAGAAAAAATGATGGCTTGCAATACAATTTACAAGGAAAATAACCAAAAAAGTTTGGTGACTTTGGGTTCCTCCACTGATGTGAACTATGCCCTTCCCATCATATTAGTTTGAAATACTTTCTGTCAATACTGTGAGCAAGTAAATTAACCAAGGGAGAGCTATGAGTAATCAAATCTTGAGGTTTACAATTAATTAAATATAATGGTGAGTCAGTTCACTGCAATATGGTTTTATATTTTAAAAATAACGCAATTAAATTAATAGTCAGGCATTGCAATTGATAATATCCCTCCAAAAATGAAAATCAGTTTAGATCTGCCATATTATTTCCATCTATCTGTCAAGTACCATGTGTTAGCTTGTTTGTTGTTGCAATCAAAGCTACTTTGGGTCAAATATGATGTATCAAAATATGAATAATAAAACATCTGTTAGTATGAAATGTTAATTGTTATATATCACATTGAATCTACTTTAAGCAATTTTGAAATTCCCTACAAATCAACTGGGAAGATGCAAATCTTTCCAAACAGAGGTAGTATCTGGGTTTATTTTCAGTTGATGCCTAGGCTCTGAATTCTACTCAGAAAAATACTAGAGACTGAAAGAGCAAAGAAACCACGTGAAGGTATTTACAGGCTAACCAAATGAGGAACAAAAATTCCGGTGGTTTTTAAGTGTCACCATTCATGGATAGACACAAGATTAAAATTTAGCGCAATTCTATGACTGTAAGGGAAAAGTTGACAAAATACAGCTTTGGAAGGATCTCAAAACATTCAACAGGAGCTGCATTTTGCTACACATCAGCGAAGCCTTCAAATGATGTGAATACTAGAAGTTGACTATATTTTGCAAATATCTGTTGAGTTACAGATAGATATTAAGAGAGAATACACTCAGTCTGTGCTAAAGTTCCACTTGCCTCACCAAAACAACAGTTGGAGGAAGTACAATCAGGCAGTGAATTTGCAGTTACCTTTCTGCCAATGCATAATAGGCACTTCAGTTGCCTGTAATCCAAGCTACTCTAGAGGCTGAGGCAGGAGAATCGCTTAAATCCAGGAGGCGGAAGTTGCAGTGAGCTGAGATAGTGCCACTGCGCTGCAGCCTGGGCGACAGAGCAAGACTCAGTTTTAAAAAAAAATTTAATAAGCTCTTCAGACACTCCTGTTACATCTACTGTTAAAAGATTAAAAGCAAAAGAGAAGCACCATACAGAACCTGTCTTATATCAACTTTTTCCAAACTACTTTTCATTTGACTACTTGTTCCACAAAATGTTAAAAGAGCATCTATTTAAAAATGGAGAAATTGGGTAAGAAATTTCCCAGGCCAAATTAGGTAACAATGAGTTAATAAAAACCTTACCTAGCACTTGTCATATGCCACAAGCACTCTCTTGTTCATATATAAATATATATACACACACATACACACACACATAATTCAAAGCAACCTTAAGAGGGTAATAACATTACTATTTCCATTTCTCAGATGAGTAAACCAAGACAGAAACGGAATAATTTGTCTGATTTCATGCAGCTAATAAATCTTGAAATTGGGGTTTAAACCCAGGTACTCCAGGCTTTTTTAATGGCAGTTTTTTTAAAAGCTTTACACATGTAATATTTTAATGAATTTCCAAAAGAGACATAAAATAGAATACCTATTATTTGATCTAAAGATACTAAAACTCTGTAGAACACAGTTTGAGAAATGCTGCACTAAATCTATTTCTTTTAGCAAAGGATATAAGCTCAACTTCATCTGCTTGGATACTATTATTTTCCAAATTTGAATTTAAGCTGTATATTGATATCAGGATTTCTTAAAATTTATATAAAGTTCATCTGTTCTCTCGTTGAGTAATCATGAGTTATACTTGTCTGTTGGTAGTTTATTTTTATTATTTATTTTTTATTTATTTATTTATTTATTTATTTATTGAGACAGGGTCTCGCTCTGTTGCTCAGAGTGGAGTGCAGGGGCACAATCCCAGTTCACTGCAGCCTCAACCACCCCAGATTCAATGGATACTCCCACCTCAGCCTCCTGAGACTACAGGCATGTGCCACTAAGCCTGGCTAATTTTTTTTTTTATTCTGCAGAGACAGGGTTTCACTATGTTGCTCAGGCTGGTCTTGAACTTCTGAGCTCAAGTGATCCAACCACCTGTTTCCCAAAGTGCTAAGATTAGAGGCATGGGCCACTGCACCCAGCCCACTGGTGATATTTTAAACTGTAAATGTTTCCTCTTTTTCTACCTTATAATTAAGAGAATTATTAATTGTCTTTCTTGTACCAGTGAATAGATAATCTTCTTGTTTAAGAAAATTTGAGTCATAATAACTCTTAATATTATATACAAATTGTAGTAAGTTGCACTCTGCCCTAAGGTGACTTATTTGAGCATTTTTATAGAGTATTTACTGGATGTTTCAAGATCATTTTTAAGGAATTTCCAGCCCTGACTTGCCATAGGACTATGATATCTAAATCAGAATATCAGAAGTGGTATGACCAGCAAATGCCATTGTGATTCGAGGAGACAGTGTACATTAGACATAGACTAGAGGCGACAAAACGCTCCTAATTTCTGACATTGGACCAAGAGTGATTCTTTCCATGCCTAGTTAGCCTAGAAATTCAGGAAGACTACCTGAAATGCTGGGAACCCAAGAAAATTAACAGCAACACATACTACTGTTTTTTAGAAAGGCAGTTCTGTCTGTAGAAAAGCAGCAATACTTTGCAAAATACAGTACAATAAATTTCCCTTTATAAGTAGAATAAATGGGAAATTAACCTCAAATTCAATAATATATTTTAGTCTAAAATTGAATTGTAGTGCTAACTTCTGCATAGCAGCTAATGAAAATTCAAATGTATTCTGTATTTGTTAAAAGGTATCAAACTGCCAGTAGGAGAATATTAAATATCAATAATGAACTACCTTCCAGAAAGGTAATTGGCTTCCTAAAGATCACTTCTCTTGTGGCTTTTCAGTAGCCATTCTTCCCTTGGATATACCACATAAATGCCAGAGAATCAACTGTGCAATCAATTCTCCACTCCTCAGAATAGTGATTCTCAACCAGTGTCATGCTCTGCTGCTGCAGAGAGCAACTACTATCTTTCTTAGTTGTTTTTATTCAACATTGTGATAGTTTGTGTTTTAAATATGTGTATACTACTTAAAAGAAGGACAAAGAATCCAGCAATACATCTAGAAATGTTAATTGATCTAAAAACCTGCATTTTTAATGTTGTTTGCAACATATTTATGATAATTAAATGTGTAATTCATAACATCAAGAAAACAGCGAGGATAGTGCTTATCTAGCCTGAATTATGATGTATGTATGTACATCACACATACATATGATGTAAAGAATACTGAATGAGGAATCATAAAGTCTGGACATTAAAATTGGATTTATCTATAGCTACCTGTATGCCTAGCTGAATCACTTTATCTTAAGAATCAATGTTCATGTCTTTAAAATGAGGTTCAATCCACTGTTAAACTTCAGAGAGTCTAACCAGAATGAAATACTTCCAAAATAACCATAATGAACTAGTCATTTATTAATTTTATATGTTAATAATATCTCCCTTACCAAGGCTGCAAGGTGCTTACTACCATAAACTAGAAATGTATTATTCTTATTGTTTGTATTCCCTGGTGCCTGACACAGTAGTGAGTCCATGGTGACGCCTAGGAAGTGACTGCAGAATAACAAAATGCACCTTCAGAAGGGACAACAGCAGGAGGAGGAAAAAGGGCTATTAGCCCAATGCTAGTAGTTAAGGATGCTTCTCTAGAAGCAGGTCTATTTTATGTTCTCTTCACAATCGCATTTTCCCTGACTATTCTGTTAAGACATAACAACAAAAATGAGAAGTGCCCAGGGATGAAGATGGTTCACTCAAACACTGAACATGTTTGCCTTTGTTTTACTCTTTGTCTGATGGTTTCATTCTTTATCATCAGTTTATGCTTATATTTACTGAAGCCAAATACATCCAGCATCTGTTTTAGAAAGCAAAGCAATATGACATAGTGAACACAATTATGTGAAAACTTTGTGACAGAACTTGTCATTCTCAATTTAATGAGTACATAAAATTAAATATAGATGCATTGATATAAATGTATGAATAGACTTGTAATCACATTTCAGAGGTTTGCATTTGAATAATATGTAAAGAAATGTTTATCCTAATTGTTTTTAATCTACTACTTTTAAGAGACTGATTCTCAACCTCCAGAAAACAAGAGATTTAGATAGTACCTAAATTAAGCTTACTATAACAATAATATTTAATTACATATCCACATGTTTTAAGGTATAAATGTTGAAAACTATGTTTCTATTAACTATCAGAATGTATAATTATTGTACTAGAAGCTACTTGAAACAACCAACAACAACACGAACAATTGTTATGTGACAAGAAATGATAGATATCATATAAATAGATACAATAAAACCTAGGCTAAGGCAGTCTCAGAGGGAGATGAGAAACTTGTTAAAAACTAGAATATAGGTGACTCTTGCTATGTTTTAGCAAAGAGACTGGCAGTATTTTGCCACTGCCTTACAGATCTGTGGAACATTGAACTTGAAAGAGATGATTTAGGGTATCTGGAAGAAGAAATTTCCAAGCAGCAAAGTATTCAGGATGTGACTTGGGTGCTCTTAAAGGCATTCAGTTTTATGTATTCACAAAGATGTGTTTTGGAATTGGAACTTATGTTCAAAAGGGAAGCAGAGCATAAAAGTTTAAAAAATTTGCAGCCCAATGATTTGATAGAAAGAAAAAAAACACTTTTTGAGAGAAATTCAAGCCAGCTGCAGAAATTTGCATAACTAAGAAGGAGGCAAATGTAAGTCACAAAGACAATGGGAAAAATGTCTCCAGGACATGTCAGAGGTCTTCCTGGCAGCCCCTCCCATCACAAGTCAGAAGGCCTAGTAGGTTAAAATGGTTTCCTGGGCAGGGCCCAGGGCCTTGCTGCTTTATGCACTCTTGGGACTTGGTGCCCTGTGTCTCAACTATGACTAAAAGAGACCAATGTACAGCTCAGGCTATTGCTCCAGAAGGTGCAAACCCCAGGTTTTTGTGGCTTCCACATGATGTTAAGGCCCTGGGTGCCCAGAAGTCAAGAACTGAAGTTTGGGAACCTCCACCTAGATTTCAGAGGATGTACAGAAGCTCCTGGATGTCCAGACATAAGCTTGCTGCAAGGGCAGGGCTCTCATGGAGAACCTGTACTGCTAGGGCAGTGCAGAAGGGAAATGGGGGGTTGGATCCCCCACACAGAGTCCCCACTGGTGCACTGCCCAGTGGAGCTGTGAGCAGAGAGTCACTGTCTTCCAGTATCCAGAGTAGCAGTTCCACTGACAGCTTGCACCATGTGCCTGGAAAAGTCACAGACACTCAACACCAGCCCATGAAAGTAGCCATGAGGGGGGCTATATCCTGCAAGCCACAAGAGTGCAGCTGCCCGAGACCATGGGAACCCATCTCCTGCATAGGCATGACCTGGATATGAAACATTAAGTTAAAGGAGATCATTTAAGAACTTTAAGATTTGATTGTCCTGCTGGATTTCAGACTTGCAAGAGACTTGTAGCCTCTTTGATTTGGCCAATTTCTCCCATTTGGAATGTGTGTTTTACCCAATTCCTGTACCCCCATTGTATGTAGCAAGTAACTAACTTGCTTTTGATTTTACAGGTTCATAGGTGGAAGGGACTGGCCTTGCCTCAGATGAGACTTTGGACTGTGGATCTTTGAGTTAATGCAGAAATGAGGTAAGACTTTGGGGGACTGTTGGTTAGGCATAATTGGCATTGAAATGTGAGGATATGAGATTTGGGAGGGGCTAGGGGTGGAATAATATGGTTTGGCTGTGTCCCCACCGAAATCCCATCTTGAATTGTAGCTCCCATAATCCCCACATGTCCGTAGGGAAGACCCGGTGGGAGGTAATTGAATCAATGGGGCAGGGTTTTCCCATGCTGTTCTCGTGATAGTGAATGAGTCTTACGAGATCTGATGGTTTTATAAAGGGGAGCTCCCCCACACAAACTCTCCCTTGCTTGCTGCCATGTAAGAGGTGACTTTGCTCCTAATTTGCCTTCTGTCATAATGGTGAGGCCTCCCTAGCCATGTGGAACTGAGAGTCAATTAAATCTCTTTCCTTTACAAATTAACCAGTCTGGGGTATGTCTTCATTAACAGCATCAGAAGAGACTAATACAGTGGGACTTAGGGGATTGCCTCTAACACTAAGAAAATATATAATGGGCATAATTTTCTCCTACAATTTCTGTGGAGCATATTACTATCAGTAAGGACACTCAAATGACATGTTTGAATTGCACACATACAGTATTTCATAATGGCTCAGTAGAAAAATAAGTGCAAAGGAAAATTCTGATATCAACCCATCCTTCTCAAAAGTGTCATTATCTGATATACACAAGGTAGCTCTTGGTTAATAGAAAAATACTTCTCCATTAAATAATTATGCCAGCTTATTAATGGAGGAAAGAGAAACCCACCCCTAACACACACACACACACACACACACACACACACACACACGCAAACACACACACACTAAGAAGGTTTTTGTATAGAGATATGGGATAGTTGAATGATTTGTAAAGTGGAATATTCTTTCTGGTTTCCAGAATTCTGTCACAGTCCTATTAACAATAAATTCCAAAAGAGATACAAACCATTTTTCTGCTTGGAACCAATATCTTGAGGTTGCTAACGGGCATACTAACTCAAATGGGTCAAATTAAACAGAAGTCATAAAGAAATTTATCTTTATCCTACCTTTTTATTCAGTCAGAATTTGAAACATTTTGGCAATAATATGTCTGACCTTAAAACTGCTATGCTAGAGATAAACAAACATACACAGCTGGGAGGTAGATGAGGATGAGTAGACCCAGCACAATGCTAGTAACACTATACCATCTTGATGATGAGAAAAGGCACTCCATCTTTGGTAGATTGGAGAATTTCCATAGATATTTTTGCCATGAATATGACTTTGTATGTTTGGAACCAATAAAATGAGAACAGAAACATCTCCCTAGATAATAGTTTACTAAACTATGTTCTGTTTACTCCCTTTCATTTCAATGATTTCTTCCTTTTCCCATTTTGTCCTCCTAGATCTTGGATATTGTTGGAAGACTGTGTTTCCTGAAAGACTGTGGTAACCTGTTAACTTGTTCAAACAGATTGGCATAAATCATGAGCTTTCCAAAGTCAAAGGTGTATTTTCCAGGTGATCTATACCATCATTCCTTCTGTTTGTGATCCTGATACTAAACCCCTTTCAACTTTTTGTCAAATTATGCTTTCTTTTAGCCAGTTATTACTCTGTTCTTTTTGCTTTTAAGAAACACAGAATCTTAGTATAGTTTATGTGCCATTTTTTTTTAAATTGCCATGTATCTCATGTAAGATAAACACATTAAAAAAAAAAGCAATATGATCTGCTTGGTTGCAATTGAATCGGAAGCGTAGGGATGTTAGAAAGTTCTACATGAACTAATAGGAATGTATAGATAAAGTACACTTTATTTTTTAGTTTGAAATCCTGCTACTAGTAATTTCAAACATATTTATTTTCCAAAGCAGGTTTAAATAACATTATTTCAAAGTTATACATTGTAAGTCTAAAGGAGATTTATTGGCTATAAAAGGAAATATGCCACTTTTTAATAGGTCTGTATTCTTTCTCAGCTAGACTACTTGAAGAACTTCCTGAGTGATCGTTCTGCCTCTAACTCTTTGCCTTTCCAGTTTATGTTATATTCTCATATTAGTGACATTCTTGTAAAGAGGAGTATCTTCACATTGCTCACCTACAATAAAGTGTTTTGTGGTTTGATACTTGCTGTAGAATAAAGTTCAAAACTTTTAATATGGGAGTTACAATCTCCAACAATCTATCCCCACCCATCTTCAGACAGAGCTCCTTCTTTTTTCCATCACAAATCCACTATTCTAGCTAGACTGAACCCTTTGTTACCCAAAAAAATTGGTATTAATATTTGCTTGTGTTCAGACCATTACCAGTTTCCCCTGAAATGCTTTTATCCCTGTTTTGCCAACTGCAACTTAACCAACCTTTAAGGCACAAATTAAATGCCATCAACATCAAATATTTTCTTTAATTCCCACAACTGTTAATAATTATTCTCATCTTTCAATGTCCCTATATCACATAGACATATTTACACAAACATATGTATGCTTATAAATACAGGATTTTGCCTTTTATTATAATTATGCCTACAAGTAGGTCTCATTTTCTCAACTCGAACAAAGGCTGTGAAATCTGTTATAGGTCATTGACTATGTCTTACTCATCTTTGTACTCACAGAATGACCTAGAGTGTTTCACAGGTAGGCAGTACTTGATAAATAGCTGTCTAATGAATTTACCATTTAATAAAATAGATTTAGTGAAGGTGATATAAAGATCTTCAATAGTTAGAATGTAGTCATACACATGGGTTAATAGTACTCACAAACATACCTTCACTACCATCAAACACCAGTTTTTTTCTTTTTAATTCAACTGTAATCATCATGTGTTGTCATGTCTCTTGTGTCTTTAATATATCATGAAAATTTCCCTATAGTTTGATTAATCTATGACAAGAAGAATGAAAAATGCATGATCCTTTTTAGAGCTATTAAGACATTTTTAAGCAAAGTTTTAAATATTTTTAAAATATCTAGGTTAAAAGAAATATTTTCTCTGATTAATCATGGAGTAACTATGAATGGTAAGGAGAAAATTATATTACTAATGAGCAACTATCTGTTATCAAATTACATGGCATTTTCATCAAAAGACCTACAAAGGCAGAAGACTGACCATTTAACATATTTTCACTGACCTGGGGGGATTTTTTTTTAGTTAATAGCTTGTGAAGAATGCTTCCTTTTGACACTTGTCTCTGACACAAAAATGATTGTCCCATTTAACCAGTCTTCTATCACATATATCAGAGAATCTTATTTACTCACACACTATTGGAACATTAAAACACAATAGAGTGATTGTCTCTAGAAGAAAAAAATTCAAGATTGACTTCCTTTTTATCCCAAAAGAAGATTGAGATCAAAAGCTAACTCTAATAGGTGTTTGACTAAGGTCATATTCCTAGGAAAAGAAATACTGAAAATGAAATAAAATAAATAAATAGGTTTGACTTTTGATCTCAGCAAAATCCACTTTACATTGTTTAGCTTTTATGATACTTTAGTTTTAGGTGATATTGTGACTGAAATGAATAGTCTTTTTTTTTTTCTTGAGGTTTTAATAGATCTGTATTACTTTGGCATTTAGCAAAGTTCAGTAAAGCAGATCCCTGTTTTCTAAACTGATATTGCAGTATTAGTTGTAAACAAGTTTTTTCATTCATAAATACCACTATTATATGATATACACACTAGATTTTCCAAAAATATGAAAGGGAGCTGAAAAACTAATTCCTATGAAATGTTCCTGAAAGAAAATCAGCACTGAAGTCACTAAAATTTGTAAATGGCAAAGAGCCTTCTTAAATTTAAACTACATTATTTTGAATGTACATTTTCCATGAACTAGAACAGTTTGCTACTTTAGCTCATCACTGGACAGAGTCAATGCAAGAGAAAAAATGAGAACTATTATTGAACACCCACTGCTGTATGTCAAGCACTATTTCAAAACTTCACATACATTATCTTATTTAATCTTCAAAACAACTCTATGAAAATGCAAGAACTATTATGCCAATCATACAGATGAGGAAAACAAAAGCAAGAGAGACTGACTAGCATGGGCAAGATCACATGGTGAATAAGTAATAAGGCAGAGATTTGAACAAAGCTTTAATCTAACTCGAAAGTTCTATTCTTCTTATTTTTTTTTATTATTAAAATTCTGGAACCAAAAAAAGTTCTTTTTATAGTTCCATGAATTAAATCTTTGTCAAAACTGGAGCAATAAATTAGCTAGTCTTATATAATCCAGTATGGAGGATTGAGATATAGCAGAAGAGTTATACTACTTAATTTATGAAACACTTGTCTAGGTAATTCATGCCTCCCCAAATTATGTTTTGTCTAATGTTTACAAATTACCACTGTGAAAGTTTAGGGCATTGTGTCTTATTTCTTCAATGATCTCAATAACTGTCTCACTGTGCCACTTCTCTTTGCAGGTGCAAGCTGTCTCTAAGTATCTACATCTTGTAATGATTTGAAAAAAACTAGAACTAGAGCTCTCTAGAAGACACCTTCCCATACATTATCAAAAGACTTTACTCAATGTATTTTTAAATAAGAATGATCACCACAAAGCTCAGTGATTCTAATGAGAAACTGGAGTTTCCAAATTAATAGATTAACACATGTTTTTAGAAGAAAATAGAAAAAGCCCAAAGGAATCATTGTAAGTAGTAGCCTCTTCTTAACATATTTTAAACTTTTCAACTGTATTAAAAGACAGACCCATAGTTCTTATGTCGCACAAGCCTCTAAAAAAAGGGATGTCAATCACAAAGATTAAGGACTTTCTATACTGAAAACGGAGAACTTCCCAGAATCAGAGATCCTCTCGAATCTACTTGTCTTTGAAAAACATGGGGTACATTAATATATCCTCTTTCTCTCCTTTCTTTTAGTTTACTTGCTTGTCAAAAGATTATTTAGTGGCATTTACTCTCCTCCTGCACTGCTCCCACTACTCAGTCTCCAGCCCTCAGCCCTTCCACAGTCTCTCAATCACAAACAAAAGGCACAATGGAGAAACTAATAAAAGAACTATGTTACTGTTCTCTGGAATAAATCAAAATTTATATGTCCTGAGGACAGAAGGCTCAGATTAAAATATGTTTGAAACTCAGAGGGTTTACAATATGTTTGGCATTCCAGTTTCAGAGAGAAAACAGATCAATATGTTAGGGGAATACAGAGGATGTTTTAGTAGTCATCGTCTCTTATGCTTTTCTTCATGAGTGTCAGTGTGAGAAAGCCAGGGAAAGCTGCTATCCATGCTACTCACGGTAAAGGAAAAAATATTCCCCATGTTTCAAAACCAATTCCCTGACTCTCGTCCTAAAGTGATGGGGAACGAAGCACAACTGAGAGCCTCAGCAGTTCGTTACCTCATATGAAGAGAAGATACCATCCTAGTTCACGGCCTTTTTCTATGTACAACTTTAAAGGCAACTAACTTTTCCACTTTAAAAGTTATGACCTAATGCTATACCTAATGTAAATGACGAGTTAATGGGTGCAGCACAGCAACATGGCACATGTATACATAAGTAACAAACCTGAACGTTGTGCACATGTACCTTAGAACTTAAAGTATAATAATTAAAAAAAAGTTATGACCATAAACGACTAGTTAACAGTTCACTGGAACCACCTTGCCTTTACTGCCAAAAGTAACAAAGTATTTCAGTAACTTAAGGCCTAAATAAAATGAAAGCCACTTTAAGTAATTCTGTGGATATTTCTAATAGAATAAGTTTGAAGAGGCCTCTTTCAAACAGTCATAGCTATGTTTCCCATCTCAATCAGGTGTTAAAGTTTGCAAGCTAGGTAGAGAAGCCACTGAATTAAAAAGAAATATATTTTAAGTTTGCTGTAATTTTTCCCAGGAAAAATTGGCATCTACCTAACAACTGCATTGTAGTCTCTGTGTGTATAATGGCTTTGTAATGTAAGCATTTAATGTTTGCCTATGTAGCATAACTCTAAGCATTTTCATTTCTTAAATGTAATTAAATTATCAGAGTGATTGTAATGCAACATTTCACGGTACAGTAACTAAGATGAAGTGCCGTATTATCTTCCCCAAGAACAACGGAGAGTGCCCCTTCCTGTTCATTCAGCAATTCACTTGCACAGTTTGTGTGGGAAAAAGATGATAGGTCAGTATTATGCAGTATCTGTAATTCTAAGGACCACGGTTTCTTTAATAGCACTGTCAGTCAAGATCTGTGGCTTGAAGAAATCTCAAGAGTTCATTGTTAATGCTGCAGAGTACATAGGACAATTTTTGGAATAGTTGCTTCCTTATAAATAGAAAAATCTTGGGGTCAATAAATTGGTATATTTTACACTATGTTAAAATCATTTCTGCTATATCCTCTCTTGTCCCTACTTATGTCATTAAAAAATTCACACAGAATATTAGCCTTGATTTGCTTTTTCTGGCTTCAGGAATACTGGGTTAAAGGTTTTTTTAGTTGCAAGAAAGAAGAAAATAAAGAAGAAAAAATACTACATAGGGTAGCTGCCCAGGACTAAATCATAGATATTCAACTACAATAGACATGGCCTTTTCAAAGGTAATTTTTACAGAGTTATTCTGTGCCTTTATGTGGTAGGGTTCTCGGAGGACCTACTCAAACAGGCATTTGAATATTTCATCTTCTCTCTTATTTACAAAAATAATTATAAGATCCCAGCTATAATTGATGATTAAATTTCTGTGCCAGTATTGCTAAAAAATTCCAGTTGAAGGAAATTCATTTTAGACTAACAAGTGTATTTTCACAGAAAATTACAAATTTGATATGAATAACTGGACTATATGGGAGAAAACACATGAGAGAATGTATGGTGTTTAAAAAGCAAGAACAGAACCTAAGTCATGGTAAGAGCCAATTCTAGTGTCATAGTCAATGTAGTTTATATAAATAAGCAAGTATAAGTTCTTCTTCCTTCCCCAAATTCTCAAAACTTTCTATTTTAAAACTGCATGCATTTTTAAGTAACCACAGTATAATCGAGAGTTAGAAAAAATATAAGGCAATTGTAAGAAATCTAATGTAAAGTATGAAAAGATAAAACTACTCTTGAAAAGTCTGTAACTCAAAACACTGTCTTTTAACGTTGCATATTATCATAGGTATCTATTTGGTTATTTAAAACAATATTATTATGATAATTAAACTACTAATAATAAATCTATTATGATAATTAAATTACTAATAATAGTTTACATTTATGCATAGATTCACAGTTTATGTAAAACATATTTGTACATGTATCATTTAACTATCAAAAAAATTCTACAAAGTAGTACACTCTAGGCTTAGACTATGTCAATAATTCTATATTATGAACACCTACTATGTATGATACATTTATCCATTTTATATTGTTATGATAGCAAAGATTATAAATAAAAACAACAAACATAGAAAACTTTTTATAAAATTGTGACTCTATTCTTTTCTTTTATTCATGGTGAACAAAAACATTATAGTATATTTTACACTGAATCACCAAAATAATGTTCATTGAGCTCATAAACTATATCTGGCAATATGATACTTTGGTTTTTGAAAACTAATTGAGATGTGGTCTTGACCCAGGCTGGAGTGCAGTGGCACAATCGTAACTCACTGCAGCCTCGAGCTCTTGGACTCAAGTAATCTTCCCACTTCAGCGTCTTAAATAGCTGAGACCACAGATGCACAGCACCAGGTCTGACTAAATATATGTGTGTGTGTGTGTGTGTGTGTAAAAAAAAAAAAAATTATATATATATATATACACACACACAGAGAGAGAGAGAGAGAGTGTGTGTTTATCTCTGTAGCCCAGGCTGATCCCAAACTCCTTGGCTCAAGCAAGGCTACCACCTCAGCCTCCCAATGACCTGGGATTATAGGCACAAGCCAGTAGGCTCAGCTGATACTTTCTTTAATATAAATTATTTCAGTCAATTCTCATCATAATCTTAAAGCAACTAAAAGTTGCTATCTCATTTTACAGATAAAGAAAGTGAAACAAAGAAACATTAAATAGCTTATTCAGCTTGCTACATGATGGTGAAAACAAAATTCAATGCAAAGGCTTTCATTATAAACCAATGTTTTAATAAACCAGAATACTTCAGGTTACATTGCTCAAAATTGGATTTAAAAGTCAGAAAAACCCTTATTCAGCATTGTTAATTCACATTTTATAGTACTTGCACTTGAAATTTTATTTCACGGTAGAAAGGACACTTTTTTTTCTAATAATGTTCGGTCAACATATGCATGCTTAACATGTACCACATGAAGGTTGATACAAATGTTACCAATATTTGTAGAAAAAAGAAGTGTTACCAATATTTGCAGAAAATAAACTCTAGAAACAGTAAACAGTTACATAAAAAGAATAAAATATCTAGGAATACAGCTGAACAGAAAGGAGAAAGAGTTCAAAGATCAGAATTACAAAACACTGCTAAAATAAATCAGAGAAGACACAAACAAATGGAAAAACAGCCTGTGCTTGTAGCACGAAAGAATCAACATCATTAAAATGGCCATACTGCTCAAAGAAATTTACAGACTCAAAGCTATTCCTATCAAACTACCAATGATGCTATTCATGGAAGTTAAAAAAAAAAAAAAAACTACTTTAAATTTCATATGGAACCAAAAAAAAGAAAAAAAAAAAAAAAGGAGCCTAAATAGCCAACGCAATCCTAATCCAAAAGAACAAAGCTGTAGGTATCACATTACTCAACTTCAGACTATACTACGTGGCTACAGTAACCAAAACAGCATGGTACTGGTACAAAAATTAGACACATGAACCAATAGAATAGAATAAAGAGCCCAAAAATAATGACACACACCTTCAACCATCTGATCTTCAACAAAGCAGTTGAAAACAAACAATGGGGAAAGAACTATTCAATGATTGGTGCTGTGATAGCTGGTTAGCAATATGTGGAAGATCGAAATTGGACACCTTTCTTACACTATATACGGAAATCAACTCCAAAGGGGATTAAAGAATTAAATGTAAAACCAAAAACTATTAAAACCCTGGAGGACAACCTAGGTAATACCATTGTGGACATACAAATAGGCAAAGACTACATGACAAAGACGACAAAAGCGATTGCCACAAAAGCAAAACTTGACAAATGAAATGTAATTAAACTTAATAGTTTCTACACAGCTAAAGACTACCAACAGAGTAAACAGGCATCCTATAGAATGAGAAAAAAAAAAAAACTACAAATTATACATCTGACAAAGTTTTAATATCTAGCATCTATAAGGAACTTAAAGAAATTTACAAGTAAAAAGCAAGCAACCCCATTAAAAAGTGGACAAAGGACATGAGCAGACACTTCAAAAGAAGACACACATGCAGCCAACAAGCATATGAAAAAATGCTCAATATCACTGATCATTAAAGAAATGCAAATCAAAATCCCAATGAGATACAACCTCACACCAGTCAGAATGACTATTATCAACAAGTCAAAAAATAACAGATGTTGGTGAGCTTGTGGAGAAAAGGGAAAGCTTATGCACTGTAGATGGGAGTGTGAATTAGTTAAACTTTTGTGGAAAACAGTGTGATGATTCCTCAAAGATCTGAAAACAGAACTGCTGTTTGACCCAGCAATCCCGGTACTGGGTACATGCCCAAAGGAATATAAATCATTCTACCATGAAGACACATGCACTTGAATGTTCATTACAGCACTATTCACAATAACGAAGACATGGAATAAACCTAAATGTCCATCAATGACAGATTGAATTTAAAAAATATGGTTCAGATACACCATGGAATATTATGCAGCTATAAACAAGAATGATATCATGTGTTTGGGGGAACATGGAAGGAGCTGGAGGCCATTATCCTTAGCAAACTAATGTAGAAACAGAACAAATACCACATGTTCTCACTTATAAGTGGGAACTAAATGATGAGAACTCATGGACACAATGAGGGAGACAACAGACACTGTGGCCTAGTTGAGGGTAGAGTGTGGGAGGAGGGAGAGGAGCAGAAAAAAAAAAAAAAAAGATTGGATACTATGCTTAGTACATGGGTGATGAAATAATCTGTACAACTAACCCCCATGACACAAGTTTACCTATATAACAAAACTACACATGTACCCCTGAACCTGAAATAAAATTTTTAAAAAATCAGTAGGCAGTTAAATAGCTGCTGTCACTCTATAAGGTCTACGTGGTATATAATATAGATTATAGGCTAAGGGGAGAAAATATTTACATTAAAATGTGCTTTAGTTACTCCCTTATGTATAAGCTTGTGAAAATCTTCAGTGTTCTCATGTATAAAACAAAGTCAATTACTACACTTTACAAATTGTGGGGTTACTGCGCTGAGTAAGACAGCTCAGGAAAATAAAACAAAAATACACTGAGCAGTCAAAAATATGACACAGTATTACTAGTATTATTAGTCTTGAACTATGAGGTCCAGTTCTGCGACCAGACCAAGGTGATCTGGAGACATATAAATCTGATTTCAAGTTTCAGCTCTATCACCTACTTTGACAAAGTCATTTTATCTGTCAGAACTTTAGTTCTCGCCTATGTAAAATGGGGGCAACAATATTCATTCACAATGTTGTCATAATAATTAAATAATATGAAGACAAGGTAGTTGGACCCATAATAGGTTTGCATCTGCTAATTTCATCCCAGAAATACTTGAAATGTCATTTCAAAGGGGAAAAGTTGAATTCCTTCATGAAACTCAAATCCACATTCTGATAGCAACAGAGCTTCTCTTTCTTCAGATGAAGAGATTCTCTTAGTCTGATTTGCCTTAAGATCTTTTCCAGAAAAGACTAATAAGAGTGGGTGACAACAGGCACTGACAGAGTGCTTTAGGAGATTTCAAGGTGATCTAATACTTTATGGACCTATTCACTTTGTTTCTCTCACAAAGAAGGTTTTGTATAGAGAAAAAGATACAGAATTGTAAGGCGTAGACAAATTCAAGAAACTTTGCTATTCTTTGCCAAATGTTGGCTGAGAATTTGTATCAAAAACATAGAGAAAATCTCTAATTTTTCCTTATTTACATTCAACCATCCTAAAATGCCTTTTGAGATTACCCTGCTAGGTACAGCTCACCTTAAATGAGAGTATGAATTAACTCATTTTGCTGATGAGCACTGCTATCTTGAGCTGTATCCCCCTCAAAATTTTATGGAAAGCAGAATTTGTAGGATTTTCAACAACACTACCTGATCCCTCTGCTGTGATAAAAATAGCAGGGGCCAGCTCTCCATTGTCAAATTTGATAAAACTAAATTGTCATGAAACTAAAAAATCCATTGTGAAAGTGGTGAAAAAGATACTGAACAGAGCATCAAGCGACTAATGGTAAACTCTAAACTTTCATCTCCTCACCTGCAAAATGGGATAACATCTTCTCTGCAGATTGATTATGAGGTGACAGTGTAATAAGAGATATGAAGAATACTTTCACAAACATTAGACATATCCAAGAGAGTTATTTTTCTCAAGACCTTTTAAATGGTCACAATATTATATTTTTCTTAATTTTTTCTATTTTTTCAATATCATTTTAATAATCAATCCTCTACAAATCTAAGTATATCATTACAAATAAATTCTACTCCCCATTAAGAAGCTTGCTTTTTGGAGGCAGAGTATAAGACTTCCTAAACACTATCAAGTTCCACCTAAGATAACGAATCTTGACATAATTATAGTTCAATAGTAATGAATACTCACTTATCCATCTAGATAATATAGTCATTTGGTCAAAGTGCCTATATAAAAATCAATAAACAAAATATTTTCTTCAGTAGATCAGCTATCTCACTTGAAAAAACAGATTTATTTTAAGAAAATGATGACGTTACTGTGATGTAGTTTACCTTTGCGTAAAATGCTGAACTATTTAACACAGTTAGTTCACCTTTTATATATGAATATGTGCTTGGTAATAAGTTTGTCAAAAACGCTCTACATTAATTTATACCAAAGAGTATATTCTGTACTTTTCCTTTATGAGGTACACGAGAGTTACATAGAAATATGTTGAATAATATTTTATAAATTAGGTCTTAAGCATGAAAGTAGAAGGAGCTACTCCATCTTCTAGAACAGACCATGTGACTGACTTATGCCATAGATCCTGAATTATTGATATATATGCTTATATATTATGTTTTATAAGAAATATCAAGAGATCATACTATCTGACAAGAAGGCATCAATGATAGTACCTTATTCTCAGAAAACACCAGAACCTAGATAAACTCAAAACTAAACAAATTTTTTAATTATGAGGTTCTACCAAGGTAGGCAAAACAGAAAGCTGAAGATGATTTATTTTCCCAAAATCAAGAAGTTAACCACTGAACAGCTTATAGTATATACCACTGGGAAGTCATTGACCATGGATTAGTCAATCAAGATAATATTTTTTTCATTAACTGAAAAATTTTATAATTAGTTTTATAGTCTATACTAACAGAATAGTAATTTAAAGAGGAATGTTATAAAGAATAAAGTTTTTAATATAAGCATTGAAATAGAAAGGTTCCAAGAGCACTGGTCAGCACAGAATAAAGGTAAATGTAAGAGATATGCAGATGAAAAGGAAAAAGAAAGCTAAGAGTTAGAGAAACACAATCACTGACAGGAGTTAGAAAGTTGAAAAAACTCTGAAGGCATTCCATCTAAGAGACACAGACATATTTTTTAACCAAATATAAATTATAGATTATTTTAAACAGAGAACTACTGAAATTACAAAGCTGGTAATTACAGGTGGGAGATTTGCACAAAATATCTATATTAAGGATTAAAGAGCTTGCAAAGCAGAATTTTTTTTTATTATACTTTATGTTCCAAAGTACTGGATTAAGAAAATGTGGCACATATACATCATGGAATACTATGCAACCATAAACAAGGATGAGTTCATGTCCTTTGTAGGGACATGGATGCAGTTGGAAACCATCATTCTCAGCGAACTATCGTAAGAACAGAAAACCAAACACCACATGTTCTTACTCATAGGTGGGAATTGAACAATGAGAAATATTTTATATAATAAACTGTATGCTACTATTTATTCATGTTAACATGCATTTGACTTTGGATAGGAAAACCTTGATATTTAGCCAGGAAAACAATATGGCAAAACAAATTTCAATCAGTTTAAAAGATGAATTTCCTGATAGTAAATATTCTGTAACTTTAAAAGTCTATTTCAAGTCCTAGAACAATAGATTAAGTATGATCTGTCTTTTAAAACTAGGTCATGAGGTGGGCAAGATGACTCAATGGAAGTATCCAATGATTGTCTTCCAAGTAGGAACACCAAATTTGACAACTATCTACACAAAAAGTACACTCATAAGAATCAAAAATCAGGTGAGCAATCACAAGACCTGGTTTTAACTTCATGTGTTGAAAGAGACACTGTAGAGGGTAGGAAAGACAGTCTTGAATTGTTCCATTCCCTGGCAGCAGCCACCTGGTGTGGAGAGAAAATCTATGTGCTGGCAGGAGGGAAAGCACAGCTATTATGGTAGCTTAGTGCTGACAACACCAACGCCCACAAAGAGAGCATTTAGATCAGCCTTAGCCAGAAGGGAATTTCCCATTTGAACATTCAAAAACTGATATTGGTAAGCCTTGACCCTGTGGGCTAAAGTGCTCTGAGGTTCTAAATGAACTCAAAAGGCAGTTTAGGCCACAAGGACTGAAATTCTTATGCAATTCCTAGTGCTGTGCTGAGCTTAGAGCCAGTGGACCAGGGAGGCAAATAACCTGTCTGGGCCAGCTGAAGACGTGCTTGCATGACCCTTCCCCCAATACCAGGCAGTGGAGCTTGCAGCTCCAAAAGAGTGCCATCCTTCTTCTTGAAGAGAGGAGAGAGAAGAGTAAAAAGGAATTTGTCTTGTAACATGTGTATCAGCTCAGTCACAGTAGGATAGAGTCCCAGACAGAGTGATGAGGACCCGCATTCCAGGCCCTAATTCCTGGATGACATTTCTAGACACAACCTGAGGAAGAAGGGAACCCACCAACTTGAAGGGAAGGACTCCGTCCTGGCAGTATTCATCACCTGCTGACTAAAAAAAAAAAACCTTTCAGAGAGGGGTCAGGGCAAGAGGGCTAAATATAAGGATCCACCTATCATTCCCCTCACCCACACACACACAAAGGAACAACAATTTCAACAACTGTCTTCACAAAAGAAGCACATTAATAAGAAACAAAAATCAGGTGAGAATTCAGAGTACCTGGTTTTAATGTCACATCACTGAAAGAGGCACTGAAGAGGGTAGAAAGACAGTTTTTAATCACTGATACCACCCTTGCCCCATCCTGTGACAGGAACACTGTGGTGTGGAGAGAGAGTCTGTGGGTTTGGGAGAGAAAGAGCGTGGAGATTGCGAGACTTGGCATTGAATTTAGTGCTGCCCTGTCACAGCGGTAAGGAAAACCAGTCTGAATGCAACTGATGCCTGCCTACAGAGGGAGAATTTAGACCAACCCTAGCCAGAGGGAAATCTCCCTTACCATCAGTCAGATCTTTAATTATGGCAAGCCTCATGATCATGGACTAAAATTATCTGTGGCCCTAAACAAGCTTGAAAGGAAGCCTAGGCCACAGGAACTGCAATCCCTAAGCAAGTCCTATTGCAGAGCTGGGCTCAAAGCCAGTAGACTTGAGGGGCATGCAACCCACTGAGACAACAGCGCAGGCAGATAAGGGAAGGATTGTGCCACCTCTCTCCCAACTCCAAGTGGCACAGTTTGCAGCTCCAAAAGAGACCCCTTGCTACTGCTTGAGAAAGGAAGAAGAGTAAAAAGGACTTTGTCTTGCATCTTGGATACACGCTCAGCCACTGTAGAACAGAACACAGGTCAGGGTTGTGAGGCACCCATTCCATGCCCTAGCTCCCAAAAAACATTTCTAGACATATCCTGAGCCAAAAGGAAACCCAATTCCTTAAAAGCAAGAGTTCAAACCTAACAGAACCCATCACCTGCTGAATAAAGAGACCTTGGCCCCTGAGTAACCAGTAGTGATACCAAGGTAGTACACCGAGGGCCTTGGGTGAGACTCTGTAGTGTGTTGGCTTCAGGTGAGACCCAACACATTGCGAGCTGTGGTGACTACACTGAGAGACTCCTTCAGCTTGAGAAAAGCAGAGGGAAAAGTAAAGGAAATTTTGTCTTGAACCATAGACACCAGCTTAGCTACAGCGTGGTGGAGCACCAAGCGGGCTCTTAGGGTTCCTGATTTGAGGACTTGGCCCTTGGACTGCTGCATTTCTGGACCTGCCCTTGGCCAGAAGGGAGTCAACTTCCCTGAAGGATGAGTCCCAGGCCAAGTATTATTCATCAAAACTAACTTAAAAACCCTTGGTGCCTAGGCATGGTGGCTCACACACGTAATCCCAGCAATTGTGAGACTGAGTTGGGCAGACTGCTTGAGCGCAGGAATTCAAGACCAGCCTGGGTAACATGGTGAAATTCCGTTTCTACAAAACACACAAAAATTAACTGACTTTTGGCTGCATTTGGTGGCACACACCTATCGTCCCAGCTACACAGGAGGCTGAGGTGGAAG
>NW_012098999.1:424643-434697 GCF_000951045.1 Mandrillus leucophaeus | reverse complement strand
AGGAAGGAAGGAAGGAAGGAAGGAAGGAAGGAAGGAAGGAAGGAGAAGGGAAGGGAAGGGAAGGGAAGTGAAGGGACGGGAAAAGAAAAGAAGAAAAGAAAAGAAAAGAAAAGAAGAACGCTTGGGTCTTAACAGTACATCGTCATTACTCTGGCAGTACTATATATATGGGGTTGAGGTAGCAGTGGCCACAGGCAGAGTCAGTTTTGCCTTTGAAAATGGGAGGGAAGAATGGAAGAATGGGAAGGTCTGCTGCAGTATAGAACAGAACATCAGATAGACTTCTAAGGTTTTAGATTTTAGTCCCTAGCTAGTCCCTAGCTCCTGGATGGCACCTAGAACCTCCCCAAGGCCTAGGGGACCTCATTGCCCTGAAGGAAAGACACAGACTTGGCTGACTTTGCCAACTGCTGATTGCAAATTCCCAGGTCATTAAGTAAATATAGGTGGAAGCCAGGAAGTGGTTACACCAGGTCTTGGGTGAGACACAATGCTGCGCTGGCTTCAGTTATCATTTAGCACAGTCTTAAGGGGGTGGACATAGGGCTGCTTTTGTCACTCCACCCCCAGTAATAGGTGGCTCAGAACAGAGAAAGAGACTATTTTGTGGGGGAGAAGGTAAGGGAAAAGAACAAGAGTCTCACTATGTAAACAAGAGTAATCCAGACAACTCTCCCATATCTTGTCCAAGACCATCAGAAAGGTACTTCCATGTGAGTCTGTAATAACCACAGCATTACTGGACTTGAGGTTTCCATTAAAGCATATGGAGCTTAAATCACAAAGCTCAAGTCCTTTGGAATATCTAAAAGCCTTCCAAAAAAGAAAGAAGGTACAAACAAGACTGAACTGTGAAGACAACAAGAAATACTAAACTCTTCAGTGACCAGACACAGACAAACATCAGTAAGTATAAAGATAATTCAGGAAAACACTATCTCACAAATTGAATTAAATAAGGCACAAGAGACCAATCCAGGAGAAACCAAGATATGTGAACTTTCAGACAGAGAATTCAAAATAGTTGTATTGAGGAAACACGAAGAAATTCAAGATAACTCAAAGAAGGAATTCAGAATTCTATCAGATAATTTAACACATGCATTGAAACAATTAAGCAAAAATTCTGGAGCAGAAAAATGCAACTAGCATAATGAAGAATATATCAGAGTTTTTGAATAGCAGAATTATCAAGAAGAAAAAACAATCTGTATGTTTTACATCATGCTACTTGGAAATACAGTCAGAAAAACAAAATAAAGCATAGTTTGAAAAATGAAGCATGTTTACAGGATCTATAAAATAGTCTCAAAAGGGTAAATCTAAGAGTTATTGGCATTAAAGTGGAGGTAGAGAAAGAGACACAAGTAGAAAGTTCATTCAAAAGGACATTAACAGAGACCTTCCCAAACCAAGAGAAAGTTATCAATATCCAAGTACAAGGATATTATAGAAAACCAAACAGTTTTAACCCAAAAAAAAGACTACCACAAGGCATTTAATAATCAAACTTCCAAAGAACAAGGCTTAAAAAAGGATCCTAGAAGCAGCAGAAGAAAATAAACCAACAACATACAATGGAGCTCCAATATGTCTGACAGCAAATTTGTAGTGGAAACCTTACAGAACAGGAGAGAATGGTATGGCATATTTAAAGTGCTGAAGGATAAAACCAAACCAGAACAAAACACAAAACAATAAAAAAAAAAACTTTTTCCCTAGAATAGTATATCTGGTGAAAATATTCTTTAAACATGAAGGAGAAATAATGACTATCCCAGACAAACAAAACCTGAGGGATTTCATCCACACCAGACATGTTCTACAAGAAATGCTAAAGGGAGTACTTCAATCAGAAAGAAAATAGATATTAATAAGCAATAAGTAATCACCTGAAGGTACAACAACTAACTGCTAATAATAAGTACACAGAAAAACATAGACTGTAATAACATTGTAACTGTGGTATGTCAACTACTCTTATCCTAAGTAGAAAGACTAAGTAATGAACCAATCGAAAACAATAACTAAAACAACTTTTCAAGATAATCAGACAGTAGAAAAGACAATCAGACAGTACAAAAGATATAAATAGAAACAGCAAAAAGATAAAAACTGGGGAAACAAAGTTAAGGTGTGGAGTTTTATTAGTTTCTTAGTTTCTTTCTTTTTTTTTTTTTTGGTTGTTTGTTTCTTTATTAATGCAAATGGTATTAAGCTGTTATCACCTCAGAATAATGGGTTGTAAGATAGCATATGTGTACCTCATGGTAACCTCAAACCAAAAAATATACAACAAACACACAAAAATAAAAAGCAAGAAACTAAACCATGTTGCCAGAGAGAATTACCTTCCATGACAAAACACAGGAAAAGGAGAAAGAAGCATGCAAAGACAACAAAATGCTCAGAAAACAAATAACAAAATGAAAGAAATAAGTCCTCACTTATCAATAATCATGTTGGATGAAAATGGACTGAATGGTATAACCAAAAGACGTAGAGTGACTGAAATAATAGTAGAAAAGAACCATTGACCTGTTGCCTACAAGAAACACAATTAGTCTATAAAGACACACACACAGACTAAACATAAACAGATATCCCATGCTAATGGAAACCATAAAAAGCAAACGTTGCTAAACTTATATCAGACTAAATAGATTTCAAGACCAAAACTATAAAAATAGACAAACGAGGTCACCATATGATGATAAATGGCTCAATTCAGCAAGAGAATGTAACAATTTTAAACATATTTGCCAACAACAGAACACATAGGTGTGAAAAGTAAATACTATTGGAGCTAAAGTGAGAGATAAACTCCAATAGAATAGTATCTGGAGACTTCAACACCCCACTTTCATCACTGAACAGATCTTTCAGACAGAAAATCAACAAAGAAACATCAGTTTTAATCTGCACTATAGAACAAATAGATCTAATCTATATTTAGAGAATATTTTAGCCAACAGCAGCAGAATACACATTCTTTTCCTCAGCACATGGATCGCTCTCAGGGAACGACCAGACAACATGTTAGGTCACAAAACAAGCCTTGAAACATTCAGAAAACTATGTAATAATATCAAGTATCTTCTCTGGACACAATAAAAGAAAACTAGAAATCAATAATGAGAAATTTTGGAAACTATACAAATACATGGAAAGTAAACAATATGCTCCTGAATGACCAGTGGGTCAATGAAAAAATTAATTGAAAGAGCAAAAAAATTTCTTGAAACTAATGATAATGGAAACACAGCATACCAAAACCTATGGAATACAGAAAAGACAGGACTAAGAGCGAAGTTTACAGCTATAAGTGCTTACATCAAAAAAGAAAAAAAAAATTCAAATAAAAAATCTAACAATGTCTCATAAAAAACTAGAAAAGCAAGAGTAAGCAAAACCCAAAATTAGTAGAAAAAAAGATATTATAAAGATTAGAGCAGAAGAAGTATGCCCATTTTAAGACACAAATATAGTCCCCTTAAGTTTCTTCTATTCTACAAGACATGATTACCATTCAAAAAAAGATTATAAGATACACAGTAAAGCAAGGAAAACAAACCATTATCAAGAAACAAAATAATAGAACCAGATGCAGAGGTAATGTCACAATCAAAAGTATCACATGGGGACCTTAGTTAATATACTATAGATTCTATTGGAAAAGGTAAAAAAAAAAAAAAACAAAGCATGAACAAAGGAGAATTTAAGCAGAGAGATGTAAACTAAAAGAAAGTATAAAATTAAAACAATAGTTTTTTAAAAAGACAAAGAAAAAATGAATGCCTGTGACATCAACAGACTCAATACAAACAAGAAATAAAACAGTGAACTTGAAGTAGATTAATAAAAACATCCAATTGAATAAAAAAGACCAAAAAAAGATTGAAAAAAGCATCCAAGAACTGTGAGAAAAAGCATCCAAGAACTGTGAGAAAATATCAAAGGGCTGAACATATGCATAATTGGAATAAGAAAAACAAGAGAGAGCAAAAAGGGCTGAAAAAAATATTTTAAAAGAAAGTGGCCAAAACTGCTTACAAAATGGAGACTAAAAACAAAATATTGAAGAAAACAAGAGGCTAAAAGTTATGTTACATATAAAAGAACAAAGATTTTTTAAAATCAGGCTTTTTATAAGAAACTATGCAAATGAAAAGAAATGGGTGACATCTTTATAGAAGTTAAAGAAAAAAAAATATGTCAACTCAGAATTCCATACCCATAAATATATGCATTTCAGAAAAAAAGGCAAAATAAATAATTTGTTAAACACGCACAAAAGCTAAGAGAACAAAGTACCAGTAGACCAGCACTAAAAGAAATGTTTTTTTAAAGGAGGGTTTCGGATAGAAAGAATATGATACCAGACAGGAGTTTGCATGTAAACAAAGAAATGAAAAGAAATAAAAATAACTAAAATGAAAGTTTAATAATTTGATATTGCTGATGTAACAAACTGGAACAGACTAAACTGCTTGAATCAACTCAAATTTACTGTCTCACAGTTTCTGTAGGCCAGAAGTCTAACACAGGACTCACTAGAATCATTGCATCAGAAGAGCCTTTCTCAAGGTTCAGGGGAAGAATCCATTTATAAGGTCATTCAAGTTATTATATGAATTAGGTTTTTATCACCTATTGGACTGACATTCCATTCTTTTGTCACGTTGTGAGCCCGTGATAGGCCTTAGTTCTTAAAGGCCTTTTTTGAGTCCTCACAAATGGGCTCCTACATCTCAAAACCAACAACATATCTTCACATCTTTTTCATACTTGTAATAGCTCTGACTTCCCCTTCTGAGCCACCACTTTCACCTTCCTCTTTCACTACATCGCTCTGACTGACACTTCTGCCTTCCTCATATGCTTTTAAGGACTCATGTGATTACATTGGGGCTGCCTAGATGATCCAAGATAATCTTCCTATTTTATGGTCAGCTGATAAGTCATTTTAATTACATCATCAAATCCCTTCAACAGAGGAAATAGATTAGTGTTTAAATAATTGGGAGATGAGAAGCACGGAGAAAATCTTTAGAATTTTGCCTACTATACAAGGCAAATATAAAATATATGTCTTCTAATATGCAAACACTTAAAATAATCTACGATCTAAATCAAAATACTAACAATTTATTCAGATTTATAGCATATTCAATAACATAATATAATAAAGGTAATAAAGTAATACAGCAAAATATCAAAGAGAGAAATTAAAAATATATTCTTGTAAGATTCTTACATTATACATGAAGGAGTACAACATTATTTAACGATAGACAGCATAAAAGTAAGATGTATAATATAAACCCTAGGGCGAACTCTAAAATAATTTGGAAAGAGGTTTATTGTGTATATCTCTACCTAGTAGAGATAAAACATGATGATTACCTATACTCAATCCAAATATACAAGAGAACAAGTAAACATAACATCAGTAATGATACAAAATTACTAAACAACATTATTTTAAAATTGACTTAAATCCTATTAATAGAAAATCCATCCAGTAGCAGCAGAATATACTTTATTTTCAAGAACACATTGTCATTCTTTAAAACTGGCCATATTCTGAGCCATTAAAGAAACCTCAGTTTTAAAAGAAATGAAATCACAAATAAAAGACTGTGACTGAAGGAAACTAGAAACTGATAAGAGAAAAATATCTAGATAATCCCCAAACACTTTAAAAATAAACACCACTTCTATATAACCCACGGCAAAGAAGAAGTCAAATAGAAAATTAGTTTTGAAATCATTGTAAATGAAAAGGGAACAAAGTAAAACAATGATTAGAGGAAAATTTCTTGTATTAATGAGCATACTTAAGAGAAGAAGAGAGTTCAAATCACTTATTTCACTTTAAGCCCAAGAGAAAGAATAGCATATCAAGCCAAGTGCAAGAAGAATGGAAGCTGCAGAGATGAACAGAATTCAATGAAAATGAAAGTATAAAATTTATAGTGAAAACAATGAAATCAAAAGTTGGATAGTTGAAAATTAAAAATAATTAATAAAGCAATCAGATAACTTGTTGTCTGGCTTCACAGGTTCACAGCTAGATGACAATTTTGCCTCAACATGAATCATAAACATAGTCTCATCCATAGCTGATTTAGATGATATTTTTATGAGACTTTGGAATTAGAGTTGATGCTAAAATAGATGAACACTTTTGGGGATGTTGGAATGGTGGTGAATGTATTTTGCATGTGAGAAGGACATGAACTGGGGGAGGGCAAAGGACAGACTGTTATAGGTTCAGTTGTGTTCTCCCCAGAATTCAAATGTTGAAATCCTAACCCTCAGAACCTCAAAATATGACCTGGTTTAGAGATGGGATCTTTATAGAGGTAAACAAGTTAAGATTAGGTAATTAGGGTGAGGTCGAATCCAGTATCACTGCTGCCCTGAAAGAATGGAACATATGACACAGGCACACATAGAGGAAAAACAATATGAAAGAGAAAAGGTCACTTACAAACCAAGGAAACAGACATAGAGTAGACCATTCACTCACAGCCTTCAGAAGGAACCAACTCGGCTGACACCTTGAATTTTGACTTCCAGGATCCAGAACTGTGAGAAAATAAATTTCTGTTGTTTACGCCAACAAGTTTGTGGTATTTAGTAATGACTGCCTTCGCAAATTAATACAATAGACCTATAGTAAAACCTAAAATTATAAATATTTTAGGTAAAACTTAGGAGAAAATCTTGTGACCTTGGATTAGGCAAAGATTTCTTAAATAATATGAAAAAACATCATCTTTAAAACCTGTTATTTTGAGCTTCACCTGAATTTAAAGCTTTGTTTCTTAGAATGGCACTGTTACGAAATAAAAAGACAACCCAAAAATGGGGGAAACATATTTGAAAAGGTTATATCTGATTAATAAATTGTATGTGAAATAGTTAAACTCAATAATGAGAAAAATTAATCCAATAAGAGATGACAAAAGATCTCGACAGACATGTACCAAAGAAGGAATGCACAAAAGCACATATAAAGATATCACCGGCATTATTAGTTATTCAGGAAATGCAAATGACTACCACAATTAGACAGCACAACATCCCTGTTAAAATGTCTAAAATCCAACAAAACTGACATTACCAATTTCTTACAAGCATGTGAATCATTCATTGGAAACTCATTCATTGGAAACTCATTCATTGCCAATGGAAATGCAAAATTATACAGCCACTCAGGAAAACAGTTTGGCATTTTCTTATGAAGTTAAACATAAACTTGCCACATAACCCAATAGTCCTACTGAAGGTATTTATCCACAACTTACAAGGATATTCACACAAACATCTGTACACAGATGTTTATAGAAGGTATATTTGTAATTGGTAGAAACCATAAGCAACAAAAATATCTTCTTATTTGTGAGTAAACAAATGGTGCTATATCCACACAATGGAATATTACACAGAAATAAAAAGAAACCAACTACTAACAAAGGCTACAACACTGATGATTATAAAGAAGCCAGACTCAAAGAAGCTATTTATAACATAAGTCTCTGTTAATATAGCATTCTTGAATGGGCAAAATTATAGAGATAGCAAAACAGATCAGTAGTTGCTGGTCATGAATGTAAGGATTTACAAAGGGGCAGGAATTAACTTTTTTGATAAATGGAAATATTCTTTATGTTTATTTTGGTGGTGATGATTACACAGCTGAATTCATTTATCAATAGCTATAGAATGGTATACTCTAAATAGTGAATTTTCGTGTATGTAAATTGTACTGCAGTATCCCTGTCAATAAATAGTGCAGGTTCCAACAAAAGACCCTCAAATAATACATACATGCTATGAAGTCAAATTTTGGTGTTTCATAACTTTGTGACTTTGAAAAAGTTACTTTACCTCTCTGGACCACAGTTTCTTCTTCTATAAACATATAATGATCAAATGGTTATAATGAACGAGATAAACATAAAATATTAATACAATGTGCAATAGATAATAACTACTATCTCATTAGCAGTTATATTTGTGTTTTCAAAAATGCCTAGAACTGTACAATATCATAGTCTCTAGCTAGTTTATCATTTGCACTTGCCACATTTCAAGTCCTTAATAACCACATGTGGCTAGTGGTTACTATACTAACCACTACATTGGCCATCGTTTCCATCAACAAAAGCTATTTCAGTTTACAATGCTGGACTGGAACAATATTTTTACAATTATTAGTATGCAATAAATGCTTATTGAATGGATAAAAGTTGAAATCAGGACAGCATTTTTCTTTACTGTAACTATGTATACTTTTTATTTAACAGCTTGCTACAGTATTCTGAAAGTTTCCGTATTTGTTTTACTAACATTTGAATGTTTTAAAAACCAGTATCTGCCTCAATAGAAACTTGGGAAACATTTCTGTAATATCTAAAAATTTCCTCAATTTTCAGGAATAAAAAGTATGTTTGGGGTATATGAATTTCCATTGATATGACTTTCAAAAGTGCACTCAGAATACCATGAATGGGTACTGGGGTACAGAGAGGAATATAGGAGACCCGCTTGTTTCTTGTTTGTTTATTTTCCTTCTCTATTGCCTGTGTCCTCAATTCCATGTGATCTGTAGGGTAGAAACAGGAGCACAGTAATCTCCCTCTCTGACCACAGGAGCTATGGCATAAAGAAAGTGGGGCCAAGCACATTGATTTTTTTGTTTTGCTTTGTTTTTGCTTTCTGACTTCCTACCACTTGAACTTGAACGCGCACACAGGAGTAGAAGTGCACGATATAGTAGGGGTAACTAAGTCTCAAGCATCCAGCCAAAAGACTGAAAAGAAGACACCCAGAGAACTGGAAGGCACAGGAGAGCTTAGGAAAAAAGGAGGCAGTGAGGACAATGAGCTAAGTGGCTATGAAATCTTGAAATCAATCCTGGGCTGTGCATACACAGGGATCTGATGTTAATGTGCCTACCAAAGACTTTAATATCTAAATTCACAGATATAACACTGACCAAGTGCCAAAATGGTCTAGGTAGTGTACACAAAGGATAGATCCAAAAATCACTGCACAGACTTTAAAAACAGCAATTACCTTGAAACCACAATACAAACAGCATATATGAGAAATTGTTGCCTAAACATAAATAGTCCAATTCACTGAGAAAGAAAAACTATCAGCATTCTGCACAGTGGACATTCTGCCTAGACTTTAAATAATACTGGTATAATACTCAAAATATACAGCATATAGGTCAAAATTATTAGACCCAGAGTAAACCCCAAAGCTTTCATGGAAAAAAAGCTCCCCATGGGAAAAAATCGTAATTGGTGAGAATTATTTTAGAACAAAAGCTTAAAGCCTCTGTAAATAGTCCAAATTGCATAATAGCAAAAGAAAAAGTATTTATTAAAAAATATGCTAAATCTCAATGAGAATAGCAAGTGTCTACAACAAAAGACATGAAATGGTCTCTACCTCCATTCAGCTACATAAGTGCTCCACTCTGAATTGATGTGACAAAAACCGCAGGGCTCTCTCTTTTCCCAGTTTACAACTGAATGTTACAATATCTCCTAAAAGACACAAGCCATTTCTCATTTCTCATCACCCCCAGTTCCATGTTGCAAAACTCTCTTCCAGAGAGGCTGAGAGCTTTGGAGCTCACTCACTCGATGAAGCCACACATCATATGGTAGTAGCTCTAATACAGGTGAAGTAGGACAAGAACAATGGGGCCCATATCATCCTTGCCCCATGTCATTCAAAGCGTGAAGTTTTCATTCTGGGATAGGCAAGCTAATAATGAAAGAGGTAACTTCTGGCTGGGCATGATGGCTCACATCTCTAATCCCAGCACTTTAGGAGGCTGAGGCAGGTGGATCACTTGAGGTCAGGAGTTCAAGACCAGCCTGGGTGACATGGCAAAACTTGTCTCTACCAAAAATACAAATATTAGCTGGGTGTGGTGGCGTGCGCCTGTAGTCCTAGCTGCTCAGGAGGCTGAGGTGGGAGAATTGCTTGAACTTTGGAAGTGAAGGTTGCTGTGAGCCAAGAT
>NW_012098999.1:421880-424198 GCF_000951045.1 Mandrillus leucophaeus | reverse complement strand
TTCCTTGCCCCCAATTACAGAGTAGTGATGCAGGTTTTTTCCCTAGAAAGGAAGGAATAGGCCACAATAATAGAAAACTAAGAAGCTCTCCCTAAAGGGGCTAACGATTTTTTTGGAATAGTGTGGGAAGGTCAAACTTAAGGGTACTCTTAAATACAATGAAGATTGCAGATGTAAGCAATGAAGAGCAGAGATAAAAAGGGGCTACAACTTAGCTCCATGAGAGAAAAAAGCTAAGCCACTGACCAGCTTGTTAACCAGCAAGGATCATGGAAAACAGAGTAATTTCTCTCCTGTGGTGGAAAAAAATTGCAAAGACTACCTTATAAAACTACCCTTGCAAAGACACTGGAATATAATTGGATCAGACTTTGTAGCATTTATGTCCCAATGCACTGTCAGAACGATAGAATAATAAACTGTAACTCAGAGCCAACAGCTGGGTGTGATACCAACAGACAAATGACTTAACACAGATACCAGTGAAAGTGACAGTGAAAGAGAACCATGCTAAAACCTTATAATTTCATGATGACTATACTTAGGCCTAAGGATGCACCCTTTAAGGACAGACAAAATAAACATTTAAAAAATGTTACCAGCAATAAAGAGGAATATTTTATAATTATAACGGTCACTATATCAGAAAGATGTAATAATTACAAACATACATGATATGGTTTGGCTGTGTCCCCACCCAAATCTCATCTTGAACTCCCACATTGTGGGAGGGACCCAGTGGGAGGTAATTGAATTATGGGGGCAGATTTTTCCCCTGCTGTTCTTGTGATAGTGAATAAGTCTCACAACATCTGATGGTTTTTAAAAGGAGAGTTTCCCTACACAGGCTCTCATCTCTTGTCTGCCACCATGTGAAATGTGCCTTTCACCTTCCACCATGATTGAGAGGCCTCCCGAGTCACATGATGGTAACTGCTTGCTTGAGTTATTTATTATCTGTGAATTTTTAAAAAATAAAGTGAGGTAATATTTTCCACTCACAAGAAAAAACTAACTCTAAATCTAGCAGAAGAAAGAAATAACTAAAATCAGAGCAGAACTGAATAAAATTGAGACACAAAAATTCATACAAAGTTGTATTCAAAAAAACAAAAGTTGGTCCGGGCGTGGTGGCTCACGCCTATAATCCCAACACTTTGGGAGGCCGAGGCGGGTGGATCACGAGGTAAGGAGATCGAGACCATCCTGGCTAACATAGTGAAACCCCGTCTCTACTAAAAAAAAATACAAAAAATTAGCCAGGCATAGCAGTGGGTGCCTGTAGTCCCAGCTACTAAGGAGGCTGAGGCAGGAGAATGGTGTGAACCTGGGAAGCAGAACTTGCAGTGAGCCAAGATAGCACCACTTCACTCCAGTCTGGCGACAGAGTGAGACTCCATCTAAAAAAAAAAAAAAAGTTGGCTCCTTGAAACAATAAATAAAATCAATAGACCAATAGTTAGATCAAAAAAGAATGAGGAGAGAAAATCAAAATCCAAAGGAACACAATCAGAATTTGAGACAAAAAACATACGATCACTTTAATAGGAAGACAAAAACTTTCAATAAAATCCAACATCCCTTCATGATAAATACTCTCAACAAACAAGGCACTGAAGAATCATACCTTAAAATAATAAAAAGCATCTATGACAAATCCGCAGCCAGCATCATACTGAATGGGTAAAAGCTATAAACATTTCCTCTAAAAAGAGGAACAACATGAGGATGCAAGCTCTCACCACTCCTACTCAACATAGTACTGAAAGTCCTAGCCACAGCAATCAAGCGAGAGAAAGAAACATAAAATCATCCAAATAGGAAGAGAGGAAGTCAAAATAACTATATTTGCTGACAAAAAAATTCAATACCTATGAAACCCTAAAGACTCCACCAAAAGGCTCCTAGATCTGATAAATGACCGCAGTAAAGATTTAGGATTCAAAATCCATTTAGAATCCATTTAGAAAACCCAGTAGCTGAGAGCCAAATCAAGAAAACAATCTCATTCACAATAGCCACAAACAGTAAAATACCTAGGAATACAGCCAACCAAGGAAGTGAAATTTCTCTATGAGGAGAAAATGTTTAAAAACTGATGAAAGAAATCAGTGATGACAGAAACAAATGGAAAAATATTCCATGCTCATGGAATGGAATAATTAACATCATTAAAATGGCTATACTGCCAAAAGCAATCTACAAATTTAATGTTCTTCCTATAAAGCTACCAATGTCACTTTTCACAGAATTAGAAAAATCTATTCTAAAATTCATATTGAACCAAATAGGAGCCTGAACATACAAAGCAATCCTAA
>NW_012098999.1:373214-421369 GCF_000951045.1 Mandrillus leucophaeus | reverse complement strand
AAAAAAAAAAAAAAAAAAAAAAATCCCAGTAGAAAACCTGGGAAATATCATTCCACATATCAGCATTGGCAAATAATTTATGACTAAATCCTCAAAAGCAATTTCAGGAAAAACAAAAATTGACAAGTAGGACCTAATTAAACGAAAGCTTTTGCACAACAAAACAAACTATAAAGAGAGTAAACAGACAATGCACAGAATAGAAGCAAATATTTGCAAATTATGCATTCAATAAAGGTTTAATATCCATCATCTGAAACTTAAATCAATGAGAATAAACAACCACATGTAAAAATGGGCAAAGGACATAAATAGACACTTTTCAAAGAAAGACATACAAGCAGCCAAAAAACATTTGAACAAATGCTTATCATCACTAAACATTAGAAGTTCATGTCAAAAACTCTCAGTAAACTACCCATCGAAGAAACATATGTCAAGATAAAAGCCATCGATGCCACATCCACAGCCAACATCATACTGAATAGGCAAAAGTTGGAAGCAGTCCCCATGAAAACTTACACAAGACAAGGATGACCACTCTCACCACCCATGTTCAACATAGTACTGGAATTCCTAGCCAAAGAAATCAGGCAGAAGAAAGAAATAAAAGTCATCCAAATAACAAGAGAAGAAGTCAAACTATCTCTATTTGGAGATGACATGATGTTATCTCTAGAAGACCCCATAGTATTTTCACCAAAGCTTCTTTCTCTGAAAAAACAACTTCAGCAAAGTTTCAGGATATAAATTTGATGTAGAAAAATCAGTACTATCCCAACACACCAATAACATCCAAACAGAGCCAAATCAAAAACACAATTCCATTTATAACTGACATGAAAAGAATAAAATGCTTTGGAATATAGCGAAGCACAGAGGTGAGAGATCTCTACAATGAGAATTACAAAACACTGCTCAAAGAAATCAGAGATGACACAAACTATTGGGGGAACCAGCCCCTGATATTTCAACGTAATTTCTTTTCTATTTTCCCTAAGTGTCAGTCTGTCTGAGAAATAAAGGGGAAAGAGTACAAAAGAGCGATATTTTAAAGCTGGGTGTCCGGGGGAGACATCACATGTCAGCAGGTTCCATGATGCCCCCTGAGCCGCAAAACCAGCAAGTTTTTATTATGGATTTCAAAAGGGGAAGGGTGTATGAATAGGGTGTGGATCACAGAGATCACATGCTTCAAGTGCAATAAATTATCACAAGGCAAATGGGGGCAGAGTGAGATCACAGGACCAGGGTGAAATTAGAATTGCTGATGAAGTTTCATGTCCCACTGGGCACGCATCATCATTGATAACATCTTATCAGGAGACAAGGTTTGAGAGCAGAAAACCAGTCTGACTAAAATTTACCAGGCAGGAATTTCCTCATCCAAATAGACCTGGGGGTGCTACGGGAGACCACAGCTTATTTCATCCCTTATCTAAACTAGTATAAGACAGACATTCCCAGAGCGGTCATTTTAGAGACCCTCCCCTAGGAATGCATTCTCTTTCTCAGGGCTGTTCCTTCTTGAGAAGAAGAATTCAGTGATATTTCTCCTATTAGCTTTTGTAAGAAGAGAAATATGACTCTGTTCTGTCTGGCTCCCCGGCAGTCAGACCTAATGGTTATCTCCCTTGTTCCCTGAACATCGCTGTTACCCTGTTCTTTTTTCAAGGTGCCCAGATTTCATATTGCTTAAACACACATGCTTTACGAACAATTTGTGCAGTTAACACAATCATCACAGGGTCCTGAGGTGACATACATTCTCAGCTTATGAAGATGACAGGATTAAGAGATTAAAGTAAAGACAGCCACAGGAAATCACAAGAGTATTGATTGGGGAAGTGATAAATGTCCATGAAATTTTCACAATTTATGTTCAGAGACTGCAGTAAAGACAGGCATAAGAAATTATAATAGTATTAATTTGGGGAACTAATAAATGTCCATGAAATCTTCACAATTTATGTTTTTCTGTCATGGCTTCAGCAGGTCCCTCTGTTCAGGGTCCCTGACTTCCCACAACAACGAACAAATAGAAAAGCATTCCATGCTCATGAATAGGAAAATCAATATCGTTAAAATGGCCATTCCAAAGCAATGTACAGATTTAGTGTTACTCCTATCAAACTACCAATTACATTCTTCACAGAATTTAAAGAACTATTTTAAAATTTTTATGGAATCAAACAGATACCTAATAGCCAAGACAACCCTAACCAAAAGGACCAAAGCTGAAGGGATCACTTTAACTGACTTCATACTATACTTCAAGGCTACAGTAAACAAAATGGTAATGATACAAGAATGGTAATGATACAAGAATGGTAATGATACAAAAACCGTCACATAGACCATTGTAACAGAATAGATAGCCCAGACTAAGCCTGCATAATGCAGCCATCTGATTAGACAAAGCCAACAAAAACAAGCAATGGGGAAAGGACTCTCTATTCAATAAATGGTGCCAGGATAACTGTCTAGTCACATGTAGAAGATTGAAATAGGGTCCCTTCTTCACCATACACAAAAATCAGCTGAAGATGGATTAAAGACTTAAATGTAAAACCCAAATGTAAAAACGTAAATGTAAAAACCCTGAAAGACAACCTAGGCAATATCCTTCTGGACCTAGGACCTGGCAAAGGTTTCATGACGAAGATGGCAAAAGCAATTGCAATAAAAACAAAAATTGACAAATGGAACCTAGTTAAACTAAAGAGCTTTTCCATAGCAAAAGAAACTACCAATGGAGTAAACAGACAACCTAAAGAATGGGGGAAAATATTTGCAAGCTATGCATCCAACAAAAATCTAATATCTAGAATTAGTGTGGAACTTAAGCAAATTTGCAAGTAAAAAAATAAACAATCCCATTAAAAAGTGGTCAAAGGAAATGAACAGACATTTTTTCAAAAGAAGACATATGTGTGGCCAACAAACATATGAAAAAATACTCAGCATCACTAATCATCACAGAAATGTACATCAAAACTGCAATGAGATACCATCTCGTGCCAGTAAGACTGGCTATTATTAAAAAGGAAAAAATTAACAAATGCTGTCAAGGTTGTGGAGTAAAGGGAATGCTTATACATTGCTGGGGTTGTCTAAAGTAGTTTCGCCAGTGTGGAAAGCAGTACAGCACTTTTTCAAAAAACTTAAAACAGAATTGCCATTCGACCCAGCAATTCCACTATTGGATATATACTCAAAGGAATATAAATCATTCTGCCATGTAGACACACGCACACACATATTCATTACAGCACCATTCACAATAGCAAATATATACAATCAGCCTAAATTCCCATCAATGACAAATTGAATAATGAAAGTGTGGTACATATACACCATGGAGCACTAAACAGACATTAAAAAAGAACAAGATCATGTCCTTTGCTGCAACATGGATGAAAACCCAGGCCATTATGCTAAGCATACTAATGCAGGAACAGAAAATTGAATGCCACATATTCTCACTTATAAATTATAAATTATAAAAATATAATTTATATAAATTATAAATTAGCACTCAAAAATTATTTTTATTTATAAATGAGAGCTAATCAATGAGAATACATGGACACATAGTGGGGAACAGCAGACACCAGGGCCTACCTGAGGATGGAGGGTTGAGGAGGGAGAGAATAATGATAATAATTAATTAATTAGTTAATTAATTAATTAAACCATGTTGAGATACCATTTCACATCCGTCAGAATAACTACTATTAAAAGCACAAAAAATAACAGATACTGGAAAGACTGTGGAGCAAAACATTACAATGATCATGAGAATGTAAATTAGTTCAGCCACTGTGGAATGCAGTTTGGAGATTTCTCAAAGATCTTATGACAGAACTATCACTGGACCCAGCAGTATCATTACTGCAAATATATACTCCCAAAGGAAAATAAATTATTCTACCAAAACATCACATGGATGCATATGTTGATCACAGCACTATTCACAACAGCAAAGACGTGACATCAGCCTAGGTGCCAATCAACAGTGGATTGGATTAAGATTATCTGGTACATGTACACCATGGAATACTGCACAGTCATTAAAAAAAGAATAAAATCATGTTCTTTGCAGCAACATAGATTCAGATGGAGGCCTTCTAAATGAAATAACGCAGTAACAGAAAATCAAATATTGCATGTTCTCATTCATAAATGAAAGCTAAAAACTGGGCACATATGGACATAAAGATGGGAACAATAGACACTGGGGCATACTAGAACGTTGTAAAGCTGAAAAGCTACCTATTGTGCACTATAGTCACTATCTGGGTGATAGAATCATTCATACAACACACCCCAGTGTCATGCAATATCCCCTGAATATAAAACTAAATTTTAAACTATACACCTATTATGTACGCACAAAAATTATGAATAAGAAAATTAATGAATGACCCAAAAACTGTGGTATGCTACTAAAGCAGTGCTGAGAAGAAAAGTATAGCATTAAGTGCTTATATTATCAAAGAAAGGTGATTTTGAATCAACAATTTAAACTTCCACCTTAAGAATCTAGAACAAGAAGAGAAAAATGAACCTAAATAAAGTAGAATGAAGGATCATGTTAAGAGAATAAACAGAACATATAAAAACGACAGAGAAAAATCAATGAATGCAAAAACTGTTTATTAAATGATTAATAAAATAGGAAAATATCAAACCATGAAAAAGTGAAAAATGGCACAGGTATCAGAAATGAAAGAGGGAATATCTTAAACATCCGGAATAATTCAAGACAATAATAATAGAATAAAACTAATAAATCTGTGCCCATAAATTGGAAAATTCAAATAAAAAAGAACAATTCCCTAAAAACTGCAAACCACCAGAAGTCACCCAAACTGATATAGATTTCACAGAGATAGCCTATTTCTAAAATCTTCAAAGAAGTTCAAATTAAATAAAAGAAATTAAGTAAAAATTTGAAAACAAAGAAATTGAATTCATAGTTGAAAACTTTTCAAAAAACAAATCTCCAGGCCCACGTGATTCCAATGATGAATTGTATTAATATTAAACATTTAAATAAGAAATAGCACCAATTCTACATAATGTCTTTTAGGAAATAGAAGAGAACACTTCCAATTTTGTTTTATGAGGCAGGCATTACCCTCATAACAAAACCAGAAAATCATTGTGTAAAAAAGTACAAAACTCCATATGAATCTCTCTCAACAATATAGAAACATAAATTCTTTTTTTTTTTTTTTTGAGAGGGAGTCTCGCTCCATCACCCAGGCTTTAGTGCAGTGGCGCGATCTCGGCTCACTGCCAGCTCTGCCTCCCAGGTTCACGCCATTCTCCTGCCTCAGCCTCCCGAGTGGCTGGGACTACAGGCGCCTGCCACCACTCCCGGCTAGTTTTTTGTATTTTTAGTGGAGACGGGGTTTCACCATGTTAGCCAGGATGGTCTTGATCTCCTGACCTCGTGATCCACCCGCCTCGGCCTCCCAAAGTGCTGGGATTACAGGCGTGAGCCATTGCATCCGGCCTAGAAACATAAACTCTTAAGAAATATTAACAAAATTCAGTTCTTCAAATATATACATACACAGACACACGCGCGCACACACGTACACACACTATGACCAAGTGGGGTTTATTCCTGAGATGCAAGGCTGGCTATTTATTTGAAAATCAATAAATGTAATTCACCACACTAACAGTCTAAAAATGAAAGACCACATGGTCTTATCAGTTGATGAAAAAAAGTATTGGATAAAATCCAATAATAAAGTGTGATTTTAAAGAAAACAGCAAATAGAAATAGAAGATAACTTCCTCTGAAGTAGTTTATCAAATCAAGGAGCTTTTGGGCAAAGACAACGGGATTTTCTAGATATAGAATCATATCATCTGCAAACAGAGATAGTTTGACTTCTGCTCCACCTCTTTCCATGCCTTTCAATTTTTTCTCTTGCCTGATTGCTCTAGATAGGAATTCCAGTACTATGTTGAATAAGAGTGATGAGGGTTGGCATCCTTGTCCTATTCCAGTTTTCAAAGGAAATGCTTCCAGTTTTTTCATGTTCAGTATAATTTGCAGTGTGGGTTTGTCACAGATGGCTATTATTTTGAGACATGTTCCATCAATGTCTAGTTTGTTGAGGGTTTTTTAACATGAGGGAATGTTGAATTTTAATGAAAGCCTTTCCTGCATCTATTGAGATGATGATTTACTTTTTGTTTTTAGTTCTGCTTATGTGAAAAATCACATTTATTAATTTGCTTATGTTGAACCAATCTTGCATCACAGGGATAAACTCTGATTGATCGTGGTGGATTAGTTTTTTGATGTGCTACTGAATTTGGTTTGTTAGTATTTTGTTGAGAAATTTTGCATCTATTTTCATAAAAAATATTGGCCTAAAATTCTCCTTTTTGTTGTTGTTTCTGCCAGGTTTTGGCATCAGCGTGATGCTGCCATCATAAAATGAGTTAGGCAGGAGTTTCTCCTCCTCGTTTTTTAAAATAGTTTCAGTAGGAATGGTACCAGCTCTCCTTTACACATCTGGTAGACTTTAGCAGTCAATCCATCTGGTCCTGGGATTCTTCTGGTTGGTAGGCTTTTTATTACTGACTCAATTTCAGATCTCGTTATTGGTCAGTTAGGAGATGCAATTTCTTCCTGGTCCAATCTTTGGATGTTGTGTGTTTCCAGGAATATATTCATTTAATTCTAGGGTTTTTTTTTTTTTTTTCTCATAATGCAATGACTTTTAATCACCCTTTCAGTCCTTAGATTTGAAATGTTGTTAAATTTAGTTTTCGTTTGGGGTAATTTTTGCTTTTCTCAATTATTCATGGTGAGAAGAGTAATCATCTGGTGATTAACACATATTTATTGAGCATGCTTTCTATGAGTAATTTCTTTTACTTTTTAAATATGGTCCTAGCCTTCCGGGGCTGCAGAATCTGGGCTTTGGGAGGGTGGTGATTAGCCCATGAATCACGCTGAAGGAAGACTAAGTAAAAAGTGCTGTGAAACTAAAAGGTCAGGATTCACTGGTTCTGAGAGGGCTTGCTGGAGGAACGTACCTGTTGAGGGCTTTATGTTCAAAGTAGCTCATTTGCATATGCACATTGGCTTTAGCCTCGACTCTACTGAGAACTGGAGTTGTGGCTGCAGAATTCTCTATTCTAGAACCTCTGTGCTTTTCATTTTCTAGGTAGATGGGATCATTGCTTCTTTGTTCATCAGTACATCCTTAAAATATTTGCGTTTGGTAACTAATTGCTAAATAATTTAACATATAATTTTTATATTAAAACAAATACAATTCTATAACAGCATATAAGAGTCACATGGATTTTTCAAGATAAAATAAGACTTAATGGAGTTTTGCACTTATAGCAAGAAGCTGCTGGAGGTACACATTTACATTTTTCTGTCATTTGGGGGTATTCCAGGGAGATTTCGGGAGATTCTGTTAGTGGTGACTGCAATAGGATTAAAAAGGGCCCAAATCCTCTCAACTAAGTACCATAAACCATTCTTTTGATTGATTATTTGTCTATACGTTTTACCTATGAATGCAGAATTTTTTTCTTAAGCTTGAACAGCATTTCCTGGAACAGTTTTAAGTATGTTAAAAATATTTTATCTAATTCTCACAATGATTCTTCAAGTAGGTATTGTAATATTTACTTTAGAGGTGAGTAACCTGAATCTCAGGGAGATCGACTTGCTTAGAGTTTTAGTCAATAAGTGGTGGATCTGAGCTTTGAATCTGATTTTTTCTAGTTGTGTGCATAGAGATGCTCATTATCTGAGGGTTTTTGTGTGTGTGTACATTTCTGTAAGGTCAATGGAAATACGCCTTTATCATTTCTGATTGTATTTATTTGGATTTTTTTCTTTATTCATCTATCTACCAGTCTATTAATCTTATTTATTCTTTCAAAAAATGAACTCCTGAATTCATTACTCTTTTTTATTTTTTATTTTTGCATTTTAATTTTGATCATTTCAGCTCTGATTTTGGTTATTTCCTGTCTTCTGCTACCTATATTGCTGGTTCGCTTGTGTTTCTCTAGTTCCTTTAGGTGTGATGTTAGGTTGTTAACTTCAGATCTTTTTAACTTTTTGATGTGGGCATTTAGTGCTATATATTTTCCTCTATAATACTCCTGTAGCTAATTCCCAGAGATTCTCGTTTGTTGTATTTTTTTTCTCATTGGTTTCAAATAATTTCTGTCTTAATTTCATTGTTTACCCAAAAGTTATTCTGGAGAAGGTTGTTTAATTTCAATGTAAAGTAATATGTTTTTGAGAGATTTCCTTAGTATTGATTTCCATTCTTATTGTACTGTTGTCTGTGAGTGTGGTTGGTATAATTTCTGTTTTGAATTTGATGAGAATTATTTTTTATGACAGATTTTACGGTAAATTTTACAGTCTGTGCCATCTCTAAATGAAAAGAATGCATATTCTGTTGTTTTAGGGTAGGCTTATTGGTCAAGTGCTGAGTTCAGGTCTTAAATATCTCTGTTAGTTTTCTGCCTCAATAATCTGTCTAACACTTTCAGTGGGGGTGTTAAAGTCTCCCACTGAAAATTATTGTGTGGTTATATAAGTCTCTTCATAGGTCTCTAAGAACTTGCATTATGAATCTGAGTGCTCCTGTGTTGGGTGTATCTATATTTAGGACAGTTACTACTTCTTGTTGAATTGAACTAATTACCATTATGTAATGCCAATTTTTTTATTTTTACTTTTTTTTTTTACATTTTGTTGTACTGAAATCTGCTTTATGTGAAATTACAACAGCAACCCCTAATTTTTTGTTTTGTTTCGTTTTCTGTTTGCTTGGTAGAGTTTTCTCCAAGCTCCATTTACTTTGAGCCTACAAGTGTCATTGCATGTGAGATGCATCTCTCAAACACTGCATACCATTGAGTCTTACTTATTTCTCCCACTTTCCACTTTGTGCCTTTTAGCTGGGGCATTTAGCCCATATACATTCAAGGTTAATATTGGCATGTGTGGTTTCGCTGTCATTGTGATGTTAGCTGGTTATTATGCAGACTTGTTTGTGTGATTGCTGTATAGTGTCAATGATCTATGTACTTAGGTGTGTTTTTGAGGTGGTTGGTAGTGGTCTTTCCATATTTAGCATCCCTTCAGGATCTCTTAGAAGGCAGATATGGCGGTAGAATTTCCCTTAGCATTTGCTTGTCTGAGAAGGATCTTATTTCTCCTTTACTTATGAAGCTTAGTTTGGCCAGAAAGGAAATCCTTTGTTGGAATTTCTTTTCCTTATGAATGTTGAATATAAGCCCCCATTCGCTTCTGCTTATAGGGTTTCTGATGAAAGGTGTACTGTTAGTCTGATGGGATTTCCTTTGTAGGTGACCTGACCCTTCCTTCTAGCTGCCTTTAATTTTTAAAAATTTCATGTTGACCTTGGAGAATTTCATAACTATGTGTCCTGGGGATTGTCATCTTGTACAGCATTCAGCAGGGTTCTCTGCATTTTCAGAATTTGAATGTTGGGATCTGTAGCAATACTGGGGATATTTTTATGGATGATATACTCAAATATGTTTTCCACATTGCTTATTTTCTCTCCCTATTTCAGGGGCACTAATGAGTGCTAGATTTGTGCTTTTCACATAATCCCTTATTTCTCAAAAGCTTTGTTCATTTTTCTTTATTCTTTAGTTTTATTTGACCGACTTATTTGGAGAACCAATCTTCATGCTCTTAGTTTCTTTCCTCAGCTTGGTTGATTCTGCTGTTATTACCTGTGATTGCATTATGAAATTCTTGATGTGAGTTTCTCAGTTCTATCGGATTAGTTTGATTATTTCTCAAAATGGCCATGTCATCTTTCATCTCCTAATTTTTTTTTATTCTTTAGAATCCTTGAATTGGGTTTCAATTTTATCCTGAATCTCAATAATCTTCATTTGTGTCCATATTCTGAATTCTATTTCTGTCATTTACACCATTTCAGCATGGTAAACAGCCATTACTCAGGAACTAGTGCAGTCATTTAGAGGTGAGAAGATGCTGCGGCTTTTCAAGTTGTCAGATTTCTTGCACTGGTTCTCTCTCATTTCTGTGTGCTAATGTTCTTTTAGTGTTTGAAGTTGTTATCCTTTGAATGGGAGTTTTTAAATTTTATCTTCTTTGATGCCGTTGGGGATTTGATAGGAGTATGAGGTGGGGTTTAGTCAACAGGCTTCATTTCTGGAAGATTTTAGTGGGCTAAGACTTAAGTAAGAGCTCCTGGTCTGCATGCTCTAACTGTCATGAGCTGGTACTGGGCTCCCAGCTTCGTTCACTGGCTCCTCAAGGTTAGGAACCTGCTGCACTGCAGGGGCTGAGGTGTTCCTGGTGTGCTGGCCACCAAACTCCTCTGGGTGGTGCATGCCAAAGCATTTCATCAAAGTCATTGCAATATAATCTGTGCTCACTTGCATGTGCTAGCAGCCATGGCAGCACGGCAGGCTGCACGCATGTCGGCTGTGGTGGTATAGCAGTGTAAGCAAAGTGCTAACTAATTTTTGAATAGAAAACAATCATCTTCAGCAAATGATATGTAAAAATTGCAAGCTATATGCCAACAGGAACATCTACCTAAACCTTACACTTTATGCAAAATATAAATTATATCAAATTGTAAAACAATAACAAGATCCATACTGAAAAGAATAATAAATTGGATTTCATCAAAATTAATAGTGTTCGCTGTGTGGAAGGCACTTTTAAGAGAATAAAAAAGCACAAGCTACAGAATAGGTTGAAATATTTTCAAATCACAAATTCAAATCATTGCATTGATTGGTAGGTAGTTCATTTATATTTAATTCTAAATACTATTTCATTGCATGGATGTACCACAGTGTATTTTTTTTTTTGTCCATTCACCTATTGAGAGACATATATTATATACAGAATGCATAAAGAACTTTTAAAACTCCAGTTTAAAAACATTAAAAAGTGGTGGCCAGGTGCAGTAGCTCACATCTGTAATCCTAGCACTTTGGAAGGCCAAGGTGGGTGGATCACTTGAGGTCAGGAGTTAGAGACCAGCCTGGCCAACATAGTGAAACCTCATGTCTACTAAAAATACAAAAATTAGCCAGGCATTGTGGCAGGTCCCTGTAATTCCAGCTACCAAGGAGGCTGAGGCAGGAGAATTACTTGAACCTGGGAAGCGGAGATTGCAGTGAGCCCAGATTTGCGCCATTGCGCTCCAGACTGGGCAACAAGAGCGAAACTCTGTCAAAAAAAAAAAAAAAAAAAAAACCAACAACAAAAAATGAACAATAGACTTGAACACATACTGCACCAAATAATATATGCAGGTGAAAAATAAGCACATAGAAAATAATCAGCATCATTAGCAATTAGGGAAATGCAAAGTAAATTCATGTCACAATACCACGATATCTGTTAGAATGGCTAAAATTTAGAAATATATATATTGATTTTAAAAACTTGTCGAAGATGAAGGTCAACTAGAACAAACATTACTGGTGGGAATGCAAAATGCTACATCCACTTTGAAAGAGAATGTAGCAATTATATACTATACAACCCAGTAATAACATTCCTCTATACATACTCAAGCGAACTGAAAACTTACCTACACAAGAAAACCCCACTATAATTTTTACAGCAACTTTGTTCATAATCACCAAAAATATGGTGATTGCCATGATGTCCTTCAATAGGTGAAAGGCTTAACTATAGTACATCCGTACAACGTTGGGAAATACAAAAGGAATGACCTACCAGTCCACACAACAATATGCATGAATCTTAAGTGCATATTACTAAGTAAAGAAGCCAGTCTGAAAAAGCTAGATATTCTATGATTCCAATTATATAACATTCTTGAAATGGCAAAACCAAATAAATACAAATTAATAACCAAGGAAATCTGAGGAAATAATGGATTTTAGTGACAAAAAATGTATCAATATTGGTTCAAAAGTGACAAATATACCATAGTAATGTTGAGATGCTAATAATAGGAAAAATCGAATATCTGAGGTTAAAAAAAAACCAAAAACTATTTTTTTCCTGCTCACATACCACACAACAATGAACACAGAGTTTTGAGATCAAATGTGTGGGGATTTCTCTCCAACAAGAAGAAAGCTATCAATTCTGCAGTGACACCAGCTGAATTTCCTCCAATTTAATGCTGATGTTACCTGGAGATGGCATTAGATCCCACAGATTGAGGGCTTAGTCCTACAAGACTGACCTCTCCATCAGACACCAATCAAGCCTGGGCCTCTAAAGGTTCTGGCCCATAGGTTTCAAGTTTGGGTTCTCATACTCCCCATTTGTGGTTTCATTAATTTCTTAGTGCCACTCATAGAACTCATGTAAATTCTTACATTTCCCAGTTTACTATAAAGGATATTACAAAGGATACTAAAATCAGATCAAATATTTGCATAGGGCAAGGTATATGGTAAGGAGTGTGAAGCTTCCAGGCCTTCCCTGGACATGTTATCTTCCATGACCCTCCACGTGTTCAGCAATCCGAAAGCTCTACATAGCCAGCTCTCTTGGGTTCTTATGAAGACAATATTAGGTGGGCGTGATTGATTAAACCATTGGTCAATGATGATCAACTTAATCTTCAGCCTTTGTGCACTCTCTGGAAGTTTTACCCTCCAATCATAGCTTGGTCTTTCTGGTGACTAGACCCCCAGGGGCTGCCAGCCATAAGTCAACTCATTAGAATACAGAAAGGCATCACTTTGGAGAGTCTGAGGATTTTAGTAGTTGTATGCCAGGAAATCATCAAAGACCAAATACATATTTTACAATATCACAAGAGTATAGAGGAAAATTCTGTACTATCTTTGCAACATTTCTGTAAATCTAAAAATAATTTTAGATCTTTTAATTGAAATATTCATAAAATCCTGTAATAAATAAGCCTCATCTACCATATTATTAAAATAAAAATTTAAATATTAAAATTTAATGGAGGATCACAGTAGATTAAGATTCTAAATAATAGAGAATTTTGCTATAAAGAAGGTTATCATATTAATTATAATAGCCTATTAAAAACAACTTGAAAGATATCTACTTCTTATTTTCTCTCATTTTGACTAACTCCTCTTGTTTTGCTCCAAAACAAAACACACACAAAAGCACTCAGAAACAAAGAAATGCACATCCCCAAAAGCTTTAGAGAATGAAATTAATAGTAACTTCCATTGGTTTGGTATCTAAATTAGATATTTTACCCATTGTAATACCTGACATATAGTATAAAGTAAATATTTATTGAATATAGTTATTACAATGGCTTAGTTCATTTTGTGTTACTATAAATGAATACCTGAGATCAGGTAATTAATAAAGAAAAGTAGTTTTTTGGCTCACTGTTCTACAGACTATACAAGAAGCATGTTGCCAGCATCTGCTTTTGGTGAGGTCCTCAGGTAGCTTCCACTTAGAGCAGAAGGCAAAGGGCAGCTGGTGTGTGCAGAGATTACATGTCAAGGGAGGAAGTGAGAGAGGGAGATGAGGAAGGTATCATGTTCTTTTCAACAGTCAGTTCTCAGGGGGAACTAATAGAAAGAGAACTCACCCCCAAGGGAGGGCATTGATCTCTTCATGAGGAATCAGACCCTATGACCAAAACACCTCCTAGTAGGCCCCGTCTTCAAAATTGGGATCAAGTTTCCACATGATATTTGGAAGTACCAGCATCCAAACTATGGCATACAATAATGATTGAAGTGAATGGTATATAGTATTTGGCATAAGTCTGAGATTTTGAAAAGAAAATTTTTAAATGTTGCTTTGAAATACACCCCTTATGCAGATGATGGAACAGAATGGCTAGATTGGAAATAATCGTTTGCAGTAAAACTTTCCTAACCCCAAGAACATTCCACATATTTTATGTTGTACATATTTCATGTTGAAGTCTATGTTGAATTCAAGGAAAGATTACACATTTTAACAAACACCAATAAAAATGTATGCCTTTTAAAACGATGCCCTTATAAAGTTAGAGTAAAATATGTTAATGCATATTAGGCAAAATCAGGTACCATTTTCTTGTATCTAGCATTCACATATCATCTTTATAATGCATATCCTGATTGTCCCACAAAAATGTAATGTAACTTCTTTTTGCCTCTCTCTTACAGTATTTGTATTCAGCATTGACTATTTGTGAATGATTTTAGACTGCTACAGATTTTAAGCTCTTTAAAGACAAATGTCATCTTCTTCATCTATTCATGCTCCATAGTTATCATAGAGCTTGGACAAAAAAAGGCATTAAGTATTTGTTGAATAAATGAATGGATGGATGAAGAAAAGAATAATCACAAATACATTGTGTTTCTCTTGAAAATTGACTTCAAAATGTAACATCTTGTGGGTTCACTGTGCATCTGCACATGCATATATGTAACCAGTAGGTAGTTTTCATAACTAGTAAAGACATTAATTGTTCCATCTACAGTTTATACAGTCCATTTTTCTGTGACTAGTATCGCATATTAATACAAGTGTTGGTTGAGGGGAGGCTACCATCTATGACCATGGGACTAAGTTCTCCTAAAATTCTACAACATGTACTTTACATGTATGGTGTGAAACCTAGCTGAACTGACCGTGACACACTGTAACATCAAAGTATGATTGACCTTCAGTACTTATTGTGCACTTGCGTGTATGCAAGTAGCCTTGTATTTTCAATGTGTTTTAATGTGCTTTTTCTTCTATTACATTAATAACTATACCCCCTTTCAGGCATAAAATTAATTCATGTTTTATAGAATTCTGACCTGTGAAGAATTATGTTACAGTGGAGTTCCAGAGAATTTTAAAAAAAGGTGAGGAGCACCACATAAAATTCATTTGCAAATTACATAGAGTTTACTTCAATGTTAAATCACCTTCTTAAGCCCCTTCTTTTAAATGGCATATACAATGCAACTAAAACTGAACAATCACTTTCTAACTTTTATTGAAATCATGGTCATTTTTTGGGATTTTTAAGCTCCCCCACCATTGCAGCTGAACATAATGAACAATTTGTTTTTAATTCACTGTAACTCATAAGAAAGCCAGATTGATTTTTTGGTCATTAAAAATTGTAAAGAAAAGATTGCTCTCAAGTGCCAAATCTATTATAGAAAGAGTTTAAGGTTGGCATCAGTCTTCATAGATTATTTTTTTAACTAACTGAAATGATGTTTATAATGGAAACATTGTTCTTTATGAGCAAGTGCCCAACCTGACACACCAGCAAACCAATGATCCACATTCACATAAAGAATAGATTTCTTCCTTTCATTAAGATATTTTTCACTCATCTCTCATATTGATATAGGAACAACTGTAAAATATTTATCATAAATTAGTAAGAAATATTTATATGCTATTTTTATTTTACCATGAGATATATTTTTTAACTTGAGATTTCATATATGCCCATGAGCTACTAACAAATACATTTTATATAAAGAGAATAACTAATGTGCACATCTCAGCTTATCAATACTTGATGTATTCCTGATAAGAAAGAGTTCAGGTTTAGGGGATTGAACCTAAAATAGTCTGACCTTCTTCACTGAAACATCGCTGCAGCATAAGGGCATATTAAAATAGATTTCCCAACCTGCTTTGAAACTGATATTTAATAAACAATGTAAAAATGTCACCTGTAACAATACATTCCTTTATTTTAATATTTAAAATGCCTACTTAAAGTTTTAAATGTCCAGAATGTATGTGCATAGCTCTCCATACCTGTCCAGGCACAGATAAATGGCTATACATATTAAGTGTGAAAAAGAAAAGAAAGCCACATACTGAAAATCTCAAAAATGGCCATATGTATATCTCTATGCCGAGGTACATGCATTTCTTAATATGAAGGATTCATAGGTGAACTTTTGGGTTTGTAATTTTAAAGATCGATGGGTCAGAGTAATAATAATGGAGGGTCAGGCAGGCTTCACCAATTAAATGCCATCACAGTAAGCATTAGTGATGCACAGTTTTAATTGGCTGGTAAAAATTAGGTCAACTGAGAGAGATTGTTTGTATAGCTACTAAAGAAGACCCGCTTTGAACAGAGCTGCCTAAAAGTTGTTGCCACAGGTTTAGATTACCAGAGGTCTCTTGGAGTAATCACAATTTTGTGTATATTTTGAGAACAAATTCCACCCAATTTGAGGAGTAGTTCTACTCCACTCTTTGGGATAACTTCAATTCCATCATGGCAGAATAAAATATTATGCCCTAACTGAAGAAGTGACATCAGAATAGGTACCAGGTCATACTTCCTAAACACCTGGGTCACATAGATATATTCGGCACATAAGCAAACATAAAATAAGATTTTTCAGTAATGCTCTGCTTTTCACTTTGGTTAGAATATGCTGATTTTTTTTTTCTTTAATGACGAGGAGAAGAAGAGTCATGACTAAAACCACCTTTAAGGGGAGCATGGTGTTTAAAACATGCACATATTGTATGGCTGTATTGAGAAGACATAAAAGTATTTGCAGCCTGAGTAGGGATAACATGGTATTAAAACCAGTTGTGTGAGGACATACAATTGGACAGAAGAAGTTTGAATAGTATTATGGAATTGGGTACATAGTAGGCTGTAGGGAGACCCCCTGAAACTATTGCTATGGAATAAAAGATGAAATGCTCCTGATTATTGTAAATACAAAATTGCATGCAGGACTGTGTAAAGACAATGCCAGGTTGGACTGCCAGAATGAGCCAACAGCGTGTGATGTGCTTCCCCCTTGAGAGGGTCTATGAATGGACGTGCAGTGAGGGAGGTTTCACATTACCAAGATTCCTATGCCAGAAAAGCAGATGTTCATAGCTCTGGGAATAGAATGAGGCCCTTGTGGAGAGCCTATAAACAGACACATGAGGGGTGCCTGTTCATATGCATAAGATAAGGCTATAAATGCCCTCATCTTGCCACAGCTTTTCTAGGCCTCTTTAGGGTTAAGGCATAATCCCTTCTGAGAATTTCTGGTCTAACCAGTGGTCTAGCTTCACGTCCTCTTTCTATTGATTGTTTGTAACCAGTTTTTGCTGCCACTGTTACTGCTGATTAATATCTTGCTAATCATAAGTAATGGAATGACTGTGTTTCTGTTTTAAGGCTCTGTTAGAAATTACTGATGCACACAATATATTGTAAATTCTTATCTCTGTATATCGTACTTCTGCATACAGATGTAATGTTAAAGAATTACTTCATCCCCATGTGACCATCTCACCTCATAATCAAATGACCCTAAATCCCTCACTAACCTATCCCCACCCTCACTAAACTTAATAATAAATGCTGGTATATCCAGTGCATTGGCAGCATCACGGGACCAGAAGGTGGTGACCCCCCTGGTCCCAGCTTTCACTATCTTGCGTGTGTCTATTATTTCTTGACCTACTGATCCACCTGGGAACAAAGAAAGAGCCCCGTTGTATTGCGGGCTGCTGGCCAGATCCCGCAATAGTAGGCACACAATATTTGCTCTATATTTATAAGTGCATTACATTTTTCCTTTGGCAGCATGGCTATTCTTGAGAGCAATAAAACCTATGGAGGAAAGAAATTCAGTCCAGTTATTTAACTATAATCACACAGGTGGATGTTGGTCAATTTATAGAGTCTATCATTTTAGGAGATGCCAATACAAGCCTCGACTGAGTGTCAGTAGCATGATCTATTTATTTGATATAATTTCACAACCTCTTAGTAAGTTTTGTTAGAAGAAATTAATTAGTTTAATTTAAATTTATATAGAAAGGCAAAAGACCTAGGATTACCAATTAAAAAAAAAAAATCTTGCATTACCCGATTTCAAGACTTATCAGCTACAGTAATCATCACAGTGGGGTCCTGATGTGAGATCAAGAATAAAAACCCATGGGACCTAATAGAGGGTCCAGAAATAGACTCACACTTATATGGTCGTTGAACTTCCAACAAAGTTGCCAAGGTAATTCACTGTGGAAAAGATTTTCAACAAACGATTCTGGGAAAATTGAATATTCATGTAGAAAACAAAACCTCAAATTTTACCTCATAACACACAAAATAATCAACTCAAAGTGGATCATACATTAACATATAAAAGCAAAAATGATAAAACTTCTATAAGAAAACACAGTAGAAAATCTCTATGTGATTGTGTTAGGCAAAAATGTATTATACAAAACACGAAATCACAAACTATAAAATAAAAATTTGGTATAATGTAATTCACTGGAATTGGAAACTACAGCTCTTTGAAAAACACAGTTAGGAAAAGGAAAAGACAAATGACTAACTGGGACAAAATCTTTGTAAAATATGTATTTGACAAAGAGCTTCCATTTAAACTATGTAAAGAAATCTTACAAAACAATAATATAAAACCCACAATCCAATTTTTAAAATGAGCAAAAGCTTTTTGAGCATTTTAAACAGAATTTTTTTTTAAGTTTCTGGGTACACGTGCAGGATGTGAGATCTGTTACATAGGTAAACTTGTGCCATGGTGGTTTGCTGAACCTGTCAACCCATCAACTAGGAATTAAGCCTAGCGAGCATTTGCTCTTTTTCCCAATGCTCTCCCCCTTTACCCTCTCCCAAAAAGCCCCAGTGTGTGTTGTTCCTCTCCCTGTGTCCATGTGTTCTCATTGTTCAGCTCCCGCTTATAAGAGAGAACAGGTGATATTTCATTTGTTCCTGCATTAGTTTGCTGAGGATAATGGCCTTCCAGCTTCATCCATGTCCCTGCAAAGGACATAATCTCATTCCTCTTTATGGCTGCATAGTATTCCATGGTGTATATGTACCACATTTTCCTTATCTAGTCTATCATTAATGGGCATTTGGGTTGATTCCATGTCTTTGCTGTTGTGAATAGTGCTGCAATGAACATACACACGCATGTATCTTTGTAATAAAATGATTTATATTCCTTTGGGTATATACCCAGTAATGAGACTGCTGGGTCAAATGGTATTTCCAGTTCTAAATCTTTGAGGAACTGCCACACTGTCTTCCACAATGGTTGAATAAATTTACTTTCCCACCAACAGTGTAAAATTGTCCCTATTTCTCCACACCTTGCAGCATCTGTTGTTTCCTGACTTTTTATAATCGCCATTCTGACTGGCATGAAATGGTATCTCATTGTGGTTTTCATTTTCATTTCTTTAATGATCAATGATGTTCAGCTTTTTCCATATGTTTGTTGGTCACATAAATTTCTTCTTTTGAGAAATGGCTGTACATTTCCTTTGCCCACTTTTTAATTTTAATTTTTTTTTTTGGTAAATATGTTTAAGTTCCTTGTAGGTTCTGGATATTAGACCTTTGTCAGATGGATATATTGCAAAAATTTTCTCCCATTCTGTAGATTGTCTGTTTGCTCTGATGATAGTTTCTTTTGCTATGCAGAAACTCTTTCGTTTAATTAGATCTCATTTATCAATGTTTGCTTTTGTTGCAACTGCTTTTGGAGATTTCATCATAAAATCTTTGTCCATGCCTATGTCCTGAAGGGTATTGCCTAGATTTTCTTCTAGGGTTTTTATAGTTTTGGAAGAAGGATAAATTGTTGAGGGTGAAGATGAGCTTGACTTTCAAAATGCCGAATTTAAAGTCATATTTTGGACACGTAGGGACCCAGTAGATGGGTAAACGTATAATCTGGAGCTTAGGTGAGAGATCTGGGTTGGTATTTGATCATTCCCTCCTTTTTTATTAGAAATGATATATTTTCATTTCAATTCGGTTTGGTTACTTTGTTTTTGATAATGCAAATGGTTGAGAACTTAAAGGTTAAGCATGGTGAAAGTGCTTCTAATTACACCTTTGTCACAAGTCATGAATGGCTTCGTAATTTCAAAAGCTATTAGATCTGTACAGCATTAAAGTGGGCTGCTAAGAAATTCCCTAGGGCAACTGTGAAGCTCGTCAACAGTGAGCATTATCTGACTTAACACGTTATTATCACAAACCAAATCTAACTTACTTTGAGAAAAGATGCTTGGTGAAACGAATATTAGCAAGGAAGAGAACAGTTTGCCTGACTTCCAAGCCCTGAAGGACCAACTCACAGTACCATTTGGTAAAAATGCATGTAAAGACTGTGGGCTAAATCTTGTCTGTCACATTACACTTAAAAACAAATGTGTTTATGTAAAACCTTGTGAGCTTTAGATCTGTTCAGATACAGAGGAGCTTCTGTACAGAAGATAGGAGATAAACAGAACCACAGCAGAAGAAAATATACAGACGGTAAAATCGGAAGTGATCAAGACAGACTTAACTAATTTCTTCCCAAGTCAAAGTCTCCATAACTTTGGATTTTTGATATTCCCTTTATTATTTTACTACCCACATATCAATCTTTTTAAATAACAAAATAACAAAAAGGAATGGTCATGTTTATTAGGTAGTAGTGTCTAGCATATAGCTCTACACAGCCCCATTCGTGCATCAGGAATCTAACACAAAGGCAGCAAACATGAATGAAAAAAGAACTTCCTTCACACCTTGCCATTTCACACCTCACTTTTTCATCCATATAATCTATAGAAAAGTTAGGAAGGTTTGATATTACCTTTCTAAAAACAGGTAACTCACTCGCTCACGGTAACTTTCCACTTTAATCTTCCTCTCTTGACTCATATGTTAATTGACACCAACTACTGAAAGTTTTAATAGCAAATTGACTTCTTTTGTTTTGATTTTCAATAGACTTTATTTTAGAGAAGTTTCTCTTCACAGAAAAATGCAGAAAAACGTATAGATCCATACACCACCTGACTCTATATATCACAACACCCCTCCTGACTCCCAGTCACTCACACCAGAGTAGTACATATGTTACAATTGATGAATCCATATTGACACATCTTAGTCACCCAAAACCCTGAGTTTATATTACAGTTCACTGTCAGTGCTGTGTATTCTATGTGATTTGGCAGTGTATAATGACATTTTCCACAATTAGAGTATTATACAGAATAGTTTGACACCCTAAAAATCCTCTCTGATCCTCTTATTAATCCCTCATTTCCCCCAAACTCTTTTTCACTGTCTCCATAGTTCTGCCTTTTACAGAATGTCAGACCATTGTAATAATACAGTATGGGGTCTTTTTAAATTGGCTTCTTTCACTTAGTAATATTCATTTAAGCTACTCCCATGTCTTTTCATTGCTCGATATTGCATTTCTTTTAGCACTGAATAATATTCAATTGTCTTGATGTGCCACAATTTATTTACCCATTCACCTACTGCAGAATATCTTGGTTGGTCTTGAGAGGTGACAACGTGCTAGCAAGCCTCGCTCGCTCTGGGCGCCTCCTCCACCTCGGAGTCCGCTCTGGCCGCTCTGGCCCTTCAGCCCGCAGCTGCGCTGGGGGGGGCCCTCTCTGGGGCTGGCTGAGGCCAGAACCAGCTTCCTCTGCTCATGGGGAGGTGCATAGGGAGAGGCGCCAGTGGCAGCCGGGGTTGCCCATGGCTGGCGGGGTTCGGGTAGGCATGGACTTGGCCAGCCCGCACTCCGCGGCTAGCTGGGGCCTGCTGGGCTTGATCCGCGACTGGGTCCCATGCACAGACTGCTGTTCCCTCTTCGCGGGGTCATTGGCCCTGATGGCAGGTCTCCATCTCTTTCTCCCTTCCCCTCTTTTCCTCTTGGTTGTCTGGGAGGAGCTCTGTCTGGGCTGCTGGAGTGCCCAGACTAGGTGCCCGCAAAGTCCCTCAGCAAGTGCCAGTGAGAGGTGAAGCCAGCTGGGCTTCTGGGATGGGTGGGGACTTGGAGAACTTTTCTGTTTAGCTAAAGGATTATAAATACACCAATCAAATCTCTGTGTCTAGCTAAAGGTTTGTAAATGCACCAATCAGCACTGTGTCAAAACGGACCAATCAGCTCTCTGTAAAATGGACCAATCAGCTCTCTGTAAAATGAACCAACCAATCAGCTCTCTGTAAAATGGACCAAGCAGCAGGATGTGGGTGGGGCCAGATAAGGGAATAAAAGCAGGCCACCCAAGCCAGCAGCAGCGACCGGCTGGGGTCCCCTTCCACACTGTGGGAGCTTTGTTCTTTTGGTCTTTGCAGTAAATCTTGCTGCTGCTCACTCTTTGAGTCCGCGCCAGGTGTAACACTCACTGCCGAAGGTCTGCAGCTTGACTCCTGAAGCCAGCGAGACCACGAACCCACCAGGAGGAATGAACAACTCTGGACTTTCGGCATCTATGAACTGTAACACTCTCTGGGAAGACCTGCAGCTTCACCCCTGAAGTCAGAGAGACCGCGAACCGACCTGGAGGAAGAAACTCCAGACACACCATCTTTAAGAACTGTAACACTCACCACGGCTTCATTCTTGAAGTCAGCGAGACCAAGAACCCACCAATTCTGGACACAGGTTCATGTTTTGGAAACTATGAAAAAAAAGCTACTATACACATCACTACACAGATTTTGTTTTGATGTAAGTTTTCAGCTCATTTCTGAAAATACCAAGAAGTGTGGACTTTTAAAAAACTCAGCCACAATGGCCAATCCGGAAGTTTAGCAATAAATGCCACTGCAGCCTCATCTACTATAAATACCGTGAACATTTCAAACAGCTGGCCAGTTAACAATATTTATTGGACACCTAAAATAAGCACAGCACTGTTCTTGCCAAGCTCTGTGGGGGATATGCAGAAATTTTTAAAACTGTACATAGTAACTAGGAAAAATCTTATAAACGAGGGAGAAAGTCAGCACATTCCATACATGTACAAAGGAGGAACACACGTGTTACTCTTTTCTATGGCCACTGCTGATATTCTAGCTCGGCCTTATCTCCTCAAGATAGGATTATTGCAGCTTCTAATTAGAGCCCAATCTCCAGACACACTTCATACCTACCACTCTGCTCCAACATAACCACCTAGAGCTGCCAGATAAATCTGGTTAAAATTCCTCTTCCAGTATCCTCTGTTCAGAAGAGTTTCATTGGCTTCCTATTGACTATGGAATAAATTTAGAACTCCAGTTTGGAAAAAGATAATCATGACAATCAATCACAACCTGTCTTTACAACCTCATCTTCCACTCCTTTCTAAAGTGAATCATTTATTCATTACCCATTCTTCAATATGCCTCGTCTTAAACCACATCTGTTTTGATTATGCCCTCATTCCACCCTAAGCTTGTTTCCTTTTTACTTACCAAATATCCAAATACTACCCATCCTTCAAGACATATGCTGAAATGCACCACACCCCAATATATCCAAGCATATTTCCTGACATATAGTAGTCACTCTGTACATGTTTGGTCAATGGAATTAAGTTCATACACATGTAAGAGAAGTGTAAGAAAGTGGAAGGAGCACTTAACTAGAATTCAGGCAGCCTGGGCTCTAATTCCAGCTTTGTCTTTCATTTAAATTTATCTGATTTTGGTTTCTTCATCTGCAAAATAAGGATAATATCTGCTTTGGGTATTTTATAAGATATTTGGGAGGATAAAATAAATAGGAAATTGAATGTGAAATTATTTGGAAACACAAAGATGTTATTAGGTCATGATGATGATGATGATGATGATGATGTACACTTGCATGTACAGAACTGTTTGCTTTTAAAATAGTCATCATTAAAGGTCACAATAAAGGTAACCACGTAGTATGGACACACACATAAATTCATATCTCACAAATATCTGTTTTTACATATATTTACATGAGCAGTATAATGTATGATGCTCCTACACAATAGCTAACAGTTTTTAATCGACTAAGGCTTATTTTCTGTTCCTGAAAATCATATACATTTTCTAGATAGAATAATAGAAAGGTTACATTACAACATCACTTGAATTTGTTTGGCTTTTCTATCTGATAGAGCTCCCCTCAAAAGTCATTATTGTTCTGAAGAATACATTAAAAACTCAGAAGGAGGCTGCTGAAATGGACTCACGTTATAAACAAATGTTATGGGCAATAATGGGGAATAAAAAACACTTAATCCTTGCTAACATCTAATGTTGTGGGATAATATACATTACTTTATTTCTGTAATTGGGATTCGTGTACTATAAGAAACACAAATGTACTTTTAAATGACTTCATTGTAGTTTGAGAAAGTCTATTAATTTAATGATCTAATTTATCTACATATTACTTATCTATATTAAAGAATTCAGTTAATACCAAACAATTTTTTTAGTTTAGTGTCCACAGCCAAAATAATATGTACATACAACATATGCTATTGCATTTAACACACAGTGTTAGCTAAAAGTTATGAGTTTTTTAAAAAAGAGTAATAATTATAACATTTAAAAGAATTAGACCATACTGGCTGCATAACATAGTCTAAATGTTTTTTACCCAAACCATAACTTCCAAAGATAAAAGAAACTAGATTAACCTGTTGAGAATATCAGTAATCATACAAACATACTTCTGTGTGATTTTTCTTTTTTGCACAGAAGGACTTGAAATACTGATAACAATTTAGATTCTTGAATTTTCCTATTTAAATAATCTACTCTCTCAGAGAAACACAGACTTTTCATTTTAGTTGGATAAAGGAGCAACTTGGAAGTCACTGGCATTTCCATACCTTCTCTAGATTTGCTATTTTTGCTACCACTTATTCCATCATAACTCATTTATTCAAAAATATTTTTGAGTACCTTCTATGTGCTATAAATGGTCAGATGAAGCAAATAAAAATAGAATAAGCCACTGTAATATATCCCCAACATACTCACAGTCGAGACTGGTTCTCAAAGTTTACTATCCATTAGAATCACCCAGAGTGCTTGTTGAGACAGATTGCTGGGCCCCGCTGCCAATATTTTTGATTCAGTAGGTCTGGGGTGAAGCCTGAGAATTTGCTTCCAAATTTGTACCCAAGTAATGATAATGTTGATGGTCCAGGGACCACACTTTGAGAGCCACTAGTCTAGTAGGTGGATACAGACATGTTAGTAGAAAGAAACGGCAATTTGGAAAGTGAAATAATAGGTGAATATAAAGTGTAAAAGAATAGAAAAAGTAATGACTAAATTTTCGTGGGAAGTGTCTAAGAAAACTTCACAGAGGAAATACGAGATAAGCAAGGACAGGGTACTGCAGGCAAATGAATTTATCTTCTTTATTTTTTAAGTTGATCAATAAGGTTTCAATGGTAGATTGAGGGCAGAATATGGAACCACTTTGACGCCATGCAGAGAATTTCAATTTCATCTTGTGAATAATAAATGAGTGTCAATGAAGGATTATATCCATGAAGGTTACATGATGAAATTTGTGTGTCTGAGTACATAGAGGATGGGTTAGAATGAGAAGCGGGTGGAGAAACTACATAGATATGTGCAGTAGTCTAAGTAAAAAGAGATGATAGCAGTATTGAGACAGTGGTAGTAGGGATGGAAACAATGTGATGAACTCATCACTAATATTCCCCGTGCTTCCTTATATGAAGCCGATAAAATGCTTACTTTTCACATGCCACACCTGCTTTCTAGAACTAGGTGGAACAATTAAATGCAGTATAAATCTACTGCAACCCTGCTTGTATGGCAATACACATGGTTGCTGCTGTTAGAAGATTTCATATTACATCTTTAATTGTGGGCGTTTAGCAGACAGTCTCTTATTATTAAGATACTGCTGACTTTTATTGTCAGTGTGGCCACAGGACAAAGCTAATAATTACCAGCACCAGAGGCAGCTTGCGGTTTTATATTACATTGAGGTAAATTACACTGGAATTAAAGTGGATTACTTTTATCAAATGGGGAATAAGCTGTTAATTAACTCCCCACTGTAGCAATCTTTTTCTGCGCTTGCAACTGTTATTAGGTCTAGATTAAACTGTTGAATTAATTTCCCACTTACTTACTATTTCCAGAGTTTTTAATTTACCTGGCAGCAGTTTTAATGGAAAATTGTATTAGTGAACATAAATTGTTTTGGGGAAGGGTAAACAGTTTGCAATAATGTTTATTAAGTCGTTTTGTTTGAGCAAAAATATAATTGCAGTTTTAATTAGTGCATGATAGTTGGAGTATTAGGTTTGAGATTACATTATGGTTTTCTGAGAAAACAATCACTCAGGTAATCCCAGAATTTATAAATGATAGCAAATAGAAAAGATGTGTCAATACGGCATTGACTCCAATTTTGTACCATATTTGAGGAAGAAAAATAGGAAATATCTAAGTGTTCTTCCTTCAGTTATCTTAAGGTTTATTGGCTGCTCCTGAATGTCACTACCTTCGGTGAGAGGTATATATTGAGGTAATACATATGAAGGGTTAAGTGAGAAAATTTTTAAAAATTAAGAGGTACAGATTTCTGTAAGGTAACATAAAAATGTGGAAATAAGGGAATATTGTGGTTTTTATAGCTATTTGTTAGAATGCCGGTGATATTCTTTGTCTTATAATAAAACCAATAATCGCACATTACGTTTCTATGGTTTTTTACAGAGGTGGGCCAATAGATATTGAACTTAGGAGGGACATGGGAGAAAATAGTGCATACTAAAAACTGAAGTCCTGAGAAAATAAAATACTTTCCTAAGGACACAGAACTAGTAAGTGACTGGAGTAAGACAAAACATGGGACTGTTTACATGACTACATGTGTTCTCTTGGTCAGACATCCATTTATCTCTTAATTATACAATGTTGGGTCTCTTGGTTAATAATAAGCATTGTATCATATTTGGATTGTTATAACACAAAATAGTCTGAAATCTTTCCCTGTGATAATTTTAATATTACATTTTGAAATTAATTTAAAATTATTTTCAGTATTACAACTACTGGATCTATATACAGCTGTTGTTTTATAGCTAAACCCTGTATTACAACTAGTGGAACTATCAAGGTGGCAATATCCATGTAAGTGGTCAAGACCATAAAATTAATGTGTTATTCTTCTTTAACATTTACTTGAAATCCAAAAATACTTGTGATATTTCATAACTGGTACTATAACTGTACACAAAATAATAAAATTTCCTTAAAATTAGGTCAATGGCATTGACTCCATTAAAACTCCCTACTATTTTGTAGAAATCCAATGATCAGTCTCTACTTAGTACCGATATCATACATATAAAGCATTGTCTATTTCAGGAAAAAAAAGATAATTATCCTAAAGAAGGTGAACATGAGACAAAGCTAGATTTCCCTCACTCCCTTCTTAAGAAACCTAGACCAATCTAAAGTCTAGTGCAGCAAAATATAGTCATGAAGTTCAAATATTCTGTATATGCCTTTCAAGTTATCATTTGGCCATTTACAATTTCTATCTTCTAATATAAAGAGAAATGTATATAGAATCATATTTATGCTGCTATCTTTTCACCTACCTGTTTCCAAATAAATGTTGGATTTTGAATAAGGAAATTAAGTATTAGAAACATGCATTCATGATGCAATACAGTTATGGTATCAACATATCATGTAGTCATTAGAAATAATAACATGCAAAAGCGTAGTTCTAGAAGATCATGTGCCTTTTTGTAAACTGCATATTCATATACTTTATTCAAACAAAACCTTCCTAAACTTGGATTAAAACTCTTTTAGATTAAAAACTAGAAAACCAAAGTTTTATATATACACACAAAATATCTGTATGCACACACAGACAGAGAGAAAACCTTAATTTGGTGAATTTATGTATGTATTATATGTGTATACAATTTTAAGCAACATTAAATAGGTAGCTCAAATGTGAAATGCAGACCATTTAGGTTAAGAGGTTTTGAAAAGATTGTTACGGGCCAGGCGCGGTGGCTCAAGCCTGTAATCCCAGCACTTTGGGAGGCCGAGATGAGTGGATCACGAGGTCAGGAGATCGAGACCATCCTGGCTAACACGGTGAAACTCCGTCTCTACTAAAAAATACAAAAAACTAGCCAGGCGAGGTGGCGGACGCCTGTAGTCCCAGCTACTCGGGAGGCTGAGGCAGGAGAATGGCGTGAACCTGGGAGGCGGAGCTTGCAGTGAGCTGAGATCCGGTCACTGCACTCCAGCCTGGGCGACAGAGAGAGACTCCGTCTCAAAAAAAAAAAAAAAAAAAAAAAAAGAAGAAGAAAAGATTGTTATGGTTGTCTGGTTATAATGAGAAAAGCTCTCCACTCCTCCCAATTTTCCTAATCCTTCTTTTCAAGCATATACCATTCATAAGTCACATAATTAGGAAGGCATCCCACGTTCTTTCAAATGAAGTGAAATTGTGCTATCTTTTCTCAATGAAATAGACAATCTCACTGTCACAGATAAATGGAGGGGGGAAGGAAGAAGAAAAAAGCAAAACAAATCTTACTGGCAAAACAAAAACAAAAGCAAACAAACAACAACAAAAAACGCATGTCGCCTTCTTGAAAACTTGACCATCCCGACAGGCCACAGTACAATAGTTACTATTACCACCTGGCCACCCCCATGAAAAGAAAAATGAGAAAATACCACCTTGCTCCCAAATATCAAAAAATGAAAAAAAAAAAAAAAAACAAACAAACAAAAAAGAAGTGTGTGTTGGTGGGAAGCTTTACCTTTGAAACATAAATTCATTTTTGAAACGCCTTCAAAATATTTTTTAAAAGTCCACTCACATCTTGTGATGGTTAATTTATGAGTCTACTTGACTGTGTTAAGGAATACACAAATAGCTGATAAAACATTATTTCTGGATGTGTCTGTGAGGGTGTTTCAGGAAAACTTTAGCATTTGAATCAGTAAGCTTAGTAAAGGAGATCCACTCTCACCAATGTGGGTAGATATCTAATCCTCTGAGGGACAAGATGGAACCAAAAGGAAGAGGAAAAATGAATTTGCTTTTGATTCAGTTGCACCATCCATCCTTTCCTGCCCTCAGGTACCTGAGCTCTTTGTACTCAGACGTTCAGACTCCTGGACTTACACCAGCAGCCCCCTTCAGTTCTCAGACCTTGATGTAGATCTTAGAGTTATGCCATAGGCTCGCTGGTTCTCAGGCCTTCACACTTGGACTCAATTACACCACTGGCTTTCCTAGTTCTCCAGCTTGCAGACAGCATATTGCAAGACTTCTCAGCCTCCATAACTGTGTGAGCAAATTCCCGTAGTACATTTCTTCTTTTATATATCTCTCTGTGTATATATATCCTATTGGTTCTGTTTCTCTGTAGAACTCTGACTAATATACATCTCTCACACCTAATTTTATTATCCCAATGACCCGTATGCAGAGACTATCATTCCCATTTGATAGATGATACAACAATAAAGTTAAGTGATTTACCTCAGTTCAAAATCTGGTTAAAGGTGTATCAAGGACTAGAAACAGCCCATTATCTTTCTGTGATTCTTATATTCTACACTAACTAGCAGATACCATAACAGGGCCTTTCTTTTGGCCAATATTTACAACTTGAGAGAAGTAATGTGGCCTAGTATTTAAGAACACAATCTTGGAAAAGCTGGATAGATTTGGCATTGATTCATCAGCAGTGTGACGTCTAGGAGCTTCTCTGTTTCCTCATGTACACAGCAAAGATAATGAACGCTTACCTCATAGATCTTACCAGAGTTAAATGAGATAAGAGATGTAAAGCACCTAGCACTCTTATTCCAGAACAGGCAACAATTTGCTTTGTAGGTCAATAAATGAGAGTTAGCCCCTCCCCACCATTGTATGGCCCTATTGAGAGGCTTCTTTGTATGAAAAACAGGAGAGCTTCCCCTATTGTGGGCTTTAGAGTACTTCTAGGAGTCTATGAGTTCTGTTATTAAAATGAATAAAGGCATCTGAAGCATATAGAAAACATGTCATTCAATTGCCAAATGCCACTCTTTCACTCATGATCACATAAGGTATTTTGGGAGTCTGTGGGATGAAATAACTATGGCAAAAATCATAGTTTCTGTATTGGTTGGGAAATCTTGCTGTTAAAATCTAACTTAGATATTTTAGATGCTGGCATTAAAGTATATATTAACTGAGTAACCATGATAGGCTTAAAAACTAAAACTAAATTGTGCTTTGCATGATATTATCATTATTTTTCCTGGTACTGCATTAAAATCCAGAGGGATGGACACGTTACCCACCATCACAAGCTCTAAAATGTTTATGATACACTTTTTAAAATGTATATAAAAATATCCTACTGGAGTTTACCTAATTAATTTTAGTTTCTAATTCATAACGTTTTTCACTATTTAAGCAAAGGAGAATGAGAATTAAAATGCATTTGAAGACATAACATACTGATACCGAACACAATTTTACAACCTATTTAATACTCAAGTGATTTTTAAAATATTTGGCTTAAAATAGTGAAATACCCAACACTAAGAGTTTTGCTAAATTACATTTTTATGACATAATTTCAATTAGCATTTTTCCTCTCCACGATATAAATTATGCTTTAATTTGTACTAAACTGTAGGATGATAGAAATTAGAAGACTTTTTCCAAATGGTGGCTGCCTGCCCATCTGATAGCATACATAGAACTAGGACCACCAGAATAATTTACCATTGTAAATACTGAAAACATAAACTCCTGAGAGCATATGTGAGCTACAAGACATATTGATCACATGTGGAAAGACAACTTTCTACAAAACTCATTACTTTTACATTTAATATAGACAAACCCAAGAATTACAAATAAGAAAATGTTTTCAGCGTGCATGTGATTCTGCATAGCTTTGAAGTCATTATAAGTATCCTGTGGCATTACTTAAGATATTATGCTATAGCATGAGGAACCTGTTACACTGCAGGTGTGTAGATTTATTCCATATGTTATAAACCATCTGGGTATAAACAGTGGATGAATAACACATTTTGGTGGTAATGAAATATATTTTATAGGTCAAGAAAAAAATCATTGAGCTCATCATGAGCTAGACTATAATACCCATAAAATCAAAATTGTTTCCTTCATTTTCCAACAAAATATATTTTCTCATTCCAAAATGTAGCCTACGGTAATAGCAAAGCATGAATTGAGAAAAAGCAAACAAATCCAAAGCAATATTTTTTTAAAATGTAGCAAATACAGTATTTTGCATCATTCAAAATGCTTTCACATATGATTTATGTATTCATACGCACTTCATAACAAGGTAAGAAATAAGCAGGGCAAGCATGACTATCTACATGTTACAGAGAAGAAAAAATATTCCTTGGAGAAGATAAATGACTTATCAGAAAAAATACTTAATTGGTCCTTAGGTAGGACTCAATCCAATCTCATTCTATGGCATCATATTGCCATAAGAGAGTCAGAAGATAAGAAACATTTTGGTACTCTCCAAGTTATAATTGAAGTTAGCATAAATACTTCCTATTGTCCAGCTGCATCCTAATCCATCAATTATAATTAGAATAATATGACATGACTCATTTCATAAAAGACATATTACTATACGCCATATATGCCCCTGTGTAAAAACTCTGTAGAACTTTCTATCTGATATATTGTTTTCAGCTTCAGTATATGCATGACAAACAATTTAATAATAAAATGAGTTGACCATTTAAAATCTTGAGACTAAAACACAAAATACATTTCCAAAAAGATGATAGAAACGCTTACTTCATATAATATGTTGTCGTTGTTTTTGTTATATACAGATTGTTACTATTAATATTATCATTATAATTATGTGCAGACTGCCTCTGGGTGATATTCTTACATCATTCTACTTGATACTTACAAAAGCTACACAAAATCCAACTAAAGCATGAAAACGCTTGTATTAGCTTCTCATTTGTGTTCAGATAATATTTATGTAACACAAAATATATGAGTTATCAAATGTTTCTAAATTAGCTGCATTATAGAAACACATATTATGCCACACACACATGCAAGCATACACACACATACACACACACACACACACAAGAAACTTGCTTTAAAGCATAACGTCAAGCAAAAAAAAAAATTATCCTGAGCAGTCACTGGATAAGGTGCTCTGACCTCACTACTCAGACATGTGTTGTGGGGGTGTTTTTCCCTATAGTTACCCATGAATCATTTGTATTTGGCAAATATGGTTAAAGAGTGTTTCTAAACTCATGACTAAGAAAGGCTGTTTGCCATGGGGGTGATTCAAGCAACCTGGAAATAAGTAAGAATCAGTAGTTTACTACATCCGACCTTCATCGTTGATCGTTTGAAATGAGCCCTATCGAATTCATTTGATTTCTAAACTTATCTACATACATACAAAACTTCCCTACCTACCTACAAAATGTCTAAACACATCTACTTACCATTGCTATGAACATTTATGGTTTTTTTCTCTCTCTGTATGATGGTTAATATTGAGCGTCAACTTCAGGATTATGTGAATGGGTTCAAGTTGACAGGAGGTGGACTTGTGATAATAATGTGTGTCAAATTGATTGAAGGATGCAAAGTATTGTTCCTGGGTGTGTCTGTGACGATGTTGCCAAAGGAGATTAACATTTGAGTCAGTGGACTGGTAGAGGCAGACCCACCCTCAATCTGAGTGGGCACCATCTAATCAACTGCCAGCATGACTAGAAGAAAGCAGGCAGAAGAAGGTAGAAAAAGCAGACTTGCTGAGTCTTCCGGCCTTCATCTTTCTCCCGTGCTGGTTGCTTCCTGCTCTTCAACATCAGACTCCAAGTTCTTCAACTTTTGGACTCTTGGACATACACCAGTGATTTTGCAGGGGGTCTAGGGACTTTGGCCACAGACTGAAGGCTGCACCGTCGGCTTCCCTACTTTTGAAGTTTTGGGATATGGACTGGTTTCCTTGCTCCTCAGCTGGCAGATGGCCTATTGTGGGACTTCACCTTGTGATTGTGTGAGTCAATACTCCTTAATAAATTCCCCTTCATATATACATCTATCCTGTTAGTTCTGCCCCTCAAGGGAACCCTGACTAATACACTTTGAAATAAGCTCCTATCCCTCAATGTGTCTGTTGCTTGGTTCCTGATTATATACTATGATGTGTAACATCTGATGCATATTTAGTCATTAGAATGTACTACATAAATAACAATAAACACCAGTATATTGGGAACATTTTTTGTTTCCCTATGGGTCTTTCAATGCTGTCAAACTGTTACCATATACTTAACATAGAAACCAGGAAAGTCAATTATTTAAAAAAATAATAACCATTGTATTAAATTAGATTCATATTGGCTCTAGGTTCTATGTGTAACAAATCTTGCTATGAAATTAATGAAGGCATTTCTCAATCAAATTATAGTACACTTGACTACACGTGCAGCTATAGTCAAGCATACCATGCATTTTCATAGCATTGTTACTTACAAATTTTTTAAATGCTCAAAATTTCTCATTAAAGGAATTCCAAGTTGTTTTGCATTTTAATCTTCCCTGAGAAGAGGCCCATCCTTAACTCCCTCATTAGTTGTGCTGCCTGGGGTGCTTTGCAGTAATGCCCATGCCTAATGCAGTGAATAGAAACATATAAGTAAGTATGTCTTTAGTGCTTCACATCGTGATGATAGGGGAAAAAAACCTGAGGTACATGATGTGTTGCTTTATGGCTGTTTTAGCATGGAAAGGGTGAAGATCAACGTTTGGTGCAACAATGCTTCAAACGTTTTAGACTCAACTTAGTATTACCATTGTCTCCACACAAGATCTGAAATGAGGTGGCCTACTATGTATTATATGTCTCTTTATATTCATGTCAAGAAATGTTGAATTAAAGGTATTGGCTAAAAAAGAGAAAGAGTCAGTAATAAGGTTACAGTTCCTTTCCATACATGTGAAACTCCAAGACACCTACAGATCAATTTACTCATATAAAGATTAGCTGATTTAATAAGAAAGATAACTGTATGGTTTATTTTTCAAACAAAAACACTTTAGATAGTGATAAAACACTAAACTAGATAGGGCATCAAAACAGACATAAACCAAAAACATCTCAGGAAAATAAATCACCCTAGGTATGAAACATGAGATTCTCCTAAAATTAAATTGACGGAGAACCAAGAAACACTTAGAACCACACTTGTGTACATTGAAAGGTTCAAAGTTCCACAACCTGGGGAAAGCACATGCAGATCAAATTTTCTACTAACTGCTTATCTAAACCAGTTTTACAAGATTAAGAAATGATAAACACACTGGATTTAAGTCATCAGAAAGGAAGTTGCATAGTGAGGTGAAAAGAAAATATCAACACAGAATACAAGTTACTGATTCTGATACAGAAAGAATATATTTAGAATTGCCTGTTTAAAAGGCTTGGAATCTAATATCATAACTTTCTAAAGTAACTCATAACAAGGAAAAGAAGTTTTAACGTAGTTAGATGCAAAATATCAATGGAAACTCTCTCTGGTGACATTTAGCAATGCTAGGAACCCTCAAGAGATGGAGATGCCACTCTTACATCTTGTTGTAAAATTGTTTATTAACTCAATTGAGAATTTTTAAACAATTTCTTAAGTTAGTCACAGAGTGACAGTCAAGACCACGGGACAAAAAGCTGTGAACATAACTCAGAGTCAGCAGTATTCTGTATGAGTCAGGTATGCTATAACATTCAAGGATGCCTTCAAATTCTAATGGTTTCAAGCTGCTCTGAACTCCAGCAGCAATCAAAAATAATCTGTCATGGGACCAAGGGCTATGAACATCATGTCATAGGCACTCTGCTATTAGATTTATTGGAGGATAAAGCATGCCATTTATGCATCAACTCACAGGAGAAAAAAGCAATTCCTATGAAGTTAATCTAATAATAGACTGGAAAGCAATGATTACCGTTTCATGTACACTAGATATTTGTAGCAGTGGTTGGCCTAATTTTGCAGGCCTCGCTTGTCAGGGCTTTGAGATTAACAAGTGTTCAGCTCAAAATCTATTGGGAAACATCAATAAATGATTTAATGAGGAACAAACCTTTCATTTCTTGCCACTGAAAGGAGACTGAAACCATATTCCCCCTTTGCACCCTTCACTTTTTAAATGCTTGTTGAAACAGTCATATATTCCACGTAAAACAACCTTTAGGAATTACGTTTATCAGGTACACAACAATTAGGCCATTTATTTCCACATGGTGCTCAACGGTTTCCACAGCAATGGTTTAATTTTTAGTCAGTCTTCAAGCTGTAGAACCCAAACAGTTGATGAAAGTATTCACCACGGAACTTCGCATAGGGCACTTTCTTTTTGTAACTGGTAAAGAGAAAGCAAACAGCATTACCCACAGACTGTCTTTTACCCATAAAAATCTCTGGGTGCAGAATGTTTTCCTCTAGGAAGGCCAAAGACATCAGACTGTCATAACCTGAGAATAGCACAGGGACCTCACAACATGGCCCTAGTATGAAGAAAAGTAAAGGACTTTTGTGTCCTTGTGATTCAATAGAGTTTTCACTGCTAAGTTAAACTGTGAAAATTGACCAATTATGCAACAGAATACTTTATTACATCTATCTAATAGTTTACTCCTAGAAGCTGTTATTCTATGCTTAAAATATTCAAACATTTCTGCCACCTTGCCATGAAATAAAAACCCACACATACTAATTTCAAATAAATTTTTTCATAAATAAAATTCAATTCTCTCCTATAAGATACTGCAAAATTCCAAAAATGTAAAACAAAATTATTCAAAATTATCCTCTCTATTCTTTCTTTATTGGCTTGAATACTTTTCATATGCTTCACTTTAAGTTCAAAAATATCAAAATGCATCTTTCATTACGATTTTCTTTGTCTCACCAAGAATTATGCAACACTCAAATTCTATCTCACTGGTGTGTAACATTTTGCATTCATAAGTGACATCCATTAGATTCCAAGGGCTACAATTATCGATACAAAGATTACTACAATTATCTTTACAGATATACACATTTATGAGCCAAGAAAATAAGCTTCATCTTTTATTGATAAATAACAGTTTTCAAAGAAACTGATGATTGAGGACTATTTACATTATGAGTATAAATCTAGCCATTTATTAAATCTAAGTATTGATTGACTAATAATAATTTTTAGTTAATGTATTCCTTGGCTGCAAAAAAACTGTTTATAGAAATTAAATTGAGAAGTGAAAACTAAAATGAATCAAACACAATTGATTTTTTCTAAATACATTTTACTATCTAAATATTCTTAAAAATTCACCACTAAGGTCAGATGTGGACTTAATAAAATGTGTTAATTTTGACTACATTTTCACTATACTTTCAGTGATTTTCTAGGTTCAAAAAGTCTTCAGAACCTCAAAACTGTTATGAAGAAAAATATCATTTATTCAGAGAAAGGCAAAAATAAAAATTTAATTAAAAAAAGATAAACAGTATTCGTAACTTATACCTGAAAGAATATAAAAGAAAAAAAGGCTTCCTCTCGTGATTCCTGTTATCAGAAATAATTATGCATTTAAAATAAGATTTTAAATATTCTATGTTTCTCTTACATGTTACTAGAATTCTATGAATCTATAATTAAAAATTGTGCCAAACTGTATTAAACATGCCAAAGACTATTTCTTGATAACAGCCTTATAGATCTAAACTGTGCTACCTCAAGGGATAATACCATCATTATTATTTTTTAAACATGTATCATATTATTTGAATACCAAGAGTTCATACATGTATATCTCAAAATACACAAATATGTCTTATCGAACAAAATATGTAGAACATGAGATTTTTCCCCAGTCATCAACCTAAAGAAATGCATGTGTGTGACATCTAACATGTGATCTATAATATCTGACATTATAGCTCATCCACTTCTGCAAATACAATCTAGTTTTGTTAAATGAATATGTGTAGGCAGAAAACCCTCAACAATTCAACCGCCATTTCCCTCCCCCAAGATTTAAGGGGCATTCTCTAATAGGAGAACAAATCTTCGCAGAATCTGTTAGGTCACTTAAAAAAATGCTCCCTGTCATGGAAATATAAGTAAATATTTGCTATTCCTTAAAACATTGGTGTCAAGTTCAGGTTTTTGATTGCTCCAAAATAGTACGCTTTCCTCTTATATATATGGAATAAGCAGAAGTGAACCGAAAACTACATGTTATACAAATTATTTGTTAAATATTTTGAGATGGTTGCTATAAATGCTTTATCCCATTCAAACGGCAAATAAAGAAGTTGATAGACATATAAAAACTCTAATTCACACCTTAAGTTTCCACACACATGCACACAAGATGCTGTCTTTTGGTATTCTCTAACTTAAGGAAAATGGGTTTCATGTGTCAGTAGTATTCATGAATAAATACTCACCAGCTTGTTAATGACAATGATAACAATGACTGCTAATAAGCATAAAATTTGACCCAGAAATTCAAAAGTATATAAGGAACTGCATGGAGATTTGTTTCAGAGACGGACAAGAGGAACTATGTGACTAAGCAACAGTAAATTATTTCTCACTTAAGAATCTGCATTTAACTAATTTCCCATTTTCTGAAGCTTAAATGTCTGCAATTCTATTAAGAAAAATTGAGTAGAAGTAAAATTTCATTACATCTCATCTTATTTAATTTTTTATTTCCTATTGTACCTCATTTTAAAATCACAAGCATTGCCTTGCATCTCCCAGCAATATGGATCATAAAAAATTTTGGATGTTTCCTAAATGAATTGGAAATCTACAATATTTTAACACCACTAGATCAGAAAGTTGCATATCTAAACCTGCCCAAGCACATGAGCTAATTCACATCCACTAAGTGGATTAGCTGAAATAAGCATAATAAATGAAAGAGAATAAAATAAAAAACAATTTCACACTAAGTGAAGGTTTGACTTATAGGAAGTGGCAGTTCTGATGGCCCAAGGCATAGAATTAGTTTTGCCACTCAATAATTTGACTGATTCACTCGAGTGGCCAGAAGAGGACATTTTCTGCCTGATTTCAGTGTAATCAAGTCACCTGCTCAGCAATTGCTGGGGCCAAGACAATTGCACTCCACTGAGCACAGAGTGTGTGCAGGGAGTAACAAGAACAGCAGCTTTCTGCATATATGTGCTGAACTACTGAGCATTAACGACAGTCAGAATTAACTCTTCCTAATGCGGTATTATGCTTTCCTTTCCATATTAAATGTAACGTGAAATGAAGCTAGCCATCTTACATCCTCAAGTTACCGCCCTTCCCAATCAGTGCTAATGGTACGTTCTCTTCCTTTCCTAGTAGATTTTAAAATACCTGTTGAAATCAACCACAAATGAACAAAAGAAAACACTTTAAGTGACACTCTGAATCACAATTGCATCATTTGTATAATGTGTTTCACTATCGGCAGCTGTGTGGGTGTGTGTGTGTGTGTGTGTTCTGCAGCACGTTAGGTTTCATTTTCTCTAAAAGGTGACTGAAATGGCATCATATTAACATAATGCAAAATAACAAATCCAGTGACAAAGTCAAAATGATCTTCAGTAGGAAAATAACAAAGAATTATAAATCCAAACCTTTACCAATAAAAAGTGATCTTTGCAAAATTTATTTCTCTCTGTTACAAATACATAATAGATAGTCCCACTGGCCAATATTTTTTTTTATTTTTATCTAAGGAAGCTCCCTTGGTTTCATTTAATTGCCATGCACATTGGAGGTATTCAGTGAAGTTTTGCTGAACCCATCTATTGTGTTTCCACAAGTTGACCTATTTCTTTTATATAATGGGGATTCTCTCTGACATGTCAAAGGGGCTTCAGACAAAACAACTGGATTGGGGCATTGGAGGATTTCGTGTTGTTCTCAGTCTTACACTAAGAACAGGGGTATCTAATGCACAGGTGCATGGCCTGAATTTGTCTACATGTTACTGGTATAGTGGGTCCAGATAAAAGGGATTAGAAAGTGAAGATGACACAACCAGGGCAAGGGAGGACAGGGTCAAGTCTTGTAGTGCTAGTCATTTAAAAAAGTGAAAATGGGCGCAGTTCAGAAAGCTTATAACCTGCAAAAAAGTAGGTAAGTAGACATTTTCCAACAGTGGTTCAGAGTCATCTGCCCCATGATACAGTTTGAAAGGGAGGTGTTGGCTGGGCACAGTGGCTCATGCCTGAAATTCCAGCACTTTGGGAGGCCGAGGCCAGCAGATCACAAGGTTAGGCGATCGAGACCATCCTGGCCAACATGGTGAAACCCTGCCTTCTCTACTAAAAATATAAAAAATTAGCCGGGTTGGTGGCATGTGCCTGTAATCCCAGCTACTAGGGAGACTGAGGTAGGAGAATCGCTTGAACCCTGGAGGCTGAGGTTGCAGTGAGCTGAGATCGCACCACTGCACTCCAGCCTGGGCAACAGTGGGTGACAGAGCGAGACTCTGTCTAAAAAAACAAACAAACAAACAAAAAGAAATCAAAAGAAGAAGAAGAAAGCAAGGTGTTGGGCAGTTCTCAAATACAGGATCGGTTCATGAAGCTAAGCATTGAACATCCACTACCTTAGGTTAAATCCATCTGCTGCTGGAATTTTGGAAACAGTTTATTTCAAAAGCACAGCCAATCAATCCGCACATGAATTATTCCCACATTAATCGACCATTCAAGGAAAAAAAAACCTGCTGCAAAAACTAGAAAATAAAATATATTATTAAATTCCATCCTAGTTGCCATTACTTCAGCCAATGTTTTATTTCATATTCTGTGAAACAACTCACCCATATTTTTCATAGGAATAATTAGGTCAACAACCTTGTAAACCATCTATAGTAATAAAAAAAAATGTGATCTTGCCTAATTTAATAACAAAGTATAAGGTTTCAGCTGAAAGACATGCTTTTAGCCTGATGGAGTTCCCTTTGTAGGTAATAAGCCCCTTCTCTCTAGTTGATTTTAACATGTTTTCTTTCATATTTACTTTGGATAATCTGATGACTATGTGTCTTAGGGATTGTTGTCTGGTACAGTATTTTGCAGGGGTTCTCTCAATTTCCTGAATTTGAGTGTTGGCCTCTGTAGCGAGATTGGAGAGATTTTCATACACAATATCCTGAATTATGTTTCCCAGTTGCTTTCTCTCCCTGTCTTGGAATGCCAATGAGTCATACATTTAGTCTCTTTACATCATCTCATATTTCTTGGAGATTTTGTTCATTCTTCCTTAAAGTTTTTTCTTTATTATTGTCTGAATGAACTATTTCAGAGAACCATTCTTTGAGCTCCGAGAGTATTTCCTTAGCTTGGTCAATTCTGCTAAAACTTGCCATTATATTCTGACATTCTTGAAGAATTTTTCAGCTCTGTCAAATCAGTTTGGTTCTTTGAATGGCCATTTCATTTTTCATTTCCTGTATCATTTTATTGTATTTCTTAGAATCCTTGTATGGGTTTCAAGTTTCTCCTGTATCTCTATGATTTTCATTCCTATCCATATTCTGAGTTCTATGTTTAGCATTTCAGCCATTTCAGCATGGTTTAGAACCATTGCTGGGGAACTAGTGCAGTCATCTGGAGGTGAGAAGACATTCTATCTTTTTGACTTGTGACAGTTCTTGTGCTGTTTCTTTCTCATCTATGAGGGCTAATGTTCCTCCAATCCTTGAAGTTGCTATCCTTTGGATGGCTTTTATATTTTTGCATTTATCTTCTTTGATGCCCTTGGGGGTTTGATTCTTGTATAATGTGGGTTCAATCGACTACTATCATTTCCCTTCCCTAGGAGTCAGTGGGGGCAGGAACAAGTCCATGTGTGCAGTAGTCCCATGCTGGGCTCCCATCTCCCTCTCTCTTCAGCCCTGCCTCTGTGTCCTCACTCTTTCCACTCTCAATGCCTTCTGTCTGAAGATCTACTCTGAGTGCACCAGTCTTAAAGTCTCTGTATCTCCATGACAGATGTTTCTCTTGGCTTCATCTAGTCAACCGTCTTCTAGGCTTTCAGATCTCTGTTCAAATGTCCTTTCCTTAGAGAAGGACCCCCTTGACCCTCCAGACTAGGTCAGGTGCACATCAGATGGACTCAATACCAAAGAGTATGATGATTTTCAGTCAGCTTCAGAGTATTGTGATCTCTGGCCAAGTCTTTGATGGCCACAGACACTAGTGTAGGAGATGTCCACAGCCTTTCACTGCATCACGAATCTTGTAATGTCTGAGAAGCTGGGTTTCTGCTCCATCTCAGTGCTCACTAGGCCCATATGCACAGACAGCTTCTCCAGGGAATGTGAATTCTATATTATCTGTGTTATGATGTAGAAGGGTAATTTTAATGTCAAGATAAATCTGATACCTTGTGTCTTAATCTTTTTTGTGTTGCTATAACAGAATATTTGAGTTGGGATCATTTATAAAGAAAACAGGTTTATTTAGCTTATGGTTCTGCAGTCCAGGATGTTCAAGGGGCATGACACAGGTATCTACTCTGCTTCTAAAAAGGGTTTTTGTGCTGCATTTCAACATGGCAGGAGATCAAAGGTGAAACAGACTCATGCAAAAAGGGCACCCCAAAGGTTGCCCTGCCATTACAACACCCATTGTTGCAAAAACTAATCTATTCCCACAAGAACTAATTTGGTTTCATAAGAGCTAGAATTATTTCATTCATTACCATGGGAAGGGCACCAATTCATTCTTGAGAGATCACCCTCATGGCCCAAACACCTCCCAGTAATCCCCACCTCCCAACACCACCACATTGGGAATAAAATTTTAACATGAGTTATGATGGGGACAAATCATATTCCAACAATAGCACTTTATTCATGTTCCAGGGAATTTCTCTTTCTTTTTCTATCCCTAACTGTCTGGTGGAGAAGCAAACATGCAGAGAAATGGATAAAGAACAGACCATACAAGGGAAGAGAAAGTGACAGAATATCCTACATCTTTACATTACTGTCTCTGTAAGAAAAAAATAAATAGTTTAAAATGAAACAATGGGGCAGGTATTCGATGGAGATAGGGATCTTGTTCTAAGTGTAATACTTCAAAATTCTTCAGATATCAATTATCTACTAATCCTCAAAAATGTCTCTTTTTTAACAACTCGGGGGTTAAGAGTACAAGCTCTGGAGTTAGACCTCCTTAGATGAAATCTCATGACCAACATTTATGGCAGATACCTTCCTCCTCACACACGCACACACAAACACTCCTGTGATATGATTTCTTCATCTATAAAATCAGAGTAATAAGAGTACCTATCTTATATAGTTGTTGTTAAGATCAAATAAGATAATGTATACTATCTAGAATATAGTCTGTTTAGTAAATGTTATCTGATTTTTCCTCCTAAATATAATCTCAAATGAATTTAATATTATTGACTTGTTTGTGCTAATTTTTTATAATAATTCTTACACTAAAATCTGATATGTTTTTCTTCCATTTATCAAACTAAGGTGTTAACCCAGTGAGACCTGGGTTATCGTTTCATAAAGAAAAACTATTTAATAGGAATCAAATTTTACCTTTTTTTGAGTCTGCCCTATATAATAACTTATATTTATATAAATGTGTATATATTCCAGTTTAACAAAAGCATATTCAGTGCCTATTAAAGGAAATATACTGTGATAGACAAAGGGGGAAGGGGTGAGAGAAAATAAAATACTGACATGGATCACAATGAGCCTATAAATTGGAATTAAGGGGAAAGCAAAAATTGGAATTAAGGGGAAAGCAATTATTATTTTCTGGAGATGTAAAGAAGCATTTATTACAGAGGCCAAAACTGTGTGCTAAGGAGCACATATTCTCAAACCATTAAGTAACAATTGTATATTCTCCCGTATCTTAAAAATTATATATAATATATTATATATTATGTCTTAAAATATATATAATATATTATATCAATATAATAGAAATCAGAACCTGATATATCTTCAGTGTAACATTGATTTCAAAGCAAGAAAGGAAATTTGCTTTGCACACCAATGTGTTACTGATTTATGTGTTTAACATAACACCATAATCATTATATTAGCACTCACATTTTTGTAATACATAGGTTTTTCACAGGTAAGCATTTGGTAATGAATATTTCTGTCCCTCAACTCATAAGAACTAAAGAGTGAGAAATGATATTCATTATTAGATGGAAACTCTGTTTAGTTATAACATTTCTGAATGCCAACCAAGCACACCATTAGCATTCATAAACATATGGACTATTACTTCTCTAGGATGGTAGTTTACGTTAATTTATTATAATTTTTATGTAGTGAAGACTCACATCCTTTTCACGACCTGTCTGAGTAGCAACAAATTATGGCATTCATAGCACTAAAAATTACAACATAAAACAAATATTTATCTAATTTGAAGTTTGTAATTTTGACACTAAGTGTACCAGCTGCACTCTACAAAAAACAAACAAATAAATAAATAACTCTTCCTGTGCTCCAACTGAAGAACAGCTATAAGTTCAGCAATTTAATGTTCAGATCAGCAATCACAATTTGGGTATTCACCAGACAATATAACTCTAGCGAATGTACCAGAAGAAGAGATCAAAACATACATTGTCTTTCTTCTTCATATTTGACAATAACTCTGCTGATTGGGCTACTTTCCTTTGTACACAAACGTGGTTGAAAAGATGGATCTGAATGTGAGATGTGTTGCATATGTTTTTTGGCATGATGGTTGTAGTGCCTGTCTGCAGATTCACATTTAATGTCTTGTTTCTGTGTTTGTGATATTCCTGGTATTTCATTTCAAATAGTAGTCCTACTGTAGACTGAAGAATGTCCACATGACTGCCTGCTCCTGATTTTCCTCAAATACAGAAAAAGGTTAATTGGGAGTTATTAAGCACTATCTGATAATCAGCAGACAGAAACTACTCAGTAGCAGAAAAATGATGAATCAAACGCATTCTCTATAATTCTCAGAGAAAAAACAAATAATATTACATTCAAACATAGATGTTCAAAGATGTATTGAGTTTATCGTAGCTAAACACAACATTATTTTGAATTTTTAGTTTGAGAAAATCAGGCTGCTTTATAATCATAATTTTGCAATCATTCACATTTTAATTAATTATTCACACTGATTTTTAAACCTCCTAAGTCAAGTTGTAGACAGAGACCCCCTTTCGAATGGATCAATTGTAACACAATCTTCATGCCATGACTACATAATTTTAAGTCAGATTTCCCTAATAATAATAGTAATAGTGGACCATTATTGAATACTTACTATGCCAGACACCATGCTAGGTTGTTTACATTCATAATCTCATTTAATGTTTATAACAAATTTATGAGGCTGACACTTATTATCTTCATTTTACAGATGAAAAAATCCAGTCACAGAAAGGAGAAAGTAATGGACTCAGAGTCATATAGATTGTTGTATAACATTCATTTTGTGCCTCATATTTAAATGTGTTCACTCATTTCTCAATACAGCAGTCTTTCATCACCAATTTTTTTAAGATCTCAAAAGTGCTTTGTACACTTCAAAGAGAAATTATCATGAGCAACAACAAAATAAACAACTTTAAGTTATTATGAAATGAAAATGGGAAGGTAATACCCTACTATGTTCTTTCTGGACCTGTACTCATAATAGAACACACTGCAATTAAGGCCCACAAATTTCTTCTGCAAGGTATCTGTATTAGTCTATTTTTACACTGCTATAAAGATACTACATGAGATTGGATAATTTAAAAAGAAAAGAGGTTTAATTGACTCACAATTCCACATGGATGAGGAGGCCTCAGGAAACTTACAATCGCGGCAGAAAGTGAAGGGGAACCAAGGCATGTCTTCACAAGGCGGCAGGAGAGACGGAGTGAAGGGGAAACTGCCAAGCACTTTAAAACCATCAGATCCCATGAGAACTCATTCACTATTACAAGAGCAAAGGGGAAACCACCCCCAATGATCTAATCACCTCCAACAGGGTCCCTCCCTCAAAACATAGGGATTACAATTTGAGATGAGATTTGGGCGGGGACACAGAGCCAAACAATATTAGTATCTCATCAGTTTTTTCATTTTGCACTCATACTCTCAGAGATGTGTGCCACATCTTTCTATGGTAAACTCATTTGGCTCCCTACACCTATAGATATTTCTACCTCATGATTATTTCTTTGGTTTGAAGCTTTCAAAGTTTCTCATGGAGTCCTCTTTTTCATATCCAGAGGTACTTAAATACAATTATCTCATAACTCTTTACTTATTGGGACACTCTCTGCAACAGTTTGAATATGTCCCTCAAAAAGCATGTGATCAAAATGTAATCCCCAAAGCAACAGTGTTCAGAAGTCAGGCCTAAGGGAAGGTGTTTGGGTCATGAGAGCTCCACCCACATGAATTGAAAAATACTGATTATAAAAAGAACTTGAGGCTACAAGTTTGCTCTCTTGCCCTCTCTTGCTATCTTGCTTTTTGCCACCTGATGATTCTGCAAGAAGGCCTTCACAGTTGCCAGCCCCTTGATCTTGGACTTCCAAGCCTCCAGAACTCTGAGCTAATGAATTTCTGTTGATCATAAATTACCAAGTCTGTGATATTCTGATATAGAAGTAAAAACGAACTAATATAGAAAATTATCACTGAGAAGTGGGGTTATTGTTAATAACAAGTACCTGAAAATATAAAAGAAGATTTGGAACTGGGTAATTAGTAGACACTGGAATAATTTGGAGGAGAAGGGAAGAAAAAGCCTAGATTGCCATAAATAGAGTGCTAAGGAAAATTTTGGTGAGGGCTCAAAAGAAAAGGATTGTAGAAAATTATGAAACTTCTAGAGATTATTTAAGTGGTGATTATCAGGATGTTGAGATAAATATGGATGGTAAAGAACATTCTGATGAGATCTCAGATGGAAATGAGGAACAAGATATTAGAAAATAGAGTAAACACCATGTCACATGTGTCCGTGTGAAGAGACCACCAAACAGGCTTTGTGTGAGCAATAAAGCTTTTTAATCACCTGGGTGCAGGTGGGCTGAGTCCAAAAAGAGAGTCAGCTAAGGGAGATAGGGGTAGGGCTGTTTTATAGGATTTGGGTAGGTCGTGGAAAATTACAGTCAAAGGGGGTTGTTCTTTGGTGGGCAGGGGTGGGGTTCACAAGGTGCTCAGTGGGGGAGTTTCTGAGCCAGGAGAAGGAATTTCACAAGGTAATGTCATCAGTTAAGGCAGGAACCGGCCATTTTCACTTCTTTTGTGATTCTTCAGTTGTTTCAGGGCATCTGGATGTATACCTGCAGGCTTGGGCTCAGAGGCCTGACAGATCATCCTTGTTATAAAATGGCAAAGAATGTGGCTGAATTGTATCCATGCCAAAAGACTTTGTGGAAGGTAAAATTTAAGAGCAATGAACTAGAATATCTAGTGAAAAAAATAACTAAGAAGCAAAGCATTCAGGTTGCTGTGTGGCTTCTTTTAACTGATTATAGTAAAATTTGAGAAGGAAGAAGTGATTTAAAGATGGAATTTATAATTAAAAGGAAACAATTTATGGATTAGAAGGATTTTTAGTCTGGCCGTGTGTTAGAGAATGAAAGCATTTTCAGGGGAGGAAAACAAGGATGTGGCCCCGAAAATGTTTGCGAATATTAGTATAAATAGAAGAAAGTCAGAGGTTATTCATCAGCACAATGGGAGAATGACCCCAAAAGCACTTTAGAAATTACTGGTGCTGTCCTACCCATCACAGGCCCAGAGGAAGAAGACCTGGAGGAAGGAAATATGTCAAGAGAGTCCTGGGGCATGCTTGGGACTTTGGGAATCCCTGCTTAGGGTCACCTCAAGTCTCTGCTAATCACATTCTAATGCAACACTCTTAAGCCAGGCAGCCATAGTTCAAGTGGGTCCGAGGGTGGCTTGCTTTGCCACTCTGGACAGTACAAACTATCAACATTGGCAGCTTACATATGGTGCCAATTCTGCAATTATACAGAATGCAAAGAATGTGGGGCATAACTTTCTCCACCCAGATTTCAAAGGATGTCTCCAATATCTTGAGAACTCAGGCAGAGACTTTTCATAGTGGTGAAACCATGACAGAGAGCTTCCACTAAAGCAATGCCCAGCAGAACTGTGGGAGTGAGGCCATCCACAAGACCCTAGAATTGTGAGTCAATACATTTCTGTTCATTATATAAACCAAAAGGTATCTGAGACAAGTCTAAATTTGTTTAGAAGTTTCTTTTGCCAAGATTAAGGACAATGGCTTCTGTCACAGTCTCAGGTGGTCCTGAGAACATGCACTCAAGGTAGTTGGGTTACAGCATTGTTTTTTACATTTTAGGGAGAGAGATGTTACAGGAAATACATAAATTAATACATATAAGGTTTACATTGGTTTGGTTCAGAAAGGTGGGACATCTGGAAGTGGGGGAATTCCAGGTCATTGGTGGATTCAAAGATTTCCTGATTGACAGTTCATTGAAAGGGTTGAGCTCCACCTGAAGAGTTGAACTCAGCTTGATTCAAGATAAAGGGGGTTGTAGAAGCCAAGGTTTTTATCATGTAGATGAAGCCTCCAAGTATCAGGCTCCAGAGAAAATAGATGGTAGATGTCCTCCTGCCAGACTTTCTTGAAAAGACATAGTAACAGAAGGAGATTCTCTACAGAGAGCAAATTTCCCCCATAAGAGGCAGCTTTTCAGGGCCATTTCAAAATATGCCAAACAAATATATTTTGAGATAAAATACTTTGATTTCCTTCAGGGAATGTTACATGTCATGTTGAGAGGAGGTGCCAGCTGAGCTTCCTGGGTCCAGTAGGGGCTCAGAAAGCTGTGAAACTCACTCATTTCCTCCATTAGGACTTACTTTGGTCCTGTATGAATAATATTGAAGATATATGCTTAAAATATTCCTAACATCAGAATTTGTGCATGTGTTTTCTTCCCCAAGAAAGCTATAAACAGCAAAACTTTTGCTGTAAGCCTCCCTGTGTCCTCTCTCCCTCTCTCCCTTCCCCTTCCCCTGAAACTAAAAGGAATGTTAAAAGCCCATTTTTCTGTGACCAGCAGACTTTATCTATGCTCCCAGTTCCAATTTCTTATAAACATAATTTATAAAATCCTGTGAGATCCTGTCTCCTTTGCCACGCCGCTGCAACGTCATAAAGTAGATAAAACTTAAGTTGCAATTCCGGTTTTCCTCAAGATCTGAGCCATGTTAATTGTCTTTGTTTCTC